>NC_046338.1:14849692-15152692 GCF_000738735.6 Corvus cornix cornix | reverse complement strand
TTCTCAGAATCCAGCCAGAATCTCCCCTAGCACATTATAACACATTTTACTGGCTTGAGCAGGGTAAAACACAGCCGTCTCCTCAAATGAATGGCTGGTGAGCTCCAGCAGCCCCTGTACAAGGCCGGGCTCACCATCTGTGTTCCTCCCAACGTCCGAAGCCCGTTCACAACTGCCAGCCCTTTGAAAAGCCAGCCTGTTTTTCTGATTGATTCACTTTTTAATGAACTGGGAAAGCCTGTGAACTTAAACCCTGACACCTTCACCTCCCTGCCTTCCTAGCCATCCCTGCAGCAATGTACTGATTATATTTCAAGTTATTATGGGATTAATACAGCTGCCCCTGGTGCCTCTTTCCCCTGAACTTCATCAATAAAAGTTGTGTCCTACTCTTACTCTGGTTAGTTCAGTTTCTTCCTGAATCTCTCCCTGTAACCTGTGACGTGTTGGCAAGGCTATATCGTATCATCCCTTCAAAGCTGCCAACACTGCTGATGTTTAAAACCTACTTGTGTCACGGCCTTGCATAAGCTTTGTGTATTTAAGAGGACATTTTGAGCTTTGCTATGCACTGCACCAGCTAAGTGGGTAGCACATACTTAGCAGTATTGAAAATAATGAAATAAGATAATCCACCAAAAAACTTAAATAGATTGTGCCAGTGTCATCTTTCTTTGAATTCACAGTAGAGCTGTAAAAAAGTACTTTATGCAGGCAAGTTCAGTAGAAGAAAAAAATAAGATGGGGGGAACAAAAGACCTGTGCCCAGCACAGTCCAGTTTTTCACCAACAGCATTTCTTTATACAATATGAGCTTTAGGTTTACTTTTTTTTGTTGGTTTATAGGTTGGGGTTTTTTCTCCCCCAAGAATACTATTTCCTAAAAACATCATTAAAAGTGTAATTAACTGGCTTATTCTTTGGAAAGTCTGCAGTTGTTTACAAAAGAATTGCCACACAAGCTGCCACCTTCAACTGTGTTGAAGCAGGGAGTGATGTTCTTGTTTACAACTGTGCATCAATTTCACAATATATTTAGTTTTGGTACAAGTTACATATAAAATTCTTACTGAGTTTAATGTTGCAGCAAATAACACATACAGTAAGTGAGTAGGATTTATCACTGGTTGTAATGTCATTGTACATATTCAAAATATATACGGTGAATGATATATACACATGCACATGCAAACAAAATGGAAATATATTTAGTTTAAGAAGTGATGAATTGTGCTTGCTTCCATTATTCTCATTTTGTACGTAGGAGAACGGAGATCAAGCACATCAGTGAAAAGAGTGGCTGTTTGGGATCGCATCTGTGAAGCAGCACAGTCACCAAAGAGCAGGTTGGAGAAGAAACAGCACTTTTGTACCCATAGCACAAGACAGGGGGTCCCTCAGAAGTGAGGCACCCACTGTGGCTGGTGGGATACAAGCAAATCCCATGAAGTCCCAAGATGCTCCCACGAAGCATAAAATATCTATCCAGGTAAAAAGCTTCCCCCAAGATGTTTTATTCAAGCTTTTTCCTTAAAGAAGGAAATAGTAATTTTCCCCTTTAAATTCTGTTTTCTTTTTCCCCCCCTTGTTTGGTCTCTCCCGTAAATACAGAGGCCAGAAGGCTATGCTTAAATAATTCATCTACAAATTTGCAATATCTTTTTGAACTATAGCAATTAAACGGAAAATAGAAAAATCAGCTCAGCATCCTGTTTGGATGTAATTAAAGGTATAATCTGTTCCATTTGAACACTTCAGTGCTTACCCTTCTTAAAACAACAAGTAAGAATAGTAGCTCATTTGCAATATGCTTTTTTTTTCAAGTCAGCTAAAAAGACTAACTGATGAAGCAAGAATAATAATTTTTAAATGTGGCATAAGCACAAAAATACCAACTACAGCTTTCGAATGATTGCTGCAGATCTCAAGTGTGATGAGAGTTCAGTAACAAGGGATATAAGCTTTATGGCAAAACACTGAAGTCTTCCACTATTTGATATCAGCATCTCGATATGGCTGATATAATTACCTATCAAATACATCAGTGGAATGAATATCAGACGATACCCAAAAATATGGAAGTGGGATGCAGATCAGCTCAGTCTTTAGGGGCTGTTTGATCTTAGCGTTTTTTTCTAAGAATAAAAGACAAATACTGCATTCGTTGCCCCTTTGTTTTCTATAAGCAGCTGAAGATTTTACAGCACAATAAAGTTAGCCTATTAATGGCTGGCTTATGAGTTTTAGCTGGATTTTTACCCTCCTACTGGACATTTCTTCACTGCTCAAAGAAATTGAAGTCAGGTGTAAAGTTAATATCTGCCTCATTCATTTATTCATATTGTAAGCAATCAAGATTTTCCCAAATCACAGGGCAATCTCTTGCCTTTCGAGAATTAATATAGGCCCTGTTCTCTCAACTTAGTTTAACAAAACAACTGGCATAGGTTCAATGGAAGCAATGATTATTCTGAGAGGTTATGGTGAACCACAGAAGTTGTTAGCAAGAATCTTGCTTGTAAGATCCCCTAAGAGGAAAAGTATATGGATATTTCAAAATGTAATTAACAGCATATTCCAACAATGTGAGAAAGAAACATCATCTGGTTTAGCTGCAGAGGAATCTGACTGCACAGGGCGAGCTTTGGCTTGCTCAGCAGCCACCACTAGGAGCAAAGGACACGATGGGCACCAGAGGGGACCCCTCAGCAGTGCTGGGAAAGGCCGCAGAGCAGGCTCTGTCTATGGGGGGCTCCTTTCATGCTGCCCATTTCACTGTGCTCAGCAGCACGGTGCCCTCCTCACAGGCAGCTTCGCTGGGGCCAGCACCCAACCAGGAAGAATAACTTTTTTAAAAACATCCACTTTCTCTCCACTATGCTCTCAAAAAAAAAAATGCTTTTGGGGCAGGCATGTCTCAAGCCTAATTTTGGTCTTAATGCTATGGTTTGTAGCACTATTTCAACAAAATTGTTGAGGGTTTTTGTTTTGATTTGGATTTTTAAAAGTTAAATACATAGCAGCAAATAAAAACAATTCTAAAAAGCGAAATGTTATCTTTTTCAAACATTTTGATGATTCAAAAAAAATCAGTTTTCAAGCTTCAGCATTTGTAAGCTCAGGTGAATAATGTAGCAGAGAACTGATTAAAAAAGATAAAATGATCGTAAAAACGTGAGTGATATTACACATGGGAACAAAATGGCACAATGGTCTACAAGGCCTCCATTACAATGGTGAATATGAGAGAACTTTCAGCTTACATTTGCTGAAAGTTAGCACCTATTAAAATTTCCAGGCTTCCTGGGGTGCATGCTCTGCTGTTTGAAAGCCCAGGCCCTTTTCAGGACTGGTCCTTCAGGGGCCTGAGCCCCCTCAGAGCCTTCCTCAATATTGTTCTCCCACTGGGGCCTTCAGCGGACAAACTGAAGGTGAGTGGGGTAAAAAAAGCCTCTGGTGAGCCACCCTCAGCTACCCCCTTATGTCCTATTGCCTCCCCCTGAACTGTGCAGCCTCCTGCACACCAAAAACATTTCTGTGAGCTTAATGCTAGAACTACTGTTAAAAGAAACACAACAACAGAACTCATTAAAAAACACCCACAGAGGAAGGATAAAAAAAATTCCTCAACACAGTAGTGTCTGTCTCCAGTAAACAGGGCTCTTTTCAAGCCTTGGGCTCAGACATAAGACCACTCTACCAGGGTGAATGATTTACTGTCAGCTGGGCCATTTTCACTTCGGTTTAAGCACAGGCATTTTACCTGCCATTTGCCAGAAGCTGGGAGCTGCTCAGGTGGCATTTGTTACCCATGTGCCACTTGAGCAGCAAACCTGCAGCAGTTTCCCAAGCAGCAATCACCCACCCCATGGGTCACACTGCAGGACCCAAGCCTTCCCCCCACAAGGAACATCTCAGAGAGAAGAATCTGTGCCTAAATGAAGCAATGCTTATCTCATGCATGCCACAGGTGTGATGTCATCCCCTCTTGTGGAGGAACCAGGATGTCTACAGCCTCTACTCTACAAAAATTCAGGAGCTAAAGTTAACATGTCTCAGACTTTGTCAAAATATGGTGATAATTAAAAAAATTACCACTACAAAGTTAATTCCTCTCTGAGTTCTTACAAACACGTTTTTAATTTGCACCAAAAATTTACATTTCAGATTTCAAGTCAACCAGGAATGGTACAAGCTTGGCCAGGGACTCGAGGCAGTGGCTGGTGGGTTCTGCAAGGCCTAGGGGCAGGAGCACTGTAGCTTCCCGGGAGTATCACAAGCAAATAGTTGCCAGCAAACCCCAGGTGCACACAGGTAAGCCCATCGGATTGCTTTAAACTCTCATCCCTTGTATGAGTGTGAAAATAATCACTGTGTCAGATAAACCTTTGCTCTTTATTAAAAAACCCAAACAAAACAAACCAAACTTATAAGGTAATTGATTGCTTTCTTCTAGTCTTTTATTAGTTATGATTAAGGAGCTATAGTAGCCCTGTTTACACAGCTCTAACAAGTCAGGACCTGCAGAACGTTATTGGCTTGGGGCCCACAACTTGCCGTCCATTCTCAACAGAATCAATCTGGAGCTGAAAACATCCCCGTAGGAAGCGTACACATCCCTGCTTATACAGAACAGAAACAGCAATAACTTCAGGTCCTGTAAGCTGCAAGTTCAGCTTACAGAGATCAGCCCTGACTTGTCATCGCTCTCAGCATGTTGGTGATGAGATCAGAGCACTTCAGCAAGGACTCATACTTCCAGCTTGACAAGGGACAGAGGTGAGCATGTTACACCTCACTGTTACTCGCCTCTCCAACTGCAGAAAGGAATCGAGAGCTCCTCTGTTTAACATGCAGTCACAGCACTGCCAATCTAAAATGGCTGATCAGTAATACTTTAATTGCAGTTTCATAGAAACAAATTGCTATTTAATTGCAATAAGCTTGTCTGTGACTTAGCTGGACTGACAATAGGCATACACCTGGTAGTACCAGTAACAAGCAGCAACAAGGGTTATCTGGTTCTGCATTTACAGGAGTCTCAGACAGTGCCATCAAACCCAGAACACAATTTCACACTGATTAAATGTAATACTTAAAAAAAATATATATACATAAATTTCCTAATCTCAATTTTATTTTTTATTTTAATAGAGCTGTTCAGAATAGATACTTGCAAAAAGCCGCACACTTCACATACAACTACCAGCAAAATAATTTGATAAAAGATTTAAATTGAAATGATCTTTTGAAATTACAGAATCAGGTTAAAAAAGACCTCTGAGGTCATCAAGTCAGAACACCACCGTGTCAACCAGACCGTGGCACTCAGTGCCATGTCCAGTCTTTCCTTATCACCTCCGGGGCGGTGACTCCACCACCTTGACAGCAAGGCATACTCTGCCAGTATGTGAGGTTTTGGGGGTTTTTTAGTATTTACCCTAATGTTAGAGGATGCAAATTTTACCAGTGTTAACTAACAGGGAAAAAGGGAGACAAACTCAGTGTGGTTAATATTCTGAAGATGTGACTTAATTTCATAGGCTTCATTTTGTTAAGGCGTTCTCATTTTGTATTTCATAAGATACTGCATAACCTGTTAAAATATTTAAAGATAAATCATGTAGGACTGAAAAGACAGTATCTTGTTGCAAACAGAATTTGGTTTGGAAAGGCTTAATGTCCCAGTGCCTGCCAGGATGCGTAAATCTCATAACTAGACAGCTGGATAGGTAAAAACATTAAACCCATTTAGAGGGCAATCTTTTTACAAAATTGTTTCATTAATAAGAGTGACAATTTATATGATTGAGATGTTTAGATGCAGTATAGACAAAGCATTTTATCCAGGCTCATGAGGATGATTTCAGATTAGTTATATTTCCTTTGATTCTTTTTTTAACAGCATTCATTTTGAAAGTAAGGGAAGCTCTTACTGAATGATTATTTGACTTTTCAGCAGCACTAAATGCAGAGGGTGTATTTCAGCCTCAGTGCAGCAAATACCTGTGATAAAAGGTGAACAAATACGTGTTTTTCTTTACAGATCTCCTAAAAAAGAAGTGATTTTTCACATAAGGACAAATCCAAGAGTTTCCAGTAGCCCTCTGCCCACACCTACTGTCCCCATTACAGCCTGTTTCATTGTGTGAAATGCCTCTGGTTTCAAGAAAGTGTTTCACCTAAAGCAAGAATACTACTTAAATATGTTCTATTGTATATTCATAGCTCCATTAGTCCTCCTGCAATTTAGCACATCAAAGCAAAGGCTTCATCACTTGCATGTGGATTATGCTAACATGAGTGACATTTGTAATCTTATAGGTCTGCAACTTAAGAAATGCTTTTAAAGTAAGCTATTAAATAGGTAGCTGTGCTTTACAAATGAGTCATATAATAGTTTATTTAAAGCTGTTAATGAACTTCAACCTCTACATCACTAAATGCTATCCTACATTACTTACTATAAGTTATTAGCTATCTTCTTAGCACTTCTAGGTTATATTGGACAACCAAAAATCTGTACATGTTAGATTTAAACACTGTACCTTGAGTGCTTATACTGAAAGAATATAAAAAGATGTCTACAGTCTCACTAATACTTGAATTCTATATTCATATGACTTCAAGTGTCTTTTCAAAGATATTGAAGCAGCACAATTTGCAGGACACTTTAAGACTTTAATGCCAGATCAAAAAGCTTAGAAACTTACTTAAAATACCCATAAGTGCATTTAATTAAAAATCATACATAGTGTCAGTCATTTATGTTGTGCTTTATATGTTATGCAAGTAGTCTTTTGTCTTTACTGTCTGATACTATATGTTGCTACATTTTCTTTTCTCTGAAACAGTGCTTCTTCCTCAAGCACTGAAGTGTTAAAAGAAGAAATTCAGCAGCCCTCCAATATACTAGAGGTCATGAAGTAGAATCTGAAACAAAAATATCTGCTGTTGGTTGTTTAGACAGATGAATCTATAAATCAACTTTTTGTGTATCAGCATCACAAGTAAGTCAAGCTCACTCCATAACCAAGCATGCCAAGTAGTGAACACCTTCTAAAAAACAGAATTAAACAAAGTAATGATGTGTTGTGAATGCATTAGTTTCCTATAAAAGTAGAGTATTTCTTAATATTGATTTGCTTTTAATTGCAGCAAAGGCAGATTCATTGCTTGCAGGTTCCTGACTGAGGGCATACAGTGCACAGCCACAGATCCCATGTTAGTATTCTTGCTAAAAACATGAAAATTCAGATTCTCTTTTTCTCAAAAGTATTCTACACAGATCTACCACAAAACAGCTGATGGGAAAAACATGGAAAATGAAGTTGTTCCCTTTATAAGCTTAAAGGTGGCTCTGCTGCTTTGTGGGGAGGTGGTTTTTGTTTGCTTTCAGAGAACAAATCATATTTTGAGATCAGGTAGTTCTCAGAAACAGCCCAGGAAACAGATTTTTTTCTTTCCTTATCAGTGTTGAAAAGTTAAATTCTTTCACCCCAGCAAACACAACTTTATGTTGTTCAGATCAGAATAGCTATTGTATTCCTTGTCATGAATACTCACTTCTAGTGCTCAGCATGAGGTACAGACCTTTCGTTTGCTTTTATTTTTTTGACCTCTTACGGTATATTCATACCCTCTTTATGCTTGCATGCTCAGAGACATGTGCACACCCTTAACACAGAAGGAACTGGAAAGAAAGAGACCACAGTACCTCTGTGTGTGCTGTTATTCACTGCAATGGGAATTGCAATATAGTTGCTGTTACCAGAATTAAGAATCTCTATGAAAAAAAATATAATTTTGGAGTACTTGTTATCCTTGCCAAAAGTAACATGGTGAAGTAGGTTAGCAGAGTCTTTACTGGCATAAGACAAAAGAAAAAATCCAAACCAAAACCTACTTTTAAAGGTAATTGACAATTAAGATAATGACTTTGTAAGATGAAGTTGCAGAATGTTTAGAATGCAATTTTAAAAAAAGCAAAGCTTCTAAAACCCATACTCAGTTTCGTTTTACTTTTTATTATTTAAATACACCATACTAGAGCAAATGTCTCTGAAAATATCACAAATAAAAGATTTTTCTTCATTCAGCAAATTAGAAGTAGGTGAAAATTTCTACACAGTAGCTGCTATGAGCCTGACTTTTTTCTTTTTTTTTTTTTTTTTTTTTTTTTTTTTGCCATGGGAAGTAGCAACATTAGGACAAGAACACTTACATGCATACATACATTGTATTTTACAGAGATACAATAAAAGTGTTTGTGATAGAATATCACAAAAGCCACATCTTTATCTCATGTTCAGTTTGATTGAAACACATTTCCTTACAACACTTAAATATACAAAGAGCAAATAGAATGTTGTTAAGGTAAAACACAGGGTACAAACTGGCCAGTGCCCTGCTAATTGTTAATGAGGGTAGAAAGCAGATTTCAATGCTTCTTTTAATTAGCTTCATTAGTCATCTTCCCCACCCACCCTCCCCAAGACGTCCTCTGGTGGATCTTTTTTCATTTTCTCTACAGTCTCCCATTAGCCCAGGTTCATGGAGTCCTTAATGTTCATATTCAGTCATTTTAATACACCAATAAATGTGGGAAGGGCAATCAAGAATAAAGAAGGTGCAATGGTATGGAGCTGGCATTGATGCTAGCTACAAAGGTGACTTGTCTACTTGGAGACATGGGATCCATCTGTGATGAACAAAATTTGAGATGAAGGCACGCATTCTGCATTACTCTGACCTTTTAGCAGACCTGCAAGAAATAAAAATGGGTATCTTAGCTAAATTTGAGATAGGAAATGACAACATGACTGCTTTTGTCTTTTCCCTATTCACTAATCTCTTTTTTATTAGACTACTTTCCAACTGTGACTTGATTAAGGCTTTCTACACTGGCCATTCATACTGCTAGCGTTTCAACTTTAAATAGCAAAAGCAAACATTTTTCACAGTTTCACTACTAAAGAAAGCAGACATAAAAAAAAAAAGAGACTACAACAAGAAATAAGGGTACTTTCTGGTAACAAATCATACAGTGAATAAGGTGGTTTTTCTGGGCCCCGTTTAAAAGGGAAGAACCATTATGCCATGCCTTTGAAGAAGCAAGTAATATGATCTTGTAATTAGAAGAAATAGTGTGTAAAGCAAATATGAAGTACAGCCAATATCCTCCCAAGGCAACTTCGGTTAATATGCTGCATTGCACAAGAGCTAAATATAGATATTTCAGGATTCCCCCCTCCCATTTAAATTCCTCATCTGGTACGTTAGTTAATGTTACATAAACATTTTAATATAAGAAGTCAAACATGTGCTTTCATACTGGTGTTAATGAATTGTGATAATTAAAAGTGTCTAACTCAATAAAAATCTAAACTTTCATGGATAAAATAGAAATGATCATCCATAGTCTTCAAATACAATCTGTTTGCAATTACCAAAATGAAATAATATATATTAGATTTTTATGGCTTTTAAATGGCATTTTGCGCTTCCCAGGAAGTTCTTTTTCCACCCTTTCTCTAAGTTACTAAAAGCCTGAGGTCTATTAGTAACTGCAACCCCCCACTTTCAAGCTAATTAAAGTAGTAGAGGCTTGGAGGTTTAATTCCCCAGAGCCGAAGCTCAGTGTGAGAAAGGTAATTTGTCTGTCCAGAACAAAGATTAGGGAGCAGCCAGCAAGCATATTTAATAAATGAGCATCAAATATCTTCTACTATGGACACAGACAACACCAATTATGTAACTACAAGGGAATTGTTGAATGATATGTAAACTAGAAGATTTTTGAGATCTTCTCTAAGAGACGTAATGTAACTCATACTTTATTTAAAAGTATAGAAGCTGAAGACAAGCATTTGTTACAAACATTGCCAAGCAGTGGAAAATTTACACTTTTAGTATGTGGTAATACTGTTGCAAACAAGAAATACTACAGGAATACTACCAGTACCAAAAAAAGCAGAGTGAATTCTTGACAATACAGCCCCTTCAAATGAAACAGCACACAGGTCATTGCAAAATAAGTTTGCACTCTGCAGGCAAGCAGTACCGATTTCAGAGAAAACAGGGATTTTCTTAAACTACAGGGCAAGTGATGGGAAGTTACAATTTACATGTGTGAATTGCCTCAGGGAGGCAAGAGGCAGGAATGGCAAACATCCCTGCATTTGTCTCCTAAAAAAAAAATCCCCACGTTTTTAAACCAAGTTAAGCCATGCAACCCTTCCTGCCTGCACCGGTCACCGGTAAACTGCACTGAGACAAGAGTAAGTTCATAACTGTCACCTTCACCTGCGCAACAGAAGTGTGTTTGAATGCTGGGAGTCTCTCAATCTCTTTGGTTAAATAAAAAAAAACCAAACCTGTGCATATTCTATGTCTATACTCTCTAGTGATAGAATAACCTGGAAAATGATTGATCTGTAATGTTTAATAAAACATATGATACAGCCAACTCTGTTACAGTGGAAGAATATTTTTAATCAGTGGCCTGAAAACATGCAGCTTTCTGGAAAATATCTCAGATGTTAAAGATGTTAAAATATTTAGACTGTTAAAAAAGCAAAATATAAAACACAACTCTCTTAGCAACTGCCCCTGTAGCTTCCAAAGTTCCAGAAACCTGACAAATACACGAATTATCAACTTATCTCTTTAACTGTGTTTGTTTTCTGGAGTTTCAGTGCTCTGCGATTCTCTTTGAAAACCAGCAGGAGAAGTTAGATTTCTAGAGAGACTGTATTATAAGAAAAAAACCCCTCAAACTACGTGTCCCCTCAACCTTCTCCCTAATAGCTGCTCATCTGCCTCAGCTCTGGCTGCAGCAATGCCACTCCCAGTCAGTGACAGGAGCTAACAAAAACCTGCTCTCACCACTCTCCTTCTTGCATTTAGCTCCCACCAGGTGCCTACAGTCACGAGCTCTGCAAGCCCAGTCCCGTTTTACTTCTCTTTTCCACGTCCTGTGTTCCTCATCATGTCTACTGCTTTTATCGCAACTAAATCATTTTTATGTTTTGCTAAGGCAGAGAAAGAAACTGATAAAACTAAATGACAATTTAGACACCTATTTGAAGTTACATTAAACTTTACATTCGTAGAAGACAAGTGGATAAACCACTCTCAGAATGGTAAACCTTTTACTGCAGTGTATAAAGATAAATGGTTTTACCTATATTTTGAAATGGGATACCTATAAATATTCATTTAACAGAATCACTGCTAGCTAGTCTATATTACAGATTTGTTTCATTAAAATTCACAACAGTATAAATCTATGAATCTTTAACTGTATTTGCACTTCCTTGAGAAGAGGCTGCACATTCTCTTCCAATCTTAATTATCTTTGTTCTGCCTAACTATGTAGCATTTTTGTACTCAATTCTCTCATCACCTCAATTGACAAATTAAGTAAATAAAAAAGGCCCATGCTTTATTTTGGTGTAATTACATTCACTATATAAGACTTGAAAGAATGCTTAAAATTAATCAGTAAATTTATGCACAGTAAAAAAAAAAAGCAAACACAGATATTGAAATGTAGCAACACAACCAAAAAAACTCACGTAAATTAAAGAACAGTTTCTGTTTTCTCGGACATGTTTTTCCACTCACTAAAAGCACAACAACATATACTGTACACTACAGAATAGATCAGCCTCGCATTTGTCCCAGATTATTTTTTAATCTTCTGAATTCCTACTTGCAAATAAATGTTATTTTTTGTGATCCTTACAGACATTAATGAAGTTCCTATTGTAAATCTATAAAGAATTACCAACTGAAGTGTGCACTTTTTGTTTCATTGCAATAACTCAGTGCTGTGCGATTGCCTGGGTTAATGATGAAAAAGTCAAATATACTATCAGAGCTGATGGAAAAATCTATCACCAATCTGAAATTAAAATTCATCTGTGGTCAATAAGATTTAATATCCAAGCAAGTGGCGCTGTAAAGAGTAAATGAATCAATGTCATCAATACATAATCAGTATGAAATATGATGTGAATAAAATTATGTGAAAGAGTCATACATCCACTCTTTTCTGGACCAGGGTGGAATGAACAGTCTCTTAACTCAAGGTTGACAGTAATTGTTACAAATTAGGCACAGCAGTTATCAAAATGCACTCAACTTGCATAGCTTTAGGACTGATTAAGGAGATTAAAATACATCTAAAACTATCTAGTTTCAGAGTTACAAGACAACTGTTGATCAAAAATTTTTTCTTCTTCTTCACTCTATGATTTGTACAGTCATTATTTACTCATTTAGCTAGAAACCAAAACTATCAACCATAGAGATACACAATCTCTAGTTCAGCTGTTAGTGTTATGGAACGCTAAGAAAATAGCACTTTGGTTTTAAAATCTGAGTTATGACACACAAAACAGGCAAGCAACTACTTCTGAAAGAGTACCTCGGCATGCTTCCGCAACTAAAACCTTAATATTAAAATGAAATACATTCGTTTAGTCCAGAAATCTTCTCTTCACAAGACATTTATTTCCATATTAAAGGATCTAATTTTCCTCCCTCAGAAACCTGTTCTCCTGTAGCCCTTAATTTCAAGATTATAAAATACTTCTTTCTTAAAGGTTTATATTGATGTATGCTTTGTACACAAGGAGTTCAACACCTGTAGAGATGCACGTGCCCAAACCAAAATAAACTGACTCACCCTGTATGTCATATTTAAAAGGTTACTATTTTCTCCCACACCCTGTGCCTAAATAACTTAAGGTGAGTTCAGTTACTTAAAGGTCTCTGCAGGGCTAGGGAATGTCCACTATTAGAATGATGAAAAGAAACTGATCTTCATTTAGCTCTAAGAAAGCTCATTAGTAATTGTGGAGTATTCACCTTCTGGTCTGGCAGTAGTGGATTACTCTGAAGTGAATTCAAATGGCCATTGATGAGAGCTGTAGGTCTATCATGTTCACAAAATAAACTGCCATTGATGTAGTGAAACCGATCTCCAGGGACCAGGCGATTCCGGCAGGTAGAGCATGTAAAACACTGGAAAATGAAAGAGACAGCAACTGAAACTACAGCACAAATTAAGTATGCTGCAGGTTTGAAAATTACACTTCAGACACTGCAAGTGTAGTTGAGATATGGAGCTGCTTGGTTTCCAGTATCTCCAAGTATGGCATTAGTCTTACCTGTTGGGACTGTGCAGTACGTAACTCAAGGAGAGTTCTACCAATTACGAGGGAACAAAGCTATGCACTAAGGAAAACTTTATAATAAATACTCATTCTTCTAGTTATTATTTTGCATTCCATTCATAAGCAGATGCAGGTTTTACACTAAAGAGGCACAGCAGTACTAATCAGCTACTAAAAACAAAAGTACACAGAAAAACCCCCTCACCTTAAGATGATAGACATTGCCCTGTGCCCTCATGACCAGCTCACTAGCAGGAATGGACTGTCCACAGGCACTGCAAGCACCACTATTTCCAAATAACCTGAAACAGAGGTGATGATTGTGAATAATTTAATACACAGAAGGCTCTAGGCATTTTTGCACATCACTGCCATGGTTTATCACACAACTATTTTAGACTTCTGACCCTCATCTTCCAACTTGCTTTGTTTCATAAGATGAAAAAGTGTATTTTTGTGTAACAACTGGTAGCTTCACCTTACCTGGGATGTGGTTACACGGGATTTAATCAGAAATATTGACTTACACCTCCAGAAACACAAACAATTCTGTACTACACACATTTTATCAGATTACTGGGTTCATCATAAAAAAAAGATACAATTCATGACTGGAGTTTAAATGCATTGTGTCCTTGAAATTATATGAAGAAGTCTTTTGTACTTTAATCATATCTTGAGATATGAGTCATCAAAAGGGTTAAGAGGATTTGATTGTATATCTAAGAAGACATCATGCTCAGTGTATTGAAACTCCAGTAAACCTCCATCAGTGCAGAGTTTCCATTAGAAACTCTCTGCTATCCAGGTTGATATATAATGTGTATGGGTTAACCTTTTCAATCATGGTGTCAACACTTTAGATTTGCCTCTGCTCATCTCTTTCATCCTAACCTTCTCTCTCTCTTGATAATGAAATGCTTGCTCCAACTTCCCTCTATCTGCTCCTGAGTCCACAATTTAGATTACTTCATCTCTGCTAGCAACAAACTGAATGAAATTTCGATTTGAGCAGAAAGTAATTTACCGGGATCTGGACCCATTTGTCATCATATCTCTCTGGGTGTTTGCTGTATCACTGCAGTTTTCCTATGCAATCAAATGAGACCACAACATCTGCCATTGGGGGGGGCACACGCAGTGGGGGGAGGGGGGAATAGGCGGAAGAGTGGTGAAGAAAAATATATACATAATTCTTCAAATCCATTTAAAGGTACAACGCATTGATTCAAAATATAATACAATAATGATTATTGAGTTCTACTTTTACAGGCTGTGTTAGCTAGAATTAGAAAAAAACGTTATTTGCTTTTGCACGAGTCTCTAATAGACACAAATATTTATAAAGACTACCACAATTCATTTCGCAGTAAAAAAGGGAACTGAACTAGCTGGCAGGGTCACAGACCCACTTTTCTGCACGATGTAAAACACAGTAATAGGATTTACAAATTAGCGTATTGGTGTCATAATAAATATTAATATTTGCATCTCCTTCCTGTCCAAATAAAGTCATAAAATTCTGTTTGTGTCAACCTAGGACACGCATTACAACAGAATACCCGTAATCTGAATGATTGCAGTGTGCCTCTGTATAAAAATAATTGCTTTGAATTTCCAGAATCTGAGCTTGCAGAGGAGGCTTGTCATGTTCAAACTACTAATTTGCTGTCGCCACTTTATTGAAAATAGCCTGTAAGTTGTTATTAAATGTATCGACTGAACGACAGAGAGAGTAGTAAAACTGCCCCTTAAGATGGCTTTTAATAGGAAGCTGAGAAACAAATTTTGCAGCAGCATCGATTTGAAGAGTTCAATCAAAACTCCATTTCAAAACTAATTAGTCTGAGATCCACGACACATTGACACGTTCTTGCAGAATCACAGCGGTTACAAAGGGAAAGCTGAACTAATACATTGTCAGGACCTCCCGCCAAAGGGACTAAACTGTCTGGCAACTAAAGGTCCATTATTAGGGCATCTTCCAAACCAGGACCAGTTCCGAATAGTTACATGATACACCGAGGTTACTTCCAAAGCGTTGCAATATGCTTTTTTCTTCCTTCATTGTTACTAGTAACGAAGTTGGCACTAGAGAAGGTGCACGGAAAGGGCTGTGAGAAAAGGCAGAAATGCACTACATTTCTACAGCAAAGATCCAACAATCCAGAGTAAGGGGGTGGCAGCAAGGGTATTGCTGGCTAGAAGGGCGAAGATGGACAGACGCTGTCAGTTGTCCAGGAGAATCTGAACATGGTGAGCCGTCTCTCACAACCCCCTCTTCCCTCCCCCCCATACAATTGCACCACCCAACTGAAAACACAGCTTTCAGAATGCTGATCTCATTGCACTACTTGTCTTCATTAAGCATTCAGTTGTTATACTATTCTCTCTGAACTAGAGTGGTTCCACACCTTGAATGTCTGTGAATTCTAATAAACGGAGTCAAACTAATCCAGAGGCTTTCCACATATCTTAAGTTTTCCCCAGGCATGTTCCCAAAACAACTCTACTTTGGGAAGACACTTCAGCTGAATCTTCTGCAAAAATTTCTAAAAGTTACTTACAAACTCAGAACACCTTTCTGCTGCTTATTATTATTTACCAAGAAAATTAAACTTATTTTTCCTTCTCTACTGTTATGAATGGTTTTGTTCTGTAATACCATTAACAGGAAAAAGGTTTTACCTTTTAAAAAAATGTTATTCCTCCTTACCAGTAACGGAAGTCTTCCACATTAACTATTCTTTACTGAAAAAGTTGTTTTGCATGGTTTCTGGGAAGCTAGAGAGCTAATTATCTAACCAGGGGGACTGTCCAGGACAGTATTTGATTTAAAAGGCTTGAGGCTTTAGGTGCTCAATTAAGTAGCTATCGGTCTCAGACTGGACTTTAATGGGCTCTTTTCTCTTTAACTGCAGCAATGGGTAGAGATACCCCAGGTCAGGCTAATTAAAGCCAGGGGACTCTTTAATTGTGATGACAGAATTGGTTTCAGTTTCCTCTTTGGGTCCTCAGTCCAAGAAGGTCATTAATATTTCAACATTTGGGCAATGCAATCAATCACAAACATCAAGAGGTTCCCTGTACGGACAAGGGAGCTCTTCTACACTTCGCAGCATTTTACTGAGCCACCTTAAATTAACTACTGTGTGGTTCCAACACAGCATTCCCCACACCCCCAAATGCTCCTGGTGTTTTTTGTTGGTGGGGTTTTTTTGGGTGGGGTTTTTTTTCAGAACTTTCTGTAGGAGAGTGGGAATGAAAGCAGCAAGAAATCTTCTCAACCCAGTTTCCCATCTTGCTGCTCAAAATTCAGCATCAGCAGAAACACGTCTCTAGCAACTTGTACTAACACAATAAGGTTCCACTGCTTTCCAAAATTGTGGACACAGATTTAAGCACTCTGATTCTTGCACGACGTGGTGCACATTCGTGTTCACATACATATATCCATCCAAGCCCTAGCAAAGAGAAATGCACATCCAGACCTACTGATCCAGAAGGAATCAGTGTTTTTGTACATTCCCCACATTTAATCTAAATTCTGCACCAGCTATATTAAATGTAACAAAGAAAGGCAACACAGAAATTATGCCTGAAGCCAAGTCCATTAAACGTACTTCAGAATAACTAGAGACCAAGCACCTTAAAAGCACCAGAAGCTATTGATACTTAAAAGGGGGGCTGTGCATAATGGCAAGTGCTGCATTAGAGAAGAGGAAGAAAAAAAAGGAAAAAAAAAACCAGCCAAATTACGCTTGGTTAATTCAGAGTAACAGATCTGCCCCCAAGTGAATTGGAGGCCTTGAATTAATTCTGTTATGACAAATCAAGATAAACGTTCCCCCTAAATTGCATGCGATTTAATTAATTTTTGAGATCCTGTTTTTTTTTTTTTTTTCCTAGCTAATAGTTCACATGCTCCTGTGCTGTCATTGTGCTTGAGTGGGCAGACTTCAAAGTGATATTAAATAACCAACTATTAGATTTACCTAGCACGTCCTATTGGAAAAGTGCCATTTAATTACCTAGCCTGTTCAATTAAAGGGACAGCATTCCCTGAATATAGCAGCTTGCCGCTGATTACCAGGGAAATGAACTGGCTGCCCGGCGGCCCCCTCCCTGGCGCGGCCTCACTGCAGCGCGACCAGGTCCGGCCGCCCCCCGCCCCCGGGGCTGTGCCCCCGCCGCGCTGTGCGGAGCGGCCGCCCGGGGAGGGGCGCCGGGCGCTGCCCCTTTAAAAAGCGCCCGGGCAGCCTCCCCCTCTTCCCCCTTCCCCACCACTCCCTGCTCTCTCTTAGAGGCCAATTTTGTTAATTAAATGTTTTGTTTGCGACGCGGCTCTCATTCATTTCGGACACGTCATTCCGAGCAGATCTAAGCCAGCGACCAGATCTCATTAGATAAAACCTATCAGAACTAAGAGAAAATGGAGGAGACACTAATTAAAGCTTTTAATTGTGCGGATTCGCTGCCACGCTGCTGCTTTATCTGGCATCTCAAGGTTGGGAGGGCTGCGCTCCGCTCCCCTCCCTGAGCGCGTTGCTCGCCGTGAGGAAGGAGGGGAAAGGACCAGGGTTTCCACCTCCCTCTCTTTTCCCAGGAACCTTGGCCTTCAATGGAAGCTGTAGCTCTACGGCCAATTTGTTTTCGGGTTTTGGGGGGGAGAGGGAGGGAAAGGGGAGTGTTGTGTTGTTTAAACAACAACAAAAAACCCCACATACAGCTTCAGACAGCTAAAAACCTCATTAATAAATGGCCCTGGGGTCTTGGCCCGAAGGAGTCAAGTCCCTTTCACCTGGCACCTGCGGGCCGATCAATCCTCTTTCCCATTTTGTCAGTCGTATCCAGCGTGCCCCGCGTCTCCGGCTGAGAACGGTGCCCGTGGCTCTTGCCTGGGGAAGAGAATGTGCCACCACAAAAGCCCGCCAGAAAACTAAGAGAGAAGAAGAATGACAGAGGGGAACCAGAGCGCCTCGCTGTCAGAGCATTGCCTCCACAGCCAAATGGGGCCATTTCAAACACAAAAAGGGCGAGGGCCTCGCTCATGGCAGCATGACCCACGAGGAAGCCTGCAAAGTCAATTTCCAGCAGGAAAGCTCCAAGTTAACTCAACCCTGGCAGCGCCACACCATCCTACCCCACCTTGAGTGTACAGTGTCCAGTTCAAGTTTCAGCAAGCATCTGTCAGAGTTATTTTTGCAAGTCAAATTACACAGATCTAAAGAGAAGTCAGGCAATAGGACAAGGAGATCAATTCAAACCCCTCATCTGATAAAGCATCCTATTCATAATCGCCTACATTAAAATAAACGAGTATTAATTTTTGGCAACACAAAACCAGAGGACTGCGATAAGCTTGCCTGAACTTGCCTCTGGGACACAGTGGACGCATCTCCTCTTTTTAATTAGTAGCAATCAGACATGAGGGTTTGTTTGATGGCGTTGGCCGAGTGATGAATCTGTACTATTCAGTGCATCTTAACAGTAGTGTCAATTTTTCCACTTCAAACGAGACTCTTTCCCTAACACCGTTCTGCTCTATTTAATTACTATTCTGCCAGGCTTAGGCTTGTTGCTTAAGGATGATGACCAAAAAGCACCATTAACCCCCCACAATGTGCTGATTTTTTAGCATTTCTCTCTAAAAATACCCCCGAAACTAGCAAAACTAAGGCTTCAATTCCTCAGACATACCACGGGACGTATTTTACATACTTAACTGCGTGAAGCCACAGCCAGGTACCAGGTCAGAGGCTGCACTATCAGAGTAACCAAATCTCAACTCCATCCTCTTAACTAAGGAGGTCTCTGTGCATATACACACTACAATCCACATCTTCTCAAATATAAGTTTTACAACATAAGCAAACTTGTAACATTTGATGGCTGCTTTTGGTAGGGTTTTTTTTTTTTTTCCAGAAAGGAAAAAAAAGTTGAACTTCTTGGCCATCAGAGAGAAGGGAAATCCTGGGTTAACTCTTGACATTTACTATTAATGAGAAGCCAGAAGCATTTAAACAGAACGCTGTTTGTTTTAACTAAGCATTTCTGTGATGCTGGGAAGGTATGGGGCTTTTTTGTTGTTTTTTTTAATTACTGAATGTTGAAACAGAACACCTCCTTGAAGCATTCATGTGCATCAGTCTATCAAACCATTTACTCAAATTAAATGTGTAATCCTTCAAAATGCCTCCTTTTAAATTAATGAGTTTAAGTAGCTTGAGTTCACCTGAAAAGATCGTACAGGCACCTGACCTCATGAATTCTTTCTATTAATTATATTGGAAACTTGTTGGAAGGGATACTCTGCATAATCTTATTGTACCCCAACATATGCGAGATTAGTGAGGCTTAGTTCCCCCTACCCAAATCTGTGGCATTTAAAGCAAACAGCTTCAAAAGAGGAAGAGGTAAGAAATAAAGGGCAAGAGCATATACCTCCTCTGCTATCTCCTGCATTGTCTATACTGGAAGTTAAGAGAAATGCCGGTTCAAAGCTTCTCTGTAACAATGCTAAGACAAACATCATACCACTGGTTTTTGCTGTAAGTAGAATCCACGGCCCTCCAACTGATGGTTAATCAGCTCTTTCACAAGGAGAACAGAGAATGAGTCATTCTGTTTCCACTCAAAGGAGTTTAAAGGTGCTTATGTAAATATCATAATTAATCAGATACTAAAGGCAGGCATTTCATTATTTAGCACCTCTGCCACAGCCTTATTTAAGCTCTACGATTTTAACATTTACTGTTCAGATATGCACACTTCTCCTTCAACACTACAACAAAGCAGATTAATTTAGCCTCTCTGATTGCTGTTTATTTTTAGTTAGGACTTGTTTTGTGCTGACAAACCACTTTAAAGTTACAGTCGTCGTTCAGCCCCCCCAACTCTTCCCTCCACTTGGCAATCGCAACTCGCCCTGGGCTAGGTGCTAACATCCGCACCCGCATGTCTCTCCGATCCTAATGAAAGAGCCATCCTGAGCCAGCCCACCCCTCTGCCCTGCGGACACCCACCACGAGGAAAAAAATGGGGTGGAAAAAGAGAAAAATGGAGAAAAAGGCAGCGAGAAAGGGGGAAAGCAGTCCTCACCAGCGTGGCCGTCGCCTCACCTGATGTAGTCGTTTCTGCAGAGAATCATCCCGCTCTTGGTGTAGCAGGAGGTGCCGATGTCCCCCAGCTGGGCCTGGCAGCAGGAGCACTTGAGGCAGCGGCTGTGCCAGTAGCTGTCCATGGCGTAGAGCAGGAAGCGGTCGGCGATCTTCCCCCCGCAGCCGGCGCACCTCTTCCAGGAGAGGGAGCCCGCCGTGACCGGGGGCGGCTGCGCGCTGCCGCCGGGGTTCACCATGGCCTGCGCGGAGAGAGGGGCGGGGGCGGGTCAGCGCTGGGACAGGACGGGCTGGGCGGCAGCGCGGGGCCAGCGCCGCTCCCGGGCCCTGCGGGGGCAGCGGCGGCCGGGCCGCGGGGCAGGGGCGCGGCCGCGCAGCTGGCGGGGAGCGGCGGGCGCGGGGGCAGAGCGAGCGCAACCCGCCGCCCCTCCCGCTCCGGGCTTGTGCAGCTGCAGCTCACAAGTCAGGAACAGTCCCGGGGTTTGTTTTGCTTATGAAAAAAAAGTGTGTGAAGAGTAGAGGGGGGGGGGAAAGTTGTGAAACTGGTTTTTCAGTCTAGGAGAGGCTCCGCAGGCTTGGGGTGGTAACGAGGGGCTCCGGACCGGCCCTCGAGGCCTTGGGATTTTATTTTTTGTAGTTTTATTTTGGAGAACTAAAAACACCCAGAGAAACTGGGTGTTTTTACTCCAGATTGAGGACGCTGGCCCGAATAATAGATCGTTGAACTTTAGGACGCCAGTTAACTTCCTACACAAGTACACTCAACTTTTGTCTCGCTAATCTGCCCTTGATCAGCAGTTTAAATGCTAAAGCTTTGTTACTAAAAAAAAAAAAAAAAAAAAAGTTTACCGACCCTAGGAAAGCAGCAGAGTAATGAAGTGCACCGCTCCGGCTGCAGTTACTCTGGCCGCCCCCGAAACTGCTACTAAGGGCATTTTTCACTTTCTAATAAATGCTTTATGCAAGCAGGACAACCGAGAGATAATATAGGAATCAATTCATAAAGCTTACTCTAAACCGATTAATTTGTTGCCTTCAATCCAGAGTCCAATAAACTCCCGGTGTTCCTCTAGTCACTTATACTATAAAAAGATCAAGTTATTTACTGCCAATTAAGCAGCATGTTTTGTCTTTGTCCTTTGTAAGCCGTATGTGCTCATGCCGAGGCATCTGGCTATCTGCTAAGGACCTTCAGACTGATACGTCCAGAGCAGCGAGGACGAACTTTTCCTGCCACTGGCCCAACTCGACTGCAGGAGAAGAACTGAGGCCGATTTAAACACACATTTCCTCAGAAAGAGTACCTGGAGGTATGTCCAGTGACCGCACAATAAACCAGGAGAACTGCACCAATTAAGCTGTAACAAAAACCCCGAGACTTTATAAAGAAAACCACTCTAAAAGCCATTAGCATTGCATTTATCCGAATGCATCGTATACCTTTATGTAAATTGATTTCTGATGCATTTGTTCAAGGAATTGCCTTTTGTTACAGTTTCCAGCTACAGCTTAATGAATCTGCATTTCCTGCTCTGAGTCCTTAAACCGTTTTCCTACGCTTTAAATCACTTCGGATTTCTTAAAAGAAAGAAAAAGGCTCCATGCCACCACCTTAACCTGTTCTTTGTCGAAGACAAATATGTGTAAATATAAAATGGGAAACGTTATACTGAGAAAACCATCCAGTAACCCCATTAAGCTAAAGCTCTTAAGGACAAGCAATACCTTAATGCTGATTAAATCTAAAAAGATGAATCAAGAGGACTGACCAGAAAGTGACTCCCTTGATAACTAAGGACGGGCCCTCATCAAGTTTCATTTAGAGTTTGGGGGGGGGGGGGGGGGGGGGTGGGTGAAGCTTTTAACTTAAATAGGCTTACTCGAGTAATTACAGAGCCAAGCAATTTAGGTCCTGGGATAGGAGTCAATGAAATAGAAAGCAGAGCTAGAAGCTAGAGGCAAAATACCCCCCTTTTAACAGCGTCTCTGCTGCTTTTTTAATGGAGACCAAGGGAGGGACAAGCGGAGAGCTGGAAATTTGTAGTACAAAAATGGATGCTTAATTCATGTCTTGGTTTTAATTAGGTGATTCGCCGAATTTCTCCTGGATTGAAACAAAAGACCGTGTGCGGGGCAGGAAGGGAACCGGAGAGGAGAGAAATAGAGAGTTCACTTTGATCTTTTCTGCCACTGTTTCAGAAAAGTGTTTACTACGGGGGAAGCGGGTGCCCCAGCCTCCCCCCACCCCCCCACCTCCCCACCCCCCCCCGTCCCCTCCATTCACAGCCGAGGCAGGCAGAGCCCTTTCCCGGCGGCAGCTGGGAAGGGGGGTAAGGGAAGGCGCTCCAGTGGCGGCCGCCGCCAGGCTTTGTACGGGGGGCCGCGACAATGCCCGGGGCCCACGGCGACCCGCTCCGCGCCCCTCCGCCCGGCGGGCAGCGGGACGGCAGCGGCGAGCGGGCGGGCACCGCGCACACGAACGCTGAGAAACACGGGGGAGCGACCGGCACTTCTTACCTGCTTCCCCTCTATATTGCAAAAGGCCGGAGAGCGCCGCTCGGGGTTCCTGAAGAGGTCTCCTTGCAAAGAAACAAGCACAGCGCTCGCCCTCTCGCCGGCTGTTGGGAGCGCTGGAGAGAGCCCCCCGCCCGGCAAGGGGCAGCCCAGGCTGGAAAAATATAGATATTGCTATGAGAGGCGTCTGCCCGGGTCCTTCCTCCAGCTCCCGCTTCCCGGGAGGGGAGCTGCAGAGCTCGGTCCCCGCCGCTGAGCCGCACACGCAGGGCGCCGCCGCCGCTCGCTGCTGCAATCGCCGGGCAAGTTTGGCAATGTGGCTTCACTTTGTGCCGCTTCCCCCCCGCCCCCCCCACCTCCGCCCCCTCTCCGGGCTGCGGCGGCTCCCGAGCCTCCCGCGGCGCGGAGCCGGCCGGCCGCGGCCCGCCGGAGCGCCTCAGCGGAGCGGGCGGGAGCCGGCGAGTTTGAGCGGGGCCGGGTACGGAGCTGCTGCCGGGATCCTGCGGCGGCGGCGCTGGTGGGGCGCGGGGGGCGGCCCTTGTGCCCGTCTAAGCGTGAGGCTGCAAGTGCGTGTGTGCCCGTGTGAGTGCGTGTGTGCCCGCACGGTGCGCGTGTGTCCGCTGCCCTTACACATGTGTTACTGACAGAGCAGAATCCCAACTACACTCCGGCTGGGCGCCCCCGTCAGCCCGCCGCAGCCAATCCGCCCCCGGCTTGTTCAGGCGGAATAATAAAACCTGCCAATCCCCGGGAAGACAAAGGAATGAGTGAGAGGGGAGGGAAAAAAAAAAAAAAAAAAAAAAAGGAGAGGAAGGGAGGGGGCGAGGAGGAGGAGGAGGAGGAGGAGGGGAATGTAGAGGAAGGAGGGAGTCAGGTGGGCAGCGCTGGCCGCGCCGGGCGCTGAGGGGAGGCGCGCGGCCGTGAGGGCACCGTCCGCCCCGCCCCGCCCGCCAGCTCCCGGCCACCAGTTGAGAAACTTGGCGGCGAGGGGTCGTCCTGGCTGTCTCCGAGGACAGGCCTGCTCCGCCCGGGCGGCGGCGTCCCTCGGAGCCCTTCCCGGCTGCTGGGCGCTTCACCCGCCGCCGCGGCCCCACCGAGCCGGGGGGAGGCGCCGAGGGGAGGTGCGGCCGCAGCAGCCGCTTCTTGCCGCCTTCGTGGCGCCCCCCGCTGCCCGCGGCCGGCCCCGGTGCCCGCTCCCCGTCCTGCGCTCCCGTGCCGGAGCGGGGAGAGGCGGCGAGGGCCGTGCCCAGCTCTCCCTGCGGGTGGAGGGGCCGTGTCGCGCCGCCGACTGTCACACGTTCCCCGCAGGAGCTGCGCTGCGGGACTCAGGGGGGCACGGCCCGCGGTGGCCGCCCCAGTGGAGGCTTCGGTGGGTTAAGCAGCCGCAGTTGGCGGCACGGCTTGTCAGCAGGGAAGGCAGCTGCGTTTCTGAGGGAGAAGCCCGGGGATGACGGCAAATCGGAACAAGTAATGGTCAGAGAGGACGCTTAAAACTGTGAAAAACCCACTACGTGTTAACTGCACGCCTGTGAGGCCTAAGTGCAGCACACAGGATAAGCACAGCCGCGAATCGCTGGAACACGCCCCCGGAATAACAAAGTGCTCCTAAATGCGGGTGCTGTCCCCAGCGCAGCTCCGCGCCCGGCCGTGCCCGGCACAGGGAACACACGCGCTCCTGTCACCCCGCGTACGCGGCCGCGCTCCTCTCGCGGCGGCGGAGCCGCATCAGTGGCACATTCCCGGGATCTGTTAAAGGACAGACAAACTTCATAACAGGAGTTTCTCGATTCCAGACCGCTGACGTAAGCAGCAGCCAATGCAGCGCTGGCCGGCCGGCAGCAACGCTCGGGCCGCGCTCGACGGGCGCCGCGGGCAGGGCAGGGCAGGGCAGGGCGGCCCCGCCGCCCGCGGGCACGTTCGCTGCCCTGTCAAGTATGTGGTGATGGCAGCGTGACCGGGCTACGAGCTCCGTGCGCCCACCCGATGTCCGAGACAACTAAGTATTTAAAACCTGCTCCTGCCGGCGGCTAACGCAGACGCGGTGCCCCGCACAGGTACACGGAACTCTTCCGGGGAGCACTTCCTAAGTGCTCCGGCGCAGGAACGCTGCCCGCCCGCCCGCTGACAGCCCGGCGCTGAGCCCCGTCCGGCAGTCGCAGCCCAGGTGTGCTTTAACCACATCGCCACCTGTGGGTCTCCCGCAGCCCTGCAGCCCCGGCCTGGGCTGGGCACGGAGCCGTGTGCCCAGCAACCATTTAGAATTGGAAGGAAAATCATCTACCGGGGAGAAACGTATTTGGGAAAACGTAGGATAGCGAAGATACATTTTGCTTCTAAATATATAAGAAATAAAATTTTGACATTTGAATGGCACCACAGGTATGATTTAAACACGGGAGAAAATTATATTTCTGTGTTTCTCCATAGACTGGAGATATGTTCAGAGTCTGCTTAAAGCAGACTTGGGAGCTCATGGAACGCTTCCACAGGGAAAGGGAGAAGAGGACCACTGTTATGGTTAATATTTTTTTAGCATAGGTCTATGAAATATATCATCTGGATGTAATCTCCATGTACATATTATATTTAAACATACTCAGCAGTTTTAGATTTGTTATGTAGGATCTGGTACAACTTAAAATATATAAAGCAACAAGGCATGCTACAGATAATCAACAATCACTGATATTTTAGCTTTCTGACAGTTAAGAGCACAAGAACAGAACAAATGCCAAGCTAAAATAAAATCTACATTGTCTAATTATCTAAGCCTGTAATGGCTGGAAGCTACCAAATTCAGACTGGGAGAGCCATTAGGACCTCTCCTTATTGGAAAAGATATTCTACCAAGAAACTCTGCCATAGGCACTAAAATGTTTACTAGTCTTAAAAATGAGAGTGATACAAAAAACAGGAATTACCTTCTCAAGGAGCAGAGTTTTAAATGGCTTAACGATGTCTTCCAAATAGCATTACAATGTTCATATCTTTTTCTGAAATCTGATCATCACTAATTTTTGTGATTAATTTTAACAGAGGAAACCTTAACTGAGAGCATTTTGCAGAGCAATATTTTTCTAATTTTTCTTTTGTGCAGCATCTGCTGTTGCTGTGCTGTCATCTTCGTTATGTTTTTCATTGTCTATGTGCCATAATGTAATTAGTTAGTTCAACATCATCTGTGCTATTAGATGAGATGTTTCTATGGTAAGTTAACATAGTTCTGTGTAATTGGTAGATTTCAGCAGTAGGCATGAATGTATCCATCAACTTAGGTCGATTTGAGTCCACAAGATTTAAATTCACTTGGCATACGTTATCCTAGAAGACTTTTAATTTTGGCTGAATGGATAAAAAACACAATGCAGAAGAAAATCTGGCTGCTTATATTGCAGTACTGTTGGAGTCAGGGAAAGGAAAGCATAAAATTGCTGGCTTAGTAGTTGCAATCTGAATGTCTGGAAAATGTTACAGCCTGGGATCCAAATCCTTCTTAAACCTAGATGTGCCCCTAAGATACCAGGTAGTCCAGAATTCATCAGAGTTATCTCTCCATTCAGGAAAGGAGTCTTGGTTCTCTTCCTAAATACTGCATTCCTATGGGACCTCTAGGTTCTCTCCCTGAATAGTGCATACCTAGGGGACTCTCTTCCTTTTCTCATTAGAGAGAAATGTTGAGGCTGCTGCTTTGAGATCTTCCATGTGGCACTTTGCTAATCCATGTATCTTGCAAACTACACCTTTTGAACAAACAAACTTCTAAAACAAGCCCTCTGATCCCAGTCTCTCCAGAAACAGTGATGAAAAATCAACAGCCATTTCTTACTTTAAAGTAATGCATCCTTTTACTCACATAGATTCTTCTGGTTCACGCCTCAATCAATTTAAAAATGTGACTGGATTAAGCATTTAAGTCAGATATCCAATGATATGGCAGAGTCGTATACTGGCAGAAGCTGGGAAGAATCCTGGATGGCTTCACTCTTAGCATTCTTTTCTAAGCAGTAGACAGTACTGTTTGCCCAAAAGAGTAAGATAAGTTACATTTAGAAATATGTGTATAGATTTTGACTTGCTTATAAATATATGAGTAACTTTAGTTACAGGAACCCAGAACCATGGGAGGTAATTAGTAGGCACAGTTTGCTTATGTAAGGACTTGCAAGACCCTTTTATCATCACTGTATGCATAACTTAGGACAGGAGCCAAATAATATAAATGTCAGTAATTACAGATATATATTTATATTAACAATAAAGTCCACTTTTGGAAGAGCTCAGGCTGTATTTGTAATGACATCATATGGCTGAAATTACGTTCACCAATTTGTCCTGTGCACATTTCTGTTGGGAGAAATTGATACATTACCACAAGCCATCAATAGCAGAAAGTCCTGCAAGTGGGTTCTGTGACTACAGTCAAAGATATCAGAGTTTGAAATTGTATGTAATTTTTGTTTAAAGCTAACTAAAAGTCTTGAAAGGCCTCCAAAATATGTGTATGTAATAATAAGTTCACAACATAAAACAATCTTAAAATTGGAAATGCTGTGTGAATTTTGAAAGAGGTCTTCACATTCCACAGTCTATAGCCATTTTTTAAGCAAATCAGTTAAAATTAATTTGCTACTCTTAAACATATACTGACAATTGATTTTTGTGATGACATATCTGTAGTGATATGTTGTTTCAAAAATGAATATTTTTATTATTCATATGTCTCCATCTTTAACAAGGAAAAATCCTTTGACAAAGACCTACTATAAACTTATATAGAACTTACCCTTTGGGGTAAAAAAAATGTTTTCTTCACACATACTTTTATAGAACTGGCATTAATATGTTGCCTCTATTCACTAGTCACCTTAACAAATGGGAGGGTGGGACAGCACAATTTGGTGCTGTTTGAAGGCCCAAATTATAGGTAAAAGTGGCCACCAACCTACTTTAAATTTACAGTACAAAAAAGATCAAGTGGAAAGGAATTACAAAAATAAAAATCTGACTCAATCAGCTGACCAAAATGCACTTACCTAATGCAGAGGTACATGTTTATAACACTATCATTTATGCAATGTGTTGCAATGAAAAATGAAAACTTAACTCTAGCCTGTATTATCTAATTAATTAGCCAAGTAACTTTAAATATGCAGAATAAATTAGTATATTATCCCTAAGTGAATAAATAGCGTGTTTAATATTTCTTCATGATGTTGTCCACACAAAATACCTTTATAATTGCATTGAAATTATTTTCAAAGATGTGTGTCCAGTAGCAAATCCTATGTAATTAGAATATCTGTCTGAGTATATCCAGGAAATGAATTATTTACATGTAGCTCATTGCGATGGAGGAGTAGGTCTGATATCTTTATGAAGTTCCCATGGCCTCTGAACAAAGCTGTAATGTACAGAAAAGTCCATGACCAATGTTTTCCACCTATTTTGCACCTATTCACAGCTTTGTGGTACCTGGCTTGGGCTGTAGTAAATCAATGGAGGAACATTTGCTCAAGCTGTTTTCTCTGTAGGTCTTCAGGGGACGTTCTCAACCTAGAATTTCATAGGGTTTTGTTCTATGATACGTCATTGATGGGAAGGCACAGTTTTAGCTAATCCATCTAGATGTTTGTGGTGACTGTCTCTGGTGGAAATTTGACACTGGGCATTGTTTCAAGAAGCTGAGAGAAAGCAAGGTACAGGCTGAGCACTGAAACACACACATCCCAGAGATCCCCTGTTGAAGTTGTCTTTTTAATTGAAGGGCTACCAGCATGGTATGAGAAAATGGAGGGTTACAAAAATGAAGAGGAAGAGCAGCCTGGTGACTTGTGTCTGGCAGAAATGCCTCTATCGTATTTGATTTGAAATTTACATAGATGCCAGTAGTTATGACACAACTGTCACTTCAAGTTCACTTAACTGGACATGAAACAATAATGACAAACAACCAGAATGACAGTTCTCCTATTCTGCAGTGAGGTTCTTCATATCTCAATTCTGCAACATTTCTTCTGTTCACTCCGCCAGACAAATGTG
Organism: Corvus cornix cornix; assembly: GCF_000738735.6. Lineage (NCBI taxonomy): Eukaryota > Metazoa > Chordata > Aves > Passeriformes > Corvidae > Corvus > Corvus cornix. The sequence goes on along the minus strand of NC_046338.1, from coordinate 15,123,837 downwards.
TTTCTGTTATTATGATTTCTCTGCTTGGCTCGGCGCAACATTGCTAAAAGCAAGAGGGAGAGTTTCTAAGCTTTCTATTTAGTTTTTTAGCCCTACCATTTATCAAAGAAAGAGCTTCTTAGTAACAATTTTTAACATTAACTCTTTAATAGTTACTTTGCTGATGTAATCCATTATTTAAAAACATTGTATTGCGTAAGAATATTACATTATTTTTCATACAAAAATATAGCGCTCTACTCCTAGGTTGTTTTTCATAACTGGAGTGACTACTACACTCCATGACCATAACTCTTTTTATCATTCTACTATGATTCAGTAGCTTTTGCTGTCTTATAAACAATCTTACAATTAAGAGCTAATGTTAATGGAATAGATTGTTGTCATAGGATAATGGTTTCCTGCTGCTAGATAAATGCTGTGGCAATGCTAGGACATTTATTGAAAGTAATAGTGAAGACAAAGCTAAGAGATTTATTTTTAAAGCAGGTGCCACAGATCCAGTGACACCATTCTGTTACAATTGTTTTATTTCTATTTCACTAAGAGACTGATGAAGATGGAAGCATTTTGCCTGATGTATGCAAGTGCAGCAAAGTGACAGTGGCTCATTTCACTGTAACTGAATAAGCTGCATTGCACTTGGCTTGGGAAGAGATTTATTGTGTGGCTCATCCAATCAGAAAACAGTTTATCCATTAACTATGGCTTTAAAGTATGTTTTATTTCCATGAACAAGATGGGGCTTGATGCTTTATTTCACAGAAACAGTTATACAGAGTTCACAGAAAAGGACAGAAGTGGGGCCCTTTGGTGCTTATTCCACCAGTCATTCCAGAAGCACCCCCCTTTCCTCTGTGCCACAGGGATGGCAGGCTGGGGAGAGTGAACCTGTCCATAGTGTGTGCCCCTCCTCCTAAATCAATGGTTCCTTGTCTCCCTTCTGCATTGGAGGGTGTTGCTTCAGTGTTAGCAGAACAGAAATGGCAGCATTGTTCTTACCAGCGCTGCTTTGCAGAGGGTGGGCAGGAAAGTTTTTGTCTAGTCTAGTGTTTCCTCTGTCTTTGCAGTCACAGGAATTTGAAGTTTCGGAAAATATGCCTTCTTCCACTTCCATGATTTCAAAATTGCTCACCCCTGAATCCTCCAATAGAGAACTGTGAAAAACACAGCTTGTAGAGTTTCATAGGCCCTCTATCTGCTCATGTGGAATTGTAATTAAACACCTTGAGTGCCCCAAATATACAGCTCCTACAAAATTGGAGTCAGTTGTCAGGAAGTACGTGGGATCCATTCAATTCGACGAGCTTTGTCTGGACAGCTATGCCCTAATTGCCTGACCTAGGCTTCAACAAATCCTTTGTCTTTTCTTTTGAACTGTGGAGCGGCTATTCCAAGTGGCAGTGCTGTAGCTATGACAGCTTGAGGATATTCCACAAATAATAAAAAACATGATCCCTTCCCACAAACTCTCATCATTCTGAAGCATCTTTAAAGTTGTGTCGTAAAACAGTATAATGACTTTATATAACCATAAAGTCCCTGCTAGGATTTCCTTAAGAAACAAACTAATTTTATTATTAAGGCCCGCAGACCTTGACATCAAACCAGCAATTCACTGCTCCAAGGACTTACTCTCTGTAGCTGCTCAAAACACAGTTCTGAATTAACTTCCAAGACCAGAGCTTGAAGGCAGTAGACAGCTTTAACCTTTTCTTGACCCCAGACACATCTCACAAACAGGAGTTCAGTAAATACAAAACTTTTACTTTAATCCATGTGCAAATATTCTGAGAAATAATTAATTCTTCAATTTCTGAGTTTTAAGGAAATGTTTATACTAACAAATGGGCAAGTGTTATAGTACTTGTTCCAAAGGGCCATCAGGCAATGTTGTTCCTCTGCTGAGCATAGCCCCTTATAAAAGGCAAGCCCCAGAGAGAACATCATAGAGAAAAACAGAAATGAGGGAGACCTGCAACCGTGACAGAATTAACCCTTGCAGCTTTGAGGTCTGTCGGGTCATCTGCAGAATACACAGTGCAGAGCTCTAGCAAATACTTATTCTTCCAACTAAATCTCTATAGCACTTGATCTTGTGCTTGTGCCTTCTGGTATCAATCTCCCATCTGAAGCTTAGGATTCACAGGAACAATCTAGGAGATGGAGAATTTCCAGATCCTTAAATCATTGGAGTCATTTACCTAAGTACCTTCAAGGATGTGATGGTTAGCATTGTAAAGTCTTAGGATTTTATTAAAATACTTGGTGTATCTGTTTAAACTCCCAACTCTGGAATCATGGTGTAAATACAAATCTGCTTTCAACTTTTTCAGTAGGAATTTTGAGTCTTCCTGGTTTGGTAAAACATTAATTCTTAAAGATCAACCAGAAACAAATGATTTGTTCCCATTTAGCATTTTATTTTAAAAATTATCCTCCATTTGATCTAATAAATAGTGAGGAGTCATGACTTCTAGATTTTTGGGATTGCCAGTACAGTAACCGAATGTCTTATCACCACATACTGGATCTGCCCAAGAAATCCTCCTCAATTCAAGGAATTATTAAACCTATTTTGTTGATATGTTTCTCCACATCACCTGGGACTGAACACAATCAACCAGTATTTCATTTCCATACCCCATACTGCCTTGCCAAGGGAGTCAGTATTCCCCATGTCAGTTATCCTATCATAAGGCAGATCCCCAGTCTCTTGCAGCTCTTTGGACTAAGGCGGTTGGTTGTGTATATCCCACCTGGATCTGGCCCAGATGCTTTATTTCTATTGCATGAGATGATTAATTATGTGGTTTCTTTCTGTTTGTCTGATAGAAGCTGAGGTAAGAGAGTGATGGTTGCTTAGTGCACTGTTATTAAAAAGCTGCTTTTGATAGCCCTGAACAGGCTTGAGTTGTGTGCTACAACTAATCATAAAGCTGCTTGCTTGGAAATGTAATGCTTGTTAATACTACACTGTACTTTTATAAGTGAACGAAATTTTGATTGGCTAGAGTTTAACTATAATCAGTAATTAAGGGTCAGCCATCCAGTAAACTCATTAGTTTACACCAATTACATTTGGTATAGTAACTAATGATTTCAGGGATCAAGCCATTTATTTCTAGGCTTTCAAAGTATAATTATTGTGTAAATCAGATAGAGTGTAAATCTTTTCCATACGTTTTGGTTGGTAATTGAGAAATAAAATGGTTTCCAAATGTATTCTTTGTCCAGGTTTTGTTCTGCAGTAGATCTCTCTGGGGACTCTTTAAAGTATATGGAAAAGGTGATGTCAACAGAAGTGTACGCTGGGCAAACTGAAACAGGATTAATTAATAGAGATGAAAGAGAAAAGCCAGCCCTTTGCAAATTATGGTCCAGGTCTCAACTTGGACATCACACCTTAAAATGACAGTTTACAATCTTAAGCATGAGTCATACAGATTGACAAGTATTCAAAATAGAAGAGAATTAAAAGTCCTTTATGTTTAATGTATAAAGGCCTTTCCAATATGCAGTCTTTAAGATGGTGTAATCTCTGGAGCATTTTGCTTTGAAGTTTAATATGTAGCTCCTCACATCCACATAACATTTTCAACACGTTAAACAAATTAGTCTCTGGTTACAGGAGTTTTTAGATATTTACAAGTTGCCGTTTAACTAAATTTAATATGTGCCAGTGAAGTTGCTCATGCACTTGTTCATTTAGAAAAATGCACTTTTGGAATGATTAATAAATAAACCAGCCTTTCCTATGCCTTCAACTTTGGTGTTTATTTGAAAGCAATCTACTTTAAAAAGACATTAATATCCCTAGAATTATTATTAGAATAATTGCTTTTACTCTTCTTGGAACACACATTTTTTCTCATTTCCCTTCAGCACAGACAGCTTTTGACTCAGATATAAACTTCCTATTATTATTCCCCACTCCCCACCCCAAAAATGAAGAATAGGAATTATACACTTTTCACTAAGGAATAATTAATTTGTCTCAAGTATTAGAACAGAGAATTGTAGAATGACTTTGAATGGTAGTCTCTAAGGAACAGCATTGTTTGTTCTCTTCAGTCTTTAATGAGCTTTAGTAAATGGCCAGGAAAAATTACCTTCTTTCTGTAATATGAGAGAAGTGAAGAATGAAGGAAGCTATAGAATCCCGAGGAGGAAAGGAGCAGACACACACACACACACACCCCCTGTACACATCACTTCCAGTGGTTAGTGTTCTTCTTTGGAACTGAGCACTAGAGCTCTAGTTTTCCATTACAGTTAAAACATATAATGTCCCTAATATTTTTGTAGGAGAGAAAATTCCTGGATGTCTCCCACACACTGACAGTATCTGGCTTATGTTGAGGGACAACTGCCTATAGCTAAGATCTGGAAGTCATTCTGGCTTTCTCTGTTTTGGCATTGATTTTGTATTTTAAGACTCTTTAGTGTATTTTTATTGTATTTCCACCTTTAAAAGCAATTTGCCTTGTCGTGCTCCAGCGTGCTGCCCTGTCTTTTAATAGAATTCTTTTCCCTCCACTGCATATTTGCTGCCGCTCCTGTCCAGAATGCTAACTGAGGCAGCCCTGGCAGGTGTTTGTTTCAGCTACAGCTACAAACCTGTCACCATGGATAACAGAGTACATTCAGGAGCACACTTGCCTTCCCTCCCCTCCAGTCCCCACACGTCCTCACCAGCCAGTCCCACATCAAGTCCCTGGTGCTATGGCTGCTCCATGGCTGCTCTGTGGTATGAGGGAGCTGACCAAGTGACATCAGCACAGTTCTAAAAAGATCTTGTTGAACAAGGTCTTTCTCCAGTCTATCCCGTTGGTGCTGTTCCAGTTTGTATGGAATAATTAAATGGATTAAATTGATTGTTCTGTGTGCTTGCTCTCAAAGCACTACTGAGAGCAAGAAACCTGGGGTTTGCTACCATCTTCCAGGGAATGCCTCCATACTTGGTATTAAGTATTGACTGGGGCAGGCCCTGTCAGACGTGGTTTCCCCACCCAGGTGAGTGTCTCCACTACATGACTGACAAGTCAAGCACAAGCTTTCCCACTCAAAGAAAGGACTTGGGTCACCCTCCTCACAGAACAGTTGGGTAGGGTGCAAATTCAGGGGGCAAGAGATTCAAGTTCAAACTGCCTCAGGCAGAGCCTAAATACAAGTCTCCCATATCTTGGCTAAATTACACCAGCCAGGAGACTGAACCACAAAAGCTCAGGAGAGGAAGATGAGCACAGGAGCAAGGAGGAGAGACGTGCAAAAGGTGACAGTGCTGTCATTATTATTCTGTGAGAAAAACCTGGCACAGGTGTGCAGTTCCTAGAAAGTGGCAGAGCAAGTGTGGTGAGTAGGTAAAGCAACACACGGTGTTACACCACCTTGGTCTGATCGTGGCTTTGGATCATGGGAGGCGCTCTCATGACAGACATCAGATTGCTGACTAGAGCTCAGGGTCACGAGGGATGTGAAGAGAGATGATGAAAGTGGGGAGAGCTGCCTGGATCCATCCCACACATTTAGGGAAAAGATAAAAGTAAAAAGCTGCTGCCAAAGTAAAAATAATTTCTATCATGGGCTCTCTTCAGTGCAATTGTTAGAGAAGAATAAATGGAGAAAGATGGTTGAAAGATAGATAGGAGACAGTGAGAACGGGACTAGTAAGTGAGGCAGAAATGTTGGAAAGAAGACAAAGAGGAAGAAACATCAGAGAGCAACAGGAGGATTGGACAAAGGAAAAACCATTACTTACCGAGACACTTCACCTCTCATTGCTTCAATCTTCTGGCAATAAAATAATAACAATGAGAGAATCACAGAGCATTTCAGTGACTTTGAAGTCCATAAATATTTAGGAGACATTTAAGTGTCCTGTTGATGAGGATTGTGTTAAAAAGAGAGCAGGAAAATTTAAGAGAGTGTTTTGACAAGCCTAAATCAGGTCTATCAGGAGGAAGAAAAGAACAGAACTTACATGCTTGATTTTGTATGTGTAACTGAGTATTAAAATCCACACCCAAGAACACTTATGCTTCTTAATAGAAAAAATTGGGCCTTTTTCAGAGCAGTAAGAACACATGGTTTAAAGCATGCAGCCGCTCTTCTTCAGTAACAACCCACTGTGACTCCTATAATTTATTTCTCCCAAGATTCATTTGAACATCTGCAGTATCATTATTTGAGTTTGTTATACTATTAGCTTTAAAGTTTTATAAGCCATACAGTAGGATAGGTGACAAGCTGAAAAGTTAAGGAGGGTTAATTTAAAAGTTTTAAAGCAAAGCTATTTTTGAGTTATATAAGTAAAAAAAAGGCATCTGAATCCAAACCTCCATGGTTACATTTAAGTAACTCAGAAACTGCTGAAAGGATTTTCTTCAAACTTCACTCAAGACAAATCCCTCTGGGCTAAGACCAAGCATGAGAATTTAACTCAAAAGGTGATTGTTGTCTGAAGGGAGTTTTCTTTTTCTTTTTTCTCCCCTCCCCTCTTTTTGCTTGTTTTGTTTTCAATGTTCTGAAAAAAAAATAGCACTAAAAAAAAAGTAAGGTTCTGGAGTGTAACTGTTTCATATCCATTTTATCATTGTAATAAGAAAAATGCTGTGTGTAAACTACCTTTTCATTAAAAGCAGACCTCCTGCTTCGCTTTCAGCCATTCTAGCAGTCTTTGTACCCACCTCTAGCAAGCATTTGATAGCACTGTAACTGATGGCTGAACAGAGAAGTATCAAGCTGTACTCTCTGCCCCATCTGCAGCTTCTGTGCATGCCTCAGCAGCTCTGAGCAGCTCTAGTACTACCCTAAATGGACAACTGAGGATTCTCCTAACAGGAAGTCTTTGGAGAGCAGACAATCAGCAGCTCTGCAGAACTCTGCCCTTCGCTTCCCCATCCCCAGTTCATGGGAGGTGAAGCATGCTCTGTAGCTGCATGCTGACCTAAACCATGTCTTGATTTCTTGCTGGTCCAGGATTTGGAAGGCAAGAAAGGCAGCTGGTAGTCAGGCTTTTCTCACTCACAGTTAACTTGGGGCATCTGGCACTGTCATTCAGTCTTCCCCTTTACAGTTGCAACCAAGGGAGTCACCTCCTAGTTGTGTGGCGAAATGAACCTGTGTAAAGGAAAAACCTGAACAACAAAGTTGGAAATCTCTATTTTATTTTTCAAAGCCCTTGAAGCCAGTCCTCTTTCATAGCAGCATCATGGGTCCTGGTAGCCTGATTATCTGGATTTAAAAAAAAAACAAAAAAAAACCAGAGGAATTTTTTTTCTCCTGTTCATTTCAACTCTCTCCCACATTTTGGTTTCTACAAATTGTCCCAGGGCAGACAAGAGCCCTTCCCTCCCCCTTCTACCAGGCTTGTTTCTGATTCTCTAGCAGCACGTCCCAGTTACTCATTTGTTTGGTTTTTTTTCCATTTGCAACTTTTGCCCCCTCCAAAGAGCTGCCTTGCCCAGGGAAATTACAGTAACTTATTTCATTTCAAATGCATTCAGAAAGACATTTTAATTGTTTCTTTTCATTTAGAGCAGCATCCAAATTTGGAATTTGTGAAAAACTGAAGGGGAAGGTTTAGAATCTATTTGCTGCACTAATTCACTGCGTTTAACCCAGGCAACTCAGATATATGGAGAATCACCTTCCCTTGCCTATCTTCCATATACATGACCTGGATTAAGAGCTGCTTTGGGCAAGGAGGCCCAACTCATTGTTTGTGGCCCTAACACAATGTGGCTTGCAAATTGTGGCAATACTGTAACACTTAGGGATTTGTTTCAGGAGACCCTGATTTTGGAACCAAAATACATGTTTCCTGATGACTGCTAATAGTGAACAGTGGGAAATATGGCTGAAATCGGCACACAGAGATGCATCAGGAATCCAAAGTCTTAGATTCAGTTTTTAATTTTGGGTAAGTCTACTGTGGCAAAACAGAGAGGCCTTAGAGTTGGTATCAGGATGTGGTAGCCTGCAGAGGGATAAGCAGCTCCTGGAAGCTTACAGCTGTACCACCCTACAGGCACAGGCAAGTTTCGGCAAACACTGGAAAAAACAGAGAAACTTAAAGAAAAAAAACCCACAATATTTAAGCAATCAGATAGCTTTTCCATTCATAAATGTCCCATCTACTCTCCACCACCAAATTCTGGGGTATCATTTTTCAGTCAGCACTTGGCACTCAGCACTTTTAGCTGTCTGCTGCTATCTCATTCATACAGCTTTTTCATTGCAGGTCAATATTATCTGACTAGGTTCAGATTAAATCTTAATACACCGTTCATCTGAAAAACACCAACTCCAAGCACATTGAAAAATTGCAAACATGAACAGTATAGTTTCCATGGATGAGGTTGTATTAAAATGTATTCCAAAGGGAAGAGTTGCAGGAAAAAGAGGAATGTGAAGTTATGATCACAGAGGAGAATGCCCTTTTTCAGCTGGGATTTTATGTAAGAGCGAGAACGAATGTGACAAAGAGAAGAAAGGTCCGTCTCCTCGCCACTGCTTCTCTAGCAAAGAAGATTTTCACATCAGCCATGGTAAAATTAGACAGAGGAATAGCAGATCTGAATATTGTATGGGAAGATGCGAAATGAGGAAGAGTTCAGTGCAGTTCAAGGATGGCAAAGTATAATGAAGGCAAATGGAAAGAAAGAGCTGAAACTGGAAGAGATGAACTGAAGGAGCCTAATATGAAGACAGAAGTTTAATTAATAAAGACAGGCAGAGCAAGCTGAACAGAGAAGACTCATTTAAAATGTCAAAATATATCTTTAGTTGTGGCAGCTAAAGTAAAAATAAAGGCAACATACATGGGAAAAATGTGAAAGTTGAGGGGTGCAAGATTGGGTTCAAGGATCGGAGTGCTGTGAAAACTGGAGACTAACAGGAAAGCTCCTCTGGGAGATGACAGCACTGTCTCTAGTGCTTATTGCTGTCTTCCAAAAACCCAACACACTGCTCCATTAGCAAAAGGGATCAAAAATCACCTTCTAATCTGTTTAAGTTAAGGCAGCAAGATTAATTTCACCTGGTGATGAACATGGATATGAGCTAACCAGGCTGGCTTTACTTGTAGTGCATTAAGGAATGCTTGCTTGGCCTCTTCTGATGGCAGAGATATGGGAAGGGACCAGGGCAAGCAGCAAAATGTGGTGTGGTTTTCAGCTAGTAAAGGATGTCTAAAGGCACTGGTGAAGATATTTGTTTGGTATAGGAGAACACATGAACATGAAGACTGGAACCAGTACAATCTTAAGGTTGAATAAAACTCAAGGAAAACGTTACCATCAGCAATACAGAGAGCGAGAAAATGTGCTCTTTCTACATCTCACTGATATGTGACTTGCATAAAGTGAATTGGTAGAGTTAGGAAGCACACCAAAAACTGAGCTTCCCTACCAATAATTTACTTCTATTATCCAGAGTGGTTCTGTTCTCCAAGGTGGGTAGGTCATGGGAAGTTTGTTTCACTTCAGCTATTGCTACAAGAATTCAGAGAGAGAAGAAACAAGAATTTTGGTTCTAAAAGTGGAGAGATTTTAGAAACATTAAAATAACGTATTAAACTGAAACATGGAAATATTCTTAGTAGTCACCCCTGTGTTTCTCCCTATAATTATAGCTGAGAATCACAAATCAAAATTTTGTTGAGAGGTCACCTCTTCTGTATTTTTAGAGGGACTGAAGCTCTAAAACATTTGCCATTACTTTTATATCTATCTTCTATGTTATCATTTATATTGAGGCTCTTAGTATCTGACTCAGTAGGCCTTACGTTGTTTAGTTCTCCACAATTTAGCTCCTTATTTTTTGTGCCTGTCATTCACGCTTCTGTAAAGTTCAGCTGAAACCAGTAGTTCGTGTTACTGGTACTCTGCATTGCAAAAATTAAGAAATAGAATTTGCAATCCAGGTTGTTCGCAGAACATTTTTATACAGCACATAATTTGCCAACAGCTAAATTCATCTTGCTTCACAATGTGAGGCTGTGTACATGCGGTTTCTGATACAAAAGGCTCCAGTGAAATCAATGGTATAGGCATCATATTAACTCAGAACCAGCTTCTTCAGGTCCATGAAGCTTAGTCATGTGCCTGCTAATTTAGAACTCAAAGGTAAGCAAGAATCTCAGCTCTCCTTTTTAAACAGTGTGAAGTTTCAATCCAATTTACCTTGCGTAGATGAAAACATAAATCAGTAGCTGGTCTCCACTGCACATACTAATTTAATGAGCTGGGGCTTTGACCACATGTGTATATACACTCTGGGAACCTGAAGACCTTTCCCTCTATGCTGCATTAGGTTTGGATGCATGCCAAAGGACTATCTATAAGCTGAAGGGAATGGGGAAAGGCGGTCTGGCTCACCAGTGAGCACCAGGGTCTAAAACTAGGGTATGAGACACGAGTCAGGGGTCAAGTACCATCCATAACCTCCAACTGATGATCAGTTGAAGAAATTCAAGAGCTGCTGCAAGTAGCACCACAGCCCAGACAGCAGCCCCAAAACATGTCTCAGGACAATGTCTACGGTCATCATAGCTCAGCTGGAAAGGGCTGGATCCAGTACAATACAGAAGATCTGGAAGAAAGCTCCAAGAAGAGGGCGACACAAAGGTTTCCTCAAACCTACATTTTGGCTCATTGCCTAGGGTACTACAAAACAAAGCACATTTGGGGTTTTTTCTAGTAGGCCTTCAAAAAAAGTGTGTAATGACAACTCTGTCAGAATGCAAAATGAAGTTTAGAATAAAAAGACAGAGGATAAATATTCATGCACAGCCATCAAGTCTGCTTTGGCACCGTTCACATTGTGTGACTTTTGTTGACCTGACAAGACTGTGACCTGAAACACAGACTCCAAAACAGCAGTGTCTCCTTAACTCTTGTCTCCTCTCTGCCTTGTCCCAAAGACCATTGACCCAGAGGGATGAAGCCTTGGATTTATCATTCTCAGACCTCCGTGCATCTGTCCATTCACAAACAGGTCCCTTCTGCAGTACTAGTCTAAACCAATTCTCTTCACACACTTGTCCAGGCAACAACTCATCCAGTCCCATGCTGCCTATTTTGCAGATGTGCAAAATAGTGAAAATAGACTTCTCTCAGGAGATGTTCCTGAGCAGATAATCTTAAAAACGTGACTACCAATGTCAGGTGTCTTTGGCTTCACAGAGAAAGTCAAGGTAAAGTTAGGAAAAAGCAGAATAAAGGCAATGGATATGGGTACAGCATAGAAAACCAAAATGCTGCTGCAACATCAATTCATCATACGAAAGCAGAGACTGCTAAGGCACATTCAGATAGGGCTAGTACTGGTCACCTCTGACTATGGTTACACTCCTCTCTCTAACATCAGAAGAATGAAATCTATGTCAGATTTTTGCTTAGGTGCCAAAGGAAAAAGGAAATTGTATTAACCATCTCTGAGAATCTGAACAACAGAATTAGTGATTTATGCCTGAAATTAATTTTAAAATAAGTGTGTTTATCTTAGCTTATCAAATCAGTTATTAAAAAAATTAGAAGTTCTGTGATGTGAGAACAAATTACTCTGAGAATGAAATGTCAGGACATCCCCAGCCTGTGGGATGGGAGGACCATCTGCTATCAACATCTAGGAAACCTGCTTTGGGTGGAAAGTTTCCTTGTAGCCTCATTCTTTGTTAGAGTAACTGACTTTAGCTCTTATTGCTCTGGTTCTATCCATAACTTTAGTTCAGGGTGCCTCAAATTTAGGCCTTGCTGAGGACCCAAGCTCACTGCCCTCTAAAAGGGAATAGTCCTCTATGCTGGGGTCTCTTGGTGGAGTCATGCTGAAATCAAAATAACTTTGCACAGGCACAGGAATCCCTGCTGCCAGGTCCCAGACCACAGTACAAATAATGCTTGTCTAGAAAACACACACACAGGTTTTCTGCCTTGAAGAAAAGCCAGCAGGAACAATTTGATTATATTTTTTTCTCTCTTAGCTACATGAGACTGCAATTTATTTTTGCATATTTTCATTATGTAAAGTCACACTGGACCCAACAGTGCAAGTACCCCCTCTTCATTCTGTTGATGTTTGGTTTCTTATTAGAAATGTTATCAGAAGGTAAACACAATGCACAGGAAAGTTTACTGCAAAGTAACAAGGTTTCAATACCATACCACACCATGCCGACAACTCAGAAATGTTTTAACAGGTTAAAACTATTTTTGGTAATTACAAAGAAGCTGAAAGAAAAAGCATTCCCCTTAAGCTGACAAGATCCATTTTATACAGAAAGAGACAAGATATGAGACCATGAAAATTGTACAGACACAAATATTTGAGATGTAACTGAGAGGCAGAAAAATATATTCAAATGATCATTGATTGAGCAACATGGAAAAATTCTCTCAGCAGGAAAAACCAGATTTTTACAGGTCGCTGAGAAAGCACAACAGGCACTGTTTTTGTGACAATACATAACACTTCCACCTGAAATTTTACAACCACTTCTAGATATCGATGACTGTCTCTTTTGATATAGCTATTATTGCTTTTTTTTTTTTTTTTTTTTTTTTTTTTTTTAAGATAGAGAAACCAGGTTTCCAGAATGACTAAGAGACTTTACAAAGGTCAAACAGTAAGTCAGGGACAAAGACAGAAACAGACTAGTTCTTCCCGATCTTATTCTCAATCTACCCCATTAACAGATTGTTCAACCATGAAAAACGATCTCTTCCCTGTGAAAAGGTAGGTTTTGCAAGGAAGATAACAAGTTCCACCCGTCTCTCCAGCTGATACTAGCAATAGTGAAAATTTCATTCTGCAGAAAAACTGCCGATGCAGCACTTGTAAAAAAACTCCAAATTCATGTGCAGATCAGAAACTGCCGGAGCACTTTCAACAGCTGCAGCTACCACACACTTGCAGAGAGTCATTTGAACTCATCAGATCTGACTCTGGGACAGACAGCAGAGCCCAGATGGCTCGGCAGTACACAAAGCCCTCCAGCCTCACGTGGGACGAGGCACGGCGTGGTTGGGGCCCCGCAGATTTTCTGGGCCCCAGGTTAAGATGGGAGAGCCCAGTGCAGCAGCCCCACCGGCCGCCCGCCGTGCTGCTAAACGGGGGATGCCGACAGGACACGTACACGTGCAAGCATTTAAATAGTTGTTATTGGGGACTACACGAAAGCCTACAATAGACATTTTGCCTTGGGATGTTTTCACTGCTCTGTTGCAAAAAAAGCAATAAAATATGTGCTAGTCTGAGGGCTCTTTCTCTGTTTAACCAGCCCCTTTATTATTATCCAGCTTCTCTCAGTACATATGCTTTCTCCTGACAAGGCTGTACTGCTCCAAAGGGCAAAGCTCAGGTCTCAGGCAGGGGTTCTCGTCTTTTTTACGTGTCTGACTTCACTACAGGTCAGACTGGGATGGATTTGAGGGTGTCTGTCCACAGGCCTGTACAAAGCTGGCCCTTTCAGCTGAGCCAGGTAACTGACCCCAAGCCCAGCCTGGCTGCACAGGGTGAGAGCTGTGCCAACCCTGCATCCCACCCCACCACCCCGCCCATGGCGCTGGGAGCACCCACAGCAAAAGGGTGTTCAGCAGTGCCGGCCGTCCACATCCCCGGCAGTAACCAGCTGGAGGAAGCTTGGAAAGCCCGGCCTTTTTATTCTCCAGAATTAAGACTTTGATTAGCTGCTGGCACAAGACCAAAACTCCATCTGAAATGCTTTAGACAACCCATCTGCACTGGGTTTGGGAGCCTGAGGAGCGCATGCTGTGGCCCGCTCCTCACCCTTGCCAGGCGAAAACAAGGGGGAAAGCAGAGGGTGCGGAGCCTGGTTGGGGAGGAGCGCCCAGGGGCAGTGGGAGCGCTCTCACCTCCGCACCCAACCCGAACGCACCGCCTCATGCCGCCCCTCCGGGCTGCCCCAGCCTGCACAGCTGCAGCCCGCGGGGCCTGGCCCGGGGCTCCATGGCCACCCTGGGGGTCGCAGGCTGGGTCCTGCCAGTCCCTGTGCTTGGGGGAAGCCTGGGCTGCGCTCCTCCTGCACCCACCCGTGGCTGGGGGCCCTTCCCTCCCCTTACCCTCCCAGACCCCCGTGGTCCTTCAGGAGCACCTCATGATAAATTCCGTAATTATTCAGCTCTTACTACCAACACCAAAATACATTGCTCAGAGTAAGTTAGCTGAAATTCATTAGAATAAGACATCTAGTAGGCACATGTACTTTATTAGCCTCTTACACCAATAGTTTTAATTAGGTACATATTTCACAACTCTGAAGCTGCTCGAGTGAAGGGCTCCTTTTATCTCTCTTATTTACAGTAACAAGCTCTCAAACAAATACCACCGTAACTAAACTCAGATTAAAAAAAAAAAAATTAAATTTTCACTAATAGTGACCTACTCAAGCCTTAAGTTTGGTAAACTTTGGATTTTTAACTGATGAAGGAAATACCCTGCAGCCAGACAGGGCTCTGGGGCGGATGCCCCTGGCCCCAGCCCTGCCTCCATGTCACCTTCAGATGGGGAGAAGAGCGGTGCCTCGGATAGAGACCGCGGGGATGAGAAAAGTGATTAAATCCAGAATGTTGCTGAATTATTAATGAGGAATTTAAATGATGTTATAAAAGAGGGAAATACAGGCGAAAATGTTACACATTCATGGAATTTTTACTCATGCATAATAATAAGCTGAAAACACTTTCGTTATAATGCTTCCGAAATCGCAGGGCGGGCAGGGGGGTGGGCGCCATGCCTTTCTCGGCCCCGCCCGCCCTCACGCCACTCGGCGATCAAGGGCGCCACCTGGCGGACGCTGCGGCGAACGGCGCGCGCCGCCGCCTGGCGCGGGGGAGGTGATGGCGGGGCCGCCGCCCGCCCGGGCGCCGCGATGGCCGCCATGAGCTCTGCCCGGCCCCGGGGCTCTACGCCGGCCTAGGCGCTTCGGGCCGCCGTCGCTGGGGGCAGCGGACGTGGCTGCGGCAGTCCCGCTGGCGGGCGCTACTCCTGTGGCCGCACCCTGCGTTATTTGCTTTCTCACCTGCGGTGCAGACAGGTTTTCACTTCACAGGCGTTGGCAGAGCCCTCCTGCCCGGGGAGAGCAGCTTGTCTGCGTACATTCAACCGCCTTGTCAGCCTCTGGGGCTAATGCTGCCTAATGCTGTAAATAAATAAATAAATAAAAACAATGTTGCAGGGAATAGGCATATGAGAAGAGCCCCTTTCTTCCCCTTGCATACCTGGAGCCCACCTGCTCCTGGGCAGCAGAGTGGGCTGCTTGAGCCCGCCAGTCCGGGGGCTGTGGACACCTGTCTGAATTACCAAGCCGCTTCCTTGGGAGCAACAGCAGTAGCTGGGACACGGAGAACGGGTTTCCCCATGGCAAAGCTGCAAGTGGCACATACCCCACAGAGCTGTGTTTTTGTCAAATGTCTATGTAGTCTTTTCTGTAAAAACTTCCCACACTGTCTCTCCAGACTCCCTGTACCAAAGTGCAGTTTGTCTCATCTAAAGACTCACATGACACTTGAGGGCCTCATCTTTAAAAAGCTATTTAAGGTTTTACACAATCAGGCAGGCATTTGTATCATCTACCACAAGTCCCAGTCATCATTTCCCTTTTCCATGGCAGGGGAAGAAACCTGCAAGCTCACAAAACTGGAACACAACCTAAGCCACAAAGTCTCTCAGACCTGCATGTCCCTCTGGAGGAATTCCTTGGGGACATCCTGTACTTCCAGGTGCCTTTCAGTCCGATCAAGCTGGTTTTGGTAGCTCTGCAAAGCAGAGAGCCACCACCTGACTATAGTGGCAGCAAATAAGGCAAGAACAATCCCAGGCCATTCTGGGCTGTAAGGTCTATACAAATCCTGGAAGTCCTGCTGAATGCTAACTGGCAGCGAGCACCAATTACTGAGTAATGGGCTCTCCACATGCCCCTTTACTTAATAAGTAGACACAGTCTGCACCCACTTTTGGAGCTCAGTTGTCTCTGGTTGTAACACCAAGTGAATGCTTTGCAGAGGGCCAGTCTCACAGTGACTAAAGCTCAGATCATTACAGCAAAGTCTCAACCAAAAGAAACTGCCACGCTCTTCCCAATTGGAGCAGATGAAATAAAGGCTCTTGGACACAGTTCCTACATAGGAGCCTGCCAGAGCCTAATAATTGCAACATGCTGTGACTCTAAAACAAATGTGTCATGGAGAGATACCCAGGCTAATTCTGAGGGAGTTAAATTTGCCTGGACGAAACTCTTCATTAGCACAGTGTTATTTCTACCAGTGCTCCAGCCACTTGTGGTCCCTTCGCCTGTCACTGCACAGAGTACATTCGCTATTGTGAGCCATGGATGGCAGCCGGGGTCCCTCTGGGCAAAGCAATGACATTCAGACCTGAAAAAATTTGTGCTTTCTTTTCTCCTTTGCTTCTTATGAAATTTCAATTGACCATATTCTCATTATTCCTTTGCTTGGACAACACTGTAAAATTTTTGCTGAATTTTGGGCACTGCGGTCCCTTCACATTTTCTGTCACAGGACAGCCCTGACTTTAGCTAGATGGAAATGCAAACCAGGTTTCACTGAATGCTCAAGCGCCACATTTTCTCCCTAGATCTTCAAAGGGAGATTCTGAAGAGAAGATAACAGAGAAGATCTCTGTGAAATTATGGTGCAAAAAGAAGTTACTGCCAAATAATCCCAAAGCATCTGAGATAGTTTCCACAAAGAAAGCAGCAGGGACTCCTAAAACACAGTTTCTATACATCCTTATTAGGAATGTGACACCATTTCTTTCACAGCTAACACTATGAAAGGCTGCTGGAATGTTCAAAGGAACTTTGGTAGGTTTATTTTTCTCTTCGGGAAACAAAAGTTATCACTAAAGGCCTTATAAAAGGTAAGAAACTTTGACAACCTTGAGTCTCTGCAGGCAGCAATTACATGCAAAAGGTTGCCCCCAGTTTATATCCCTTAGCTGTTTTACATTTTTGACACTGAAAGGAGGGCGTTTGTAGTCAAGTAGTTAGCATCATGCTATTGTTTAATGAAACTAGCTGCGTAAGTGTAATGCCACAGCTGAGACTTTTTTACATGTGAGCAAGTCAGTGAATTCAGAACCGTGGTTTTGCAGCAGCCACAATTTTCACCCCATGTATTATGGACTATCTGACAGTATTATGGACAAGGAGCCATCTCTGTGTGTGCCAGAAGAGAGAAACCAGCCACTGCAATGAAGCCCAGCTGAAGTTTTAGTTGTCCCAAAAGACACATTAAATTCCAACTTCATGGATTTATTACTATACATTTAACTGATGCGGGCATTTTTATCTGAAATTAGTTTCTTCCTAATTTTGTGTATACATGTGCCACACAGTGAGGTAATGATGACTGTCCCATACACATACTTTAGTTCTATGTCATGACATCCTGTTAAATGTAGTTACCAGGATGGACTTTTCTTTGGTTTTAATTCTGAAGTGCATACAGGAGGTAGAAATAGAACCCACTGACTGCACTAGTTTATTGTGTGAACAAGGCAGCCAATACAGATGTGGAACTCCATATTCATGCCTCAGCATGGGTATCTCTTCAGTATTGCACCTTCACACCTGCAGGTATTTATATGATCACACACTGAAATAAATGCAGCATGTGTGGGTGTGTAGAGCTGCACCTGAACATATAATGAGACATGCAAAGAAATACACCAAGTTTTGTTGCAACCCCACTTGACAACATTCTTGTCCATTTTGTCCTGCACGTTCTGTGTTCTGTAGCGTTATCCCTGCTGCTGCTGAATCTTTCTCTGGTCTGGATTGGACCCACCTGCCTCTCTCATCCCAGGGAAAAAAAACTACTTTGTCACTTCCTCACTGCTTTCATTCTAAAGACTAATTCCTGTGAACCATCTGCCTATCCAACTTCTGTTGAGCTTGAAGTAGCTGGAAATGAAACTGGGCACAGAAGGCAATTCCACACCCTTTGGGTCTGCTTATTTGCCTGCTTCATAAAGATCACCCGGGCTTTTCCTATAGGCAGCTACTGACTGGCAAGTCCTGCTCCGGCACAGAAATACTGCACATCCTGGGATTGGTTTTGAGAGCCCTCTTTCAGCCAGTGAAAGGACACAAACCTAAAACCTCATGGCGTTTGTGCAGTGTAGAGCCTAGTATTTAGTATAGTAAAACTATTATTACATCAAAGAGCACAAGGAACACAGACATTGTTCTCCCCCTTTTTCAGAGGAGGAAACTGAGCCAAGGTATCCAAGTAAATTGCCCAAGAAAGCATCAGTTAGGCTAAATATTGGAACATCCCTACTTACATGGAATTTCAAGCTGTGAAGTAATTTAAAGCTCCTTAAGACTGAACAAGTGCCTGCCAGAAAGGTTTAGACATCACATCATTGGTGGTAGCTTAGACTACAAGAGAAAACACAAAGAAAATGAAACCATTATTGCTATGCAAAAGTTCTGAAGCCACTGGACTGTGACTTAGAAACATTTGGACGTTGTGTTATAGTTACGCTCCACCATAAAGACTTGAAGTCTGCGTATCTGTATATATTTTAAGGAAACAGGAATATTAAGAAGTATAAGTCACTCCTTAATACTTCACAGGCAGACTTGGCATTTCCTAATGGCAAGTGTAGGAGAAAGTGCTGCTTAGTCTTTAGGCCAAGGGACTGTGAGTAGAGGAACAAATTCCCCTCTGATTTTTTTTTGCCTCATAACTGGCTAAATCAATCAATCATTCCATGCATTAGTTAACACATCTATGTCACAGATAACATCTCTAAGTATTTCCTTTTTCCAAAGGAGAGGGCCCCTCTTTGCCCAGTCACAGATTCTGTTTTCCCTTCCCTTCTGACAGATGCTTTGGCGAAAGAGAGATTTGTTTTATGACATTTACTGCATTTGTTGTGCTGACATCACAGAGTCAACAAGAACAAGTATTTATACTTCTATTATGCCTTCATTGAACTGAACAAGGTGTTCAACAGGACATTTTAATTATAATCCCACTTCTAACAGCATGAGTAAAGGTGTTTAAAAAACACAATCAAGCATGAAATAGAACAGTAAACATGCCATTTCAATTACAAAATTATGTATAAGCACATCCTTGCACAGCATAACATTTGAAGACTGCAAGAGATGCTAAAATCTTCATTGAAACCCTGGGAGGTTTTGTGCACAGGATTGAAGGAGGCAAAATACTCCTTGCTCACACTCCTTTGTAAATTCACACTGAATGTTTGACTCCAGGGAGAAATTCATGAAGCCCCAAACTGACAATTTTTTGTACAGATTTCCATGGAGAAAAAGTACCTTGAGCTTTTTTTCCCATTGCACTGTCATGTCAGACACCTGTTCTGTTTGCAGAGCTCTTTTTCACTTCCCAGCCTAACAGTGCTGGAATTGAAAAGCAAATGTCCTAGCAGATCCTTGCACTGTTATCTAGCCCACCTACCTGTACCAGTAAAGTGCTCTCCAGCAGGAATGTAACAGAGGAAATACTATTTCATGTTTATAGTTACATATGACCCACCAGAAACTCCTGGACATCTGTGGCCCCTCTGGGCACAGGAGGATACTGGGCTACCCTGCAAAGTGCTGTAAATCCCCCAGGCTGCCACCGATATACTGTGACTTCACCTAGTCCCTGATTCAGGAAACTGATGCAATACATTGTTTTACAGTGGACCTTAGGGGAACTTTGTTTCCAAAGCTGCACCCTGGAAACAGCTGGGAAGCTGCCTGATGGTTGCAGAGACACTCACTCCAGGAGCTTCTGAGTGAGTATATGATGCTTCAGTTTGGCAAAGTCCACCCTCTCTCTCTGTCTCCAGTGAATCAACGCACACTGCTTAGAATAATACAACCAGGTTGTCACAGAAGCCTGACAGCTGTGACAGGCTGCTGTAATTCAGATCTTTTCAGCATTCTAAACAAAAGAGAATGTTGATGCTTCCAGTGGTTAGGACCAGGGACAGATAGGGAGGCCAGTTCTGTCCGTGTGGAGAAAAGCGTGCAGAAAAAAGGGCTGCTGAGGTGGGAAGATGAAGGTCACAAGCAGATTTGCCAGCTTTCTGCAGCCAGATGAGGATGTGGACACTGCTAGGTGCGACTTTCCCCTGTCCTTCAGGTAAACTCCTCTCTCCAAAGCAGCAGCACAATGTCCTCCTGCTTTTCCACACAGCCCCAGTGAGGAGAAAATTGGAACAACTTGCATTTCTGCCATGCAGATTAGACTTGAACCAATGCTCTATGCATTGAGCTCACAAAGACATCTGGAAATCATAATGTGAAATCTGGCGCTATCTCATGATCTGGACTATTATCTTTTCCACAAACTGTACTGTTCTGTTTAATAGACTATGTGATCGTCTATGGTATAGAGTCTTCTAGAAAATTTGACCTGAAAATTACTCCATTATTGTGATTTGATATGATTAACTTTCTCAAAAATTTTATGGTCATTTAGGTGACCCTGTAAATACAGTCAATAATTAGGTGAGGTATATAAGTATCAATATTTAACAAGCTGCCAAACATATATGTAAAAGCATTTAATTGACAAGAAACTGTATGGGGATATGTAGGTATTTAATGGGACAGACAGCATTAAGTTTGACTGTCATTCCTTTTTTGAAGTACAATTTGTTATTCTTTCACTAGCCTTTCAGAGCTGAAGGAAAAACTCAGCATATATTTTTCCATTTCTGGAAGAACCTGTCTTTCTTAAAATGCCAGAGCACCTCATTAGTGGAAGCCTTGGTTAGCTTGTAGATAGCTGGCAGAGGTGTTTTGTTGTGCTTGTTTCCACTTCATTTTTCTCCGCTATTACGAGTAAGTAGAACTAAAACCACAGTTTTCATTGCCTTTAATGGGAGCAGAATCTGCTTTTACTTCATGGCTATTTTCCATTCTTCTCCTGGCACTACACAGAAATGCATGTGAGGTGAGATTCAGTGGAGAGGTGACTTGGCGGTGAGGGTTCCAAAAGCCAACACTAAATGCAGATAACATATTTTTTACTAGTTATGCACATCTACAGGTCCTGGCAGAAACTGAAGAGAAACCCTATATGGAGAAGTCATTAACCAAGATTTGAATTTGGGAAATACAGGAAATATGGAGGAACCTAAAACTTAAGGCTCACATTTAACATCTCTCTACTTAAAGCAAATCAGAAAATGTGGCAAAGCTGTGAAGTTCATTAATCCTAGAAGAAATGAACATGAGACCTACCTGATTCCTGAAGCTTCTCCTTGAATGTACCATTTTTGTTAGAGGGCAGTTGTGCTGCTTCTTTTCTCTTTCAGAACTGCTGGAGCCAGTTCAGGTCCTCCCCAGCTTCTGGATAAATTGAGTTCCAACATGTACAACTGAACAAATACACAGAAGGTTTTAAATCATTTTCTCACCACCGGATATAACTCAGGGCATAATTATAAATTTGGATCATAACTAGTTTGTCCTGAATCGTTATGAGAGGTAACAAAGCATGGGAAGAAAAACATCTCATTGATGAAGAGAACATAATTTTCAGGGTCAGTTTCAGAAAGCCGTATGTTTTATCCATACATTCAACGCAGAAACAAGCATGAAGCTTGGCATTTGAAAGGTCAGATTTTAAATTGAAGCCATTGTTCAAACATCTTCCCTTGCGATGAGAAGCAGAAACAGCTTAGGCAAAGCAATCTAAGCCTTCCCTTTCTGGTTCTCTTGTGCACAAGGGAGCTGGAGTCAAGAGCAGTCTCAGGGCTGGTCTATCTGTGCCTGCCTCCAGTAGGCATTTGTTTCTCTTCCCCAGGGACGAACATGTCCAAAGGATGAAACCTGTGCAGGATGAATTCCTGACCATTGCTGCTGGGCATTGCTGAGACCCAGAGCCTGGACCATGGGACACTGTGTACTGCTACTGGGCTGGCACCTGGAGCACCAGCCAAGCCCACCTATGGGGACAGGGTGGAGAGCGGTGATATGGGCTCATCAGCAAGCCCAAGAGGTGTCAAGACCTTGTGGGCACAAAAGCAGAGGGGAGTGAAAAGGAATTAGCTGAGAGATGATACAACTGCTCTGCAGAGCACAGCCACAACAGGAGCTGTAATCACAGAGGAAACAGTGTCTGTCTGAAACACTATTTCTGCTTTTTTTGTGTAAATATAGGAACTATGACTTCATGTCTCACACTTTGAGAGATGTACTCTTGGGCTGGTTTCCTACCATATCAGAGCTCTAAGAAATCCAAAACATGCCTCTCTGTTTCAGTTCTGGCTGGAGGTTAATCTCTAGAAACAAGTAATGTAACATTTCCATCTATCTTTTCTACTCTTTTGGCAGTTTTAATTATACTAATATGCTATGACAATTTAAACAAGACACATCTCAGCTTCTGGCCTGCTCTGTAATGGTTCAGCTGCTACATGTGCTCCAGCATATTTTGCTCAGACAGGCTGCTGCTGGAGGCAAGGGGGAGACAGAATAGTGCCCTTCTGTCATGAGAGGTTTCATTGCACTGATCATTGTATGTTTGACAGATTCTTTGTCAATGTCAAGTGTCTTTTGTGGTTAAGCCCAGTAAAACTAAAACAAAAGGTCTCCTAGATATTAGATATATAGTGACATTACTGAATTCACTTGGAGGCAGTAATTTTTTGTCAGCCTATGAAAAGAAAAATGGAGCTAATGGGAAAACAAAAGGAAGATGCTGGCGTGCCTTTTTAGCTATTTTTGTTTATGTCAGACATTGTGATTGACATCTGGCCCAGAACACCCCTTCAACCATTGACCCTGGTGTCATGAAACAGAACAAAGAGAAATTGCCAGCCAAAAAACCACCACTGGCTCAGAAAGCACTCCTTTTTGTTTATTTTCTTTTAAGTGTTTCATTTTCAGTAATCAGTATTGTTACACAAAAGTAGTTCGCTCACATGCACTCCCCAATTACTACTTGGACTTTTAAGTTTCCTTCATGTTTGCTTTCTTCCTGCTTGCTTGAATGGCACCAGAGTGCTGGTTTGGTTGGATGACAGTCTGTCATAACAGTGATGTTTGAGGTTAGTGAAAACTGACATGAAAAATACAATCCACTGGCCTTTAACCGAAATCGCAGCTCTGGTTTTTGTGGAGTTGGCAGGCAGCATTTTTAAGCCCCTTTCACGGTGAAGGCAGTTACAGCATGTTTTTCTCTGTATCAAACAGTTCCATCATGAAGTACATTATCTACGTCTGTTGTCATATCAAGATATTGTCTTTGAAGAGCAGTTTGCTGTTTCTTATATGGGCACTGCTCTTTTGAAGTGTCCTAAAAGGGTTAAGGTAATTTTATGGCCATTCTCCAGGGCCAGGCCAAATACAAAGCTTTAAAATTTGTTTAAGAGTGATTTTAGGGAAGTACCAGAGAGCAGAATAGGTTCTGCAGGCACACAGCTCCAAGGAGTCTTTGTCACCACCATTCTACAAGTGCTGTAGAATTTCAGAGACTTGGTCAAAATTATATATCAGCAAGAGGAAATTATTCCTTAAATTTCTAACTTCATCTTGAAAGTATGATGCTGAACATAATAGCAAAATAAGACTTTTCACAAGATGAGAGCAAGACAATCCATCAGCCACTTCCCTCCATATACTTATATGCTGAAATCATATCAGAATGTTTACCCTAATAAAAAACTGCCTTAATCACTTAAAAAATTCTATGGAAGTTTGCCCTTGAATGCATCACATGTGCCAGAGTTAAACATTCTTGCACCATTTTAACAGGGTGCCCTTCAGGACACTGGGGTATATTCTCCTGTTGAAGCAGACACTTAACTCCCCTCAGCATTAATAGCAGATATGCTTATACTTTGAGGGGACAATTTCTCTCTGTCTCTTTGCACAGTGCTCTAAGAAGACCTTTGAAGAAATTGAGAAAAACAGAGAGCACAGTATATTAATTTTAAGGAGATGAAAGCAGTACATGTCATTCCTGAATTTCATGGAAAATGCACCGTTAGTAACAAAGATGAGTAGAAAATTTCAAAATCATTCTGAGCAGCATTAAAATCATCCTTCCCTGATTTTCTGTTTTCCCCTTCTTTTCAAAGCACATACATTAAACTCATTTTATGCTTATAATGTATATAATGATTCTAGACAACATAAGAAGGACACTGGGATTCTTCCTATTTCAACGTATAAAGTGGCAAGCCAATTTATGCAGCTTAAACCATTGCTAAAGAAGATGTATCAAAAATTGCCTGTGATCATTACAAATAACAGCCTGAAATGTTCACAAGAAGCTGTTTGCTTATCATATTTTCATTAAAACATCTTTTCACCTGATTTTCTTTTCCCATGCCTGTAACCTGCATTGTAATCAGTCTTATTAACTGAGAACATAAATATGATTTATTATGGTCTGATAATGGAAGCTACATGGACCAAGAGAAGGGATATATTGTCCTTTGATAAAATGGCTCTTTTCTCTCAAATAGAGCTCTATCATGAGAGCATGCAGAATGTAGTGAGTGATTATTTCCTGAGGGTGAATGATGGCAGAACCCTACAGAAAATCTTCTTGTTGGCCATGACAGCCTCCGAGTGTCCCCAAATCTCACTGAGTTTGACAACCTGCAGACACTTTTGATGAACTGTATTCTTCTGTCAGAGACAGCCTGTCTGGGAGGAGAAAAGGGAACCTTTATCGTCTGATCTGCTATTATTGTCTTGATCTTTTATAAGCAATCTCTAATGCACATGAATATAATATCCTTTCACAGAAGTGCCAAACATAATAGAAATGTAGTTAAAGGACCCTTTTCCCGGTTATGTAAATGTCCTAATACCATAATTAGAAAAGATGGGTTGCGAATGATAGCAGTAAGGAAAGGGTAATCAAAATGTTTTAACATTATCTTTCTGTTTTAAAGACCAAAATCTGTGACAAATAGCATTTATGGTAGATATGAGGAACCAGCTTCTGCTGAAGCTTTTACCTAAAAAGAAAATAGTTTTGAGTGTAAAACTGTTATATTTTCATAAAACACATAAATGGCAGCTGGTCTTAAGCCAGGAATGATTACTGGCAGATATGACTTAAAGAAAATGAGTATTCCACTCAAAATTCCTCCATGGCTGTTACAGAAAGAACAAAGCATTATTATTAAGTAGTGTATTTGAACAAAGGGGTGTTCAAGACCAGCTAAGTTCGCCAACAAACCTCTCTTTTATCTACATCCAGAAGAACATGCATACCCAAATATTTTTCAATTAACAGCTGTACACATTAGCAAAACACCCGTCTTTCTCAGCTCAAGCAGTCTGGCTTATTTATCAGAAAAAATGAACTGTTTTTGGGGGAAGGTTTCCAAGTTCCCCAGTAAAAGCAAGATACTTGATTTTTCATTAACCTTTTGACATCTGGAGCTGGGATGTCCCAATATTAACTACTAATGGTCTTTTGCATTACCAGTTGGTGTTGAGAGAAGTCCCAATTGTCAGAGTCAAAAGGTTAATCAGCAATTTCACACCAGTGATGTGGTCAGAGTTCGCATGTTACTGCCTAAACAGGAGGAAGAAGAAAATAAAGTCATTAACAGAAAACTACATCCCAACATTATTAAATCCCTCTTGTATTTTTTTTTTTTTTTGCTAGAAAATATTCCATGATCTGTTTACTAAATATTTTGACTTTTTAGAGGACTTTGCAAACCTTTTCTGGGAAGTCCAGGTCCAAATATGTGACCAACTTCTTTGGTTTATTCTACTCTCAAAAGAAAAAAAAGTGAAATTTTACTTACCCACCAAGAGCTCATTCCAGACCAGCGTGAGAGAAAAGTCTTGCGCCTGTAACCCATGGAGATTTTAGTAAACCTCTCCAAATGGCCTAATTCAGCCTGAGAGTTGTGTCCTCCCTGCTGGAAGTGAAGACATCTGCGTGTCCATTGATTCAGGGTGAATTTCATAGTGCAGATGCCATACCAGAGATAAAGAACACTGCAGAGCAAAAACCTGAGTATAGACTTTTCCCTCCTACCCCTCTTTCTGTTTTGATTGTAGAAAATAAGTCAACAGCAGCATTCCCTTAACAAATACAGACAGCAATATTATTTCATGTGAAACTACTCACATAAACAGCTAGGCTAGTACCTCAGCTGGTGTCATTTTACCATACACATATCATACTTTAACTTGGGGCCCAAGAGCTCTCCTATCCATAGAAAAAAAAGATTTATTTTCTAAAACAAAATATAAAATATTGCTGACCACATTACAGCTTGGCATTTGCTAACAATTACAATGTTCACACAAAATGACTTCTCATTTGCCCTGCTATTACCTGAAATTGTTAACCATTGCTTGTCTTGTGCTTAGCCCTGATCAAAAACCTTCTGATATCACCATATTTATCAGGCTAGTTCTATGGTCTTGAAACATTATTTTTCCTGTGTCCAAGACAAATAAGTAATGAATCTTGCCCAAAACAACCACCTTCATCCTGGATATTTTCTGCATCAGATGGTTCCTCTCATCTCTTTCTCCAGTTCCAACAGAATCTACAGCTAAAATCTTTCCTCTCTTGATTGCTTCAGTTTAAATGGGGACAAGATTTTACCCTGGAATGGTCTGAAAAAAATACCAGTCTTTCCAAGTGCCCTATTACTTTGTCCACCAATCAGCTGCCTATGGAGCCTGAATGTCCTTGTACATCATCCCAGTCCCCACCTGCATAATTGGCTGCATATGTTTATGCAATTAGAAATGGTGAAAATCTAATAAAAATTAGGACAAATCTGAGCAAGCTATAATTCTGTTTAATCTCTCAAACTGGATTGCTGAAAACTTGCTGAATTCCCCAAACCTCTCTCAGGTGCCAATGAGTGAGTCAATATCATACCAAAGATCTCACAGCATAGCAGACATAAATTCTACTTCCAGAATCTCATACACACCCTCAAATAATGAATCTAATGTCTCTAAAGTACTGTAAGGAAAAAAAAAAGCAGTTTCCTCCAGTTACCAGCATTGTACTCAGTGGCTTATAGTGTAAAAAAAAAGAACAGAGGGCAGATTTGCATGGGGAAAGAGTGGTCACTTTAAAGGCTGTGCCTTCTTATACAGTATATGTATATATGTACTGAAGCAATCCAAGTCTCCTGCCTCCAAGGGAGGACCACTGACATTGGCATACTTGGCTTTGCTAGGTCATATTGGCAAGCTCTGAGAAACTCCACATGGTGGGAGAATGAGTTTGTTTCATCTCAATGTGATGCCTCTCCAGACTTTACTTTTAAAAGCCTGTTTTGCACTTTGTTTTATAGTGTGATGGTAACTGGTGGCTTGCATAGAAATAATCACCAGTGTAGAATAATCCCAGATCACTTCATTGTGATTTTGGTTGAAATTATGAGAAATTTTCCTTGAATGGGAAAACAGGATTATTTAGAGTTGAAGCACAGTAGATCAATTAATAACTCTGTTCTTGGAAGAAAGACCCCGGGATCCTTTAACTCAAGTTGCGAGGGTTTTGGGTTTGTATCTAAGCTAAACTAGGTATTTGTTGCAGAATGGGGCTGTTCAGTATGAAGAAGAAATTGCAAGGGTTGTGTCATTGTGTCCATAGGTCAGAAGAAAATGTTGTCTGCAGATCAACTGGTTCCTTTTCCTTTTTTCTCCCTCTATATTAATTTTCCTCATAGACTTCATTTCCAAATATGTGCCTTGTTTACTGTTTGAGATCATAGAGAATTTCAGTGAGGAGGTGACCAGGTCAGAAACATGTTTTCCATGATCACACAACTGAGATACTTCTCCCACTCATACATTATGGGATGCTGAGGTCATAGAAAATAGAACTGGAAGGGTTCATCCAATACCTGTCAGCATTCCCCAGATTTTTGACTTCTCTATCATAGAAATGCTCCAGTGATAGGTACTTCATCATCACTCCAGTCAATTATCCCAACAGATAACTCTCCTTTCCTAAGTGACAAATACAGTCTAACCACGAGAGAGACCGATTGCTTTTTTAGGCGTTACCTGTTTTGCTCAAATACAACTTAAACGTATTTACGCCTTTCACCTTGTTTCTTCATTTATTTCTGTCTCTGCTACCAGTCCTTCACCGTTTTTTACTTCACCTTTCTCCCTTCTACCTGACCATTCCTACATTAAGTCACTCCCTTTCTTTTTTGTCCTCTGAGCTATGTGCTCATTGGTACCCTTGCATTTCTTTTCTTCTTTGTGTCTTTCCAAACACATGAAAAACAAACTCTCACATGCCAGCAGCCTCGCTACAGAGACCTATCTCGACATCTCCGAGAAGGCAGCTAAAACACCACACTTTTATTCATTGCATCAGAACCACTTTTCTTAAACAATGAGAAATTAAACAGATGTATTCAAATTCAGGTCTAAAGGTGATGTTCTTGAGGTATGACTGAAGAGCGTAGCTAGCTATGGGAAGCACACTACATGCTCTGAACACACATATGAAGGAGCAGGCACTACACAGCCTCTAAAGAGGGACATCAGAACCCCTGGCAGTCATGGGAAACAGATGCTTGCTTCCTGCTGGCTGTTAAGGTGTTTCATGTACAAAATGAGTTACAACACAGGTATGGACCTACAGGTTCCAGAACACCAAATTAAGTGACTTTGTCTCAAATTTATGCCAGATGATGTACCATCAAAAAGAGCATCACCATAGGCAAAAAATTGTTTTACTTTTGTTGCCTCAAGTCAGGCCCATAGCAATATTGTAATGTACAGGTAGTACAGAAATCCAGTACTGTCCCTGGGGCACTGAAGGCTGCTTGGTCTAATAGGTATTTGGGGATCTTAAGATAATGTCCAAAATTCAGAGCAGCTCAAGTACTGGTGTTTCTTAAAAAAACAACTGTTTCAACTTCTTCTTTCAATTTTTGTCAGAAAAGTATTAAAGAAGTGACTACCCCTGCTACGGCAGGAAGCAGTATTATAAATAAATTGGAGGACTAAGGAAACTTACTCAACACTTACAAGAGGAAAACAAGTTTGTTTTCCTGCATGTTTCATAGCGCATTGTTGCTGCAATGTAAAGTTTTTGAACTGCATTATTTTCCTGTCTTCTTTGACCAGGATCTGTGCCTGAAAGGGCTCAGTGCAGTAGTCTGAAGCAAGACTATTGAGGTCACCTGATAGAGGAGCAGTTTGCATTAGCACTCAGGATGCACAGCAACGAGAAGCTCAGCCTGTGCCTCTCCATGGAAGGGCCACATATAAAGTGGGGAAACGAAACTTGGACTTCGGAGGCAAAGGTTCTTTGTTCCCTGCATGATCTCAGACAACATATTTCCTCTCTCCAAGACTCATTTTTTCCCCAAAATAGGGACTGACAGCTCGCTGTCTTCTCTCTCTGGGCTCGTGGCTCTTCCAGCTAGTGGCTGTTCCTGATTATGCGTAGGTCTGATGACTGTGAATCTGACCTCCAGGAGGCCTCTGGACACTTCTATATTATATTTGATAATGAAGCCCTCCTGTCTTATCCAATCAAGACAAAAAAAGTAAGTCAGACCAGAGAAAACTGTCTCAGCACAAAATGGCAGCCTCAGTGCAGCAAAGTCAGAGCCATTAGCTATCGACTACTATAGAAATACTGAAACTGCATCAGGGATTTCTTTCTTTAATTGCTATTTAGGGATTTAAATGAGATTTTTAAAAAGAAAGAAAGACAGAATGTTTAGTCTACAATCACTCTTTGCTGCCAATACAGGCTATCATATAAATTACTTAGACACTTTTAAAAATACATTATTTACTCAATAACCCATAATGGGTCCAGAGCTCCTTTTACACGCTATTATAGAAGTACATAATTGCTGAATTTTCAAATGGATATTTCTTCTAGGCAATAGTCTGTAATGGCTCCTTCAAAGCTCTTAGGCTTTTATCATATGAAGGCCTAAGTAGAAAATGTTTAGTTCACTGATCATTGACCTAATAGAGAGCAACAGCTTCTCTGGAACAACTATTGTCTGTTGGGGCAGATGATGTATGAATGACATTTAAAAAAATTCTTGGAAGTATGTGCTAGGGAAAAATTACTGTTCTGTACAAAGCAAATACTGCTGATAAGCTCCTCAGAATTCTTTTGTTTGGTCCTGCTTGGTTTAGTTTTTTATTTTCTGTGTGAGCCCAAGAGCGAAAGAAAACAGTTGGTTTTGTGTATGAAATGCAAACTCAGTCTAGGACCCATTCGGATCAATGAGAGACATTTTGATGTTCTCAGAGATCATTCAGCTCAATTAAAAGTTGTCTCAAATGAAACTGCAATGTAGGAAGCTGAATTCTGAAATTAGAGAAGGGATGCTGCAATGGGGCAAATCACATTTCTTAAAGTCATGCTGAACACAGTAAAACACACAGGCCTATCCTGTGCTTGATCTAGAAAGGAAATAGGCAACTTGACACATTTGCAGCACTATTGCTGCGAATCTCACAATCACTGAGCTGCTGTTCTCTTCTTCCATTTAGCTTTCAAGTCTGCTGCTTCTGTTTCAGACACAAAGAAAGGTTCAGGTTCCTAAAAGCTTGGTGTAAGAAAACACGTTTTCTCCTCCTACACACTTTGGGCAGTAAACCCCTTGGTATTACTGCCAAATAAACATCATCTGGGTCTAAGTGCAGGACCAGCAAGGATGAATGTGAGTTGGGGACAGTCAGGCAGAGACCCTCAGAGAGGCTGAAGGACACCTCCAGCTGTGAGACTGATGGGCCAGGGGAGAGCTCCTTGCTGGGTGGCACAGCTCTCTCAAGGGCTTGGGGCAGTGGGATGTGCAGCTCACCAAAGGAGGCTACTGAATAACCTGCTCACGTGCTGGGTGTGATCTTAACACTGTGTGCTATCAAACCAGACCAACTATCCCCAGCATAGCCCTGTTTTGTATGTGATCTGACATCAGAAGCACTTCCATGCCTTTTATCATTGGATTTCTCCAGCGTGGTAAGGCTGCCTGGGACTCCTAGCATTCTGGCATGATTAACACAAAAAAATACATTTGCTGGCAATTCTAATAGTTCCTTCTGTTTGATGCATCTGATCGAAGAGAAACTGAAATCACAGACCAATATGCACCCAGGCTGCACCAGTTAGCCTCATCATGCAAATGAGGCACACTTGCAGGTGAACTTATTAGAGATCAAATAGTTTTAGGCACTGCAGATAATGAAGGCAGAACGCTTATGTTGCAACAGTCAGAGCTGGAATTTAATCATGTTGTTGATACCTACTGCAGCAGTGAACAAACACAGAAACAGCCACAAAAATAAAACTCTTAGAATGAAAGGAAGGTATAAACTAGACAAATAAGAATAAAAAAGACCCAAACCAAGGAGCATAGTGGTTTTAGAGAAGGAAAAATCTTGCACATTAGATCTGGAAAGACTTTGAGCCCTGCTTTTTTCAGCTAAGCAGCTGGATAAGTCGGGGTTGCAAGGAGAAGCTGATGGGGTGTCACTGTCTGTTCCAAGAGAGAAATGGCTCCTACCTTTGGAGATGGCCCTGCAAGGAGAAAGGGCCATCTTTCTCCATGTGCCAAGCAGCACAATGCTTGAAATCAATGAGAGGGTGAAACATAGCCCACACTAGGAAGCAGCATCTACTAGGAAAGAATCAAGAATGAAACAGAGAAACAGCTTCCTGGAGTGGAATTTCTAACAGAGGTTACACAACTGACAGGCTGGATTAGCAATTTGGTAGACATTAAGAATAAATACATTCTGCAGAGGCATTATCCCCTTCTGTCTCAAGAACCCCTCACACGCACTTACCATCCTTTATGGAAACATCTGCAGAGACCCTGAGCAGGCCCACTAAGGTTTGCTCATTTTAAGGAGCAAAGATGAGACCCAGCAGGTGAAACCTGCAAAAGGGAAACATTTGAATTCCTTTTGGCAGACAGAAATGGATAAAAATACAGCTTGGCATTTCTTCTAATACCATTTGGTAGTAGAAGAGCTCCAAAGATGTCAACAGGAAGCTCTAGAGGTTAGAGGGAATGATGTAACCATATATGACATAATGCTTGTTGTAGAGATTTCCTGGAACTGATTGGTGCCATTCATGATAACAGCAGCCAGCGAGAGTGTGAGGACTGGGTGAAGGCCCAAGCAGCATTCAAGCATTGGATATTTTTCATTCTCTTTTAAAGCAATGTCTGGTCTCTCTTGTTTCAGATGCATAATAGAATAACTATGTGGTATTCCCATGCAGCTTGGTCTGGGAAGACTTGGAAGCAGCAAACTTACCAGCAATGTGCAGCTACTCCCACGCAAAGGCCCACAGAGAGAGAACTGCAGAGGTGGAAGGACAATGAATACTCTGAGCTCCTCCTTCCTCTAGAATGCCCTCCCCTCCATTCCTCTCTTATTCACAGAAATATAAGATGCAGTCAGGTCATCAGGATATTGTTTATGCCTAGTCTATATAGAAACGCTATGAAGTGCCATCTATGTTTAACAGGAGGCCTCTGATCTGTGTGAGTGGGTGGAAACCGATAGTGAGTGACACGGATGCTGACAATGGCACACAAACTCCACAACACTCTTAAAACTTTTAATTGCATTTAAAGTAATGTAACAAGGCAATGTTTAATGAGTACTTTGTTAAAGAAATTCTGACTTTATAAGCTAATTAAAGAGAAGGGAGGGTTACTGCACTAGGGCAAGAAATCCAGGCTGCTGAATGTCTATACTGTAGCAACATGTAATTCAGATTCAATTGGCAGCTTTGCAAATCTCCAGCCAGCCAGAATGAATGATTACTTTTTTTTTTTTTTTGATGGCCAAATAAATTATTATTATCATCATGATTATGTTAATAGAGAAAAAGTAAAGGATAGGCAAGTACTTTTTTTGCCAGGGCTGGTAAATTTTCATGACACTTTTTGCAAAGCTGTCATATGGCTAGCTTAGATGAAACTGGAAGGCTTTATGTGGGTAACATTTAACTTTAAACATTCTTCATGGAAACTTACATGGCACATAATTTACATATTCAATACCAGTGACAATTTACTTCTCCCATCTGAGCAGGGCTTTCAACTATGCCACTTGAACTAAATTAATAAACAGTAATTAGAGAATGTTGTGCGAGTGAGCTGTTGATGTTGAGAAGATTCTAATCAACACCTTCTTTTAAGGGCCAATTAAAGCTGAATGTATGCAATATAAACATCTTCTTCTATTTAGACATGAACTGGTGAACAAGGTAAAAAATAAAAATCAGAACAATTACAGCAGGTTAAGAGATGATCCAATGGAAAGATGAAGCTTCATTAATAGTGCAAACAGCAGTAATTTCTGAAAACCAATGGCCACCTTCCATGGAGAAACACTGAGAACTTGTGCAATTTAATTCTGATCAGGATAAACCTCAATGCTTTCATTGTCAGGCTTTCTGTGAAAGCAGCTCTGTAGCTGCCTCCAATTTCCACTGCAGTATTCACCTGTCTGTAAGACAGCCCTGCATCTAAAGTGAGTCCAGAGCTGCAGTAGAAAGAAGGCTTCCCTGGGGGGAGGCAGTAAAGGTGAACATAGCCATCCCATTACTGATGCCTCGTAGCAGAGAGAGGCTCCCTGGCAGGTGATCTGGGGAAGAATTTGCACAGTGTAGCCCCCAGCAGCACTGCTGGTGGGAATACAAACACAAGGATGAGCCTGAGTGAAAGGTAACGCTGCCCCACATTGTCTCAATTCTATTACTGGGGAGCAGGAGCAGTTAGGCCAGAAGAGCTAATGCACTTGTACCTGTTACCTGTGAGTAGTCCCTCACCCCACTGCAAAGGTAAGGTGGTTTACTCCTGAAAGGTGAACTTAAGACAAACCTCGAATCCAAAATTCCGGAAAGACAGAGGGAAGGCCATCTTTGACTTAAATAGAGAGGATCCTTAGTGTACCAAAGGGAGCCTGCAGTAGCAACCGAGACTTGTGCATCACCATTATGAACTGTCAGTAAATTGAAAATAAGCATAACTTCATCCAAACCATAGTTCGCTGCTTCCTAAAGCACATCTTTAAAAAAAAAAAATCATCTAAGCTGGTGCAATGAAGCACATGCGAAATTTGTCCTCCAAGTTAGAAGATACAACAGACTAATAAAGGTACGGGAAACATCTGTTCCAGTGCTGCACCAGTATCATTTGGAGAAAATGACTGCATCACTTACGGCCGTTTGGTATCCAGAAATACTACTACAGTAATGGGATGTTGTCACCTCAGGCTCTACAGGAATTTTACTTGTTTAAGAATATAGGATTAGGCACATGATCAGTGTTTCTTCCCTTTGAAAATAAGCATTTCTACTTACCATTTCTATAGTGGTGTGAGAGCATTATCTTGTGACAGTATTTCATTCCACTGGCATTACCTCCTAATTAGCTACTTAAAAATATATGTAAGGGAGTGGAGGTGGCGAGTGGACATGTAAACCTGACAGGTCTGATGTGTTCTTACAAGCTCTGCTAACCCCAAACATTGAAAATATATTAGTAAAACCAAATTAGCACTTTAAAAACAACATGGCAAGAGCCTCATGTCTTGAACCCTGGAAGTTCAGCATGCATCAGAGGAGCTCTTACACCCAGAGCAAAGCCCTTGGGCAGGGGAGGGGAGCAGGGAGAAGTGAGGAGCAGCATGCCAAATGGGAAATCAGCCCTGGGAAGAGAGCACCACTGAAAGGCTGATAACCTCTACAGTATGGTCAGCCCTACATTACAGTAGTATCATTACCTAAAGAGTTTGGTGTAGGACTTGGGGACTTCTGAAAAGCCAAGCACAGAGAAGTTTACCATGGATGAAAAAATACAAGTAATACAAAGAGAAAATAATCTAACAAATTGTGTTCAATATCCTCTGCACTGTCTCCATATCCTGAGAGATTACTGCATTTATAGGCACAAAATCATAAAAGCTTCCTCCAAGGTGCTTCATAATACATGAGCAGGTCTGAGGTCTCAGTTGTGGAATGGTAAGAATTAGGAAGATGGGTATTCTGGTATGCTGGACTCATTTCTTCTTTCAAGAGGTAGGCTGAATTCCTAACAAACTCTCTTTGCAACAAGAGAAACCAGGACACATATATGCATGACAGGTCATTTTGGAGGTACTCAGACACATGCAAGTAGCACCCCCTCGGCAACAGTACTTTTCTAGCCAGCAGAGCCAAAAACTATCATCTGTTTCTGAGTTGTTTTTAAAACTCAATCCAGTAGATGTGTTAGTGATTTTCAGGGTGTTCTGAAGGAGCAAAGTAGATGTCTGAAGAATACTGATAGTATTCTATAGACAGGCTCTAAATGGTCAGTTACTCCAATATCTGCAGTTCAATTCAATATGCAGCATGCAATATTACTTTTGTTCTGATCAGATGGACCTTCTAGGCCTGAATCTGCTTGCAATAACCATGGTCCATCAGTAATTTCACAGCAAACAGGGAGGTGCAGAGGGAAAAACTCATGTGAGCAGGAAGGGAATGAGTCTACATTAATTTCCTCCATAGATTTTTGTTTTCCACTGAAAGTTTTCTCTTGCCTAGCATCAATGCTAGAATGCATTCATAGACAGCACAGAATGATTTGGATTGGAAGGGACCTTAAACATCATCTAGTTCCAACCTCTCTGCAAGGAGCAGGGACGGCTTCCATGAGAGCAGGTTGCTCAAAGAGCCATCCAACCTGGCCAACTTCAGTCCTTTTTTCACACCTCTTCAAGTCCACTTGGTGAATAAATTAAATTAATTTCCTCACTAGCTCTCAATACTTTTTAAATGCAAGCCAAGCCTCTTAGCTTTTCATACCTGGACATCTACATTTTTAAAAATGCTGTTGGATAATTTCTCTCTCTTTCATAGGCTGGTGCTTTGGCCTATATGCACCCTGTGCACTCCCTAAGGCTCATGCATAACTGCAATGGACGATTAGTCCAGCTAAGTCTCCAGCAATTTCAATGGCTTATGCAAGAGTAGATAGGGCACAATATGTAATTTCAGCTTTTTTTGTAAGGGTTTTCAATCGTTCCATGAACTAAATCATTTTATCAGTTTCATTCTCTCTTTCTTTCTTTTTTTTTTTTTTTTAATTTGTCCCATTAAACTACAGAACTGGAACATATTCATGAATAGTTTCTTTCTGCTTTAACTCAAGGAGTTCCTGACATAACAAAAACTGGTAATTAACCGGCTCGAAGACTTTTACAATAGCCTCTTTAAGTAAGTCCTAGTATGCGGCACTTGGAGCACTGACTCCACATTGCTGATCCCACTGCAATGCACCCTCTGTTAAACAAGGTTTGCTTCTCTACCTCAGCAACAACTCTTGGCTCTTTTCATCGCTGCTCTCCTGCTTGGAAATACCAAAGTCCTGCGGCATTTCTTTGCATGGAAAAGGCTACCAAACTCCTCCACGATGATTCCCTGCTCTCAATCCACTTGGCTCTGTGACACTTCCTTAAATACTCCATTATCAGAGGGCCACTTGCCACCAGCACAAGGACCAAGTGGCAGGTCTCCAGAGGCTGAGCACAGCCTGGCCTCCCCTCCTAGCTAGTGTCACAGCTGCTCTGTGCTGTTGGTACAGATGCATTTTGGCATACTTTGGCAGTCCCCATGATCTGCTCCTGCCTCACACCCTACTTAGAGCAGGAAGAGCTCTTTCTGATAGAAGAATCAGGCTTCAGTTTTTCAGGTGTCACTCAGCAGTGTGTGATTTGTAGCTGCTGTTGCATGTTGGCTCTAAGCATAGTCAGTTTTGCCTACTCATGCTTATCTCCCCTGGTTACAGTACATTCTATTTCTGATGACAGTATTACTCTGAGTGTTTGCTCCACCATATATCTATGCTCCCTGCTAACTAGCCCAAGCCTTATTGTTGCAGTTCCTAATATTTTGCATCATTTGTAGAGCCAGCAATATAGTCTGTAAATAGCATGAAAGTAAACTTTAATATATATTTTCCCCCAGTGTTCCAGACAGATTGGTTCACTATGGAAAAATCACATACATGTGTGTTAACCTATATTTCTTGTAAAATCAAATCATGTAAGAACACTTCAGCCAGAACAAGCCATAGAGCTAGATGAGGAAAGGAAAAACAAAATCTCCAAATATGTACAGCTTAAGTTACAAAACTATATGAAAACAAAGCAAAATTGAAAAGGGCAAAGGAGACAAAATGTAAACACAAATTTTTATACACTCTGTGTAATATAGAGTGAATGTCATTTTGACATTCTGGTATCATGGGCTGCCAATATAGTTCAAAAAAGAAAGAGGTATCTCCAGAATTATGGCAATGCTGCTCTCTCACATCAAAGCTGGTTACAAGATCTAGGTTTGTGGTTGCTCAGTCTAACTGCCTGCTTGGAAACTAAGCAAGGAAAAATAATATCCTGAATAATTGTATTTAAAGTGTCCAGAAAGATAATGAATCTTCAGAACCACCTTTGGAAATGCAGCCCTTTTAGTGGGAGCCCACAACCACACCCCTCGGTGCAATGAGTGCCTCGTGGCAGCTGAAAGTCCCCCAAACCTGGTGCATTCAGGCCTTCTGTAGGACGTCAAGGAAGCAATTGTAACACATCACTAAGTTGATTTTATGCCTTTGAAAAATCTCCTCCTTAACACAAATACTCTATCACTGTCAGCTGAACACATTTAACTTTTGAATTAATATTATTTTTCAGAGGTCAGACATGTGACAGTAACAAAAGTCTTTTGCCAAGCTGTGTATTTCAGGCCTGCATCTGAATTTCCCCAGAGCCCAGTACTGTGTAAATATGAGTAACTGCCTCTGGCTCATGGCTAATGCAAAACTTCTGTTCTCTGGACTCCTTCAAGGCTCTGCTCATGGCTTCCTTCCCCATGCCTGCATGGGGAGACACATCCACTCAGTGCCCTCTCCCACGGTATGCACTGCTTAGCAGGTCAGGCAGACTGAACAGCCAGAATTTAGGAACGATGGCAGTCATTTTCCCTCCCATTTTGTCGCCATCTCAAAGACTGCCAGATGTTTCGGAGAGCTTTAGATGGTAGCCACGTGGTTTGTGAGGAGTCGTGCCTCCACCAAGGGCCACAGCTCTCAGGCTGCCCTGGCACCACCAGTGTGGCTGCTGGTCTGCCTAGCACTCATGGGATGGTGGAGTGGAGCAAAAGCCTCTGGGAAGAAGGATAGTGACTGCCCACTCACACAGGTGGACTCTCACAGAGGAGGACAAAGATGGTCTCCACTCTAGGGATGGTGTATTTTATATTACACTGCAACTATATGAAACACCAAACCAGCATTCTGTACGGTGACTTTTGCTGGTTATACAGGTCTAGGATGTTCAGAAGTATTTCAGGAAGCACAATTTCTGGAGGCACACACAGCTAAAGATGCCTGGGCTCTGCTTTTTGGTAGAAACAAGTAACTTGTCTGTCCCACCACCCCAATCCCTGCAACTCCAGCAGCCATTGGTTAGTTTCAGTGAGCTTCGGGAGAGGTCTGGTCTGTGAGTGGTTCCACAGCCCAGTTCCCATGATAAGGGAAGTCACAGATTTCTGCAGTACAGTTTCACAGCAAGCCTGTTGTCACCAAATTAACTATTAACAATACCAACTAATATTGCATAAACATTGACATTAACTTTCCCCAAGCAATAACGCGATAACTCCTGCTCCTCTGCTGTGAACTACTGAGAGGATTTGAGGGACACAGTCCCCCTCTCCAGACCTACCCCCAGCTGTACATGGCAATTCCTGTGACTCTTTTTCTCTCTGTCTCTCAGCACAAGTGGGGTCCAGATCTTCTGTCAGTTAAATTTTATTTTCCAGCCTGCTTATTAATTCAGATAGTGTTTTGGTTCACTTGGCTGGCACAGAGTATTTTCACCACACCCTTGTCTCTTCAGACAAACAACCTCTTTTCTAACCTCTGGCAGAGCTAAACCTAGTGAATAAGAAGGAACAGTAGTTAAGGCATAATAAATAAAGCCACCCTGAAGAAATACCTACACAAAGCAAGATGAATGGGCATCACCTACCTGGACAGTGTTGCTGCTAAACAAGGGAGGAATAAATCAGACATGTCAGGAGCACTAGGATACCTGACAAACAGGGAACGACGTTTCTTGAAACTGTAGTTTTATCTCTGCTTGTTTGGATCAAACACTTGTAATAGTTGTGGATTAATTTCCTTCCCATAATCAAAACAATAAAAGCCAGGCACCATTTTATTAATTTCCAAACCAGCGTCAGATAAGCAGAATTGCATTTAAAAAAGTAAACCCCCTGCCATAGAATTGGAGGATATGTAAGCGTTTGGGGTTTTTTTCCTGTGTCTATAAAAGCAGGGGGGCTTTTAGTATTCTGAATAGATTTCATTTTGTAAGTTGTGCTACAAAGCACTGATAAGGCCACGGGAAAGCAGCAGAGATTGAGGCAGAGCAGGAAGAAATACCACCCATATTAGGAGACAGCCACTTACTTAGTGGCTCCCATTTGAATAAAGATGCCATTGTTCAGCCAGAAGAATGCACATATTCACAGGCCCCGCACAGAATAGCTCAGTGTATCTAGAACTCCAGAAGTGTCCAAATTACAGCCGCAGGGCCAAAACTGCCCTTGAGTCTTTCTGAAGAATGACCCTCTGCTTAATTAATCAGCGCTTTAACTGTGAGTGATCCCAGGACACACTTTTCTCAGGCCTTTTTCTTAGCCCTGCTTGTTCAGAACAAACCTTTAAATGTTCTCTGAGTGATTTTTGACCATTTTTTCCCCTTTCAAGATTATTATTTCCTGTTTTACTGTGAAAGCTCATTAGAAACGAAGACCAGAATCTAGATGATCTCAGTTCAGTTTACTTGGATAGGAAATGACTGACTCGGGATGGAGAGACACTGGCTCCCTTTCAAGGCCTCCCAAAAAAGATTAAGTCCACAAACTCCCAGAATATTGCAACTGCAGTTTTCTTTCCATATAATAAGTCCACAGACTCCCAGAATATTGCTACTGCAATTTTCTTTCCTTGTAATACATAAGAATTGTAGCAGGGCTGATGAGTTTGTAAGTGCCATTCTGTTAGTCATATTTGATCCCATTGCCATAACTCCAGCTGTTGTGCATGGGATTTCTTTCCCATTTACTCCACATTGAGACAAGTTTGAATTTTCAGCCCTGAGAACTCCTTCTTGCTGTCACAGGCTAGGTTGTCTGGATTCTCATAAAGCTTTTTTTCTTTTCTATCTGAAACAGAACTGAAATTTGATAGCAATGAGAAACGCGTGAAGGCAATGAAAAACATTGTGCAACATTTCTCTCCAAATGGGACTACACCTTGTCTACCTAGCTTTGATGATAAAATTCCTGCTATTCTAACTGAAGTTAAACAAGAAAAGTCAAGGGTTTTGCTTAAAATGAAAACAGCAGCATCTTTTTTTTTAACAGTGATCTTTACTGTGAAAACCAAATTAATTTTGACCATATTTATATACTTGTAACAAAATACACAAACTAAAAAATGTCAAGGCTTTAAAAAAGTTAGCATGAATGTTTTGAAAAGCTGTAGTGATAATATAATCTGCAGCTGGGGAGGCTGGAGCCATACTGTTTGATAGGCCCTATCTTATGATATCCAATATTAAGCTAAGTAAAATGATATGACTGGATGGCCTAACTAAATTTAGTAGTCTGGTGAATTGCCACTCTACTAAATTTAGTCAGCCTATAATGGGCATTAGATATCTACAGCCCAAAAGATAAAATCTGTCTTGCTTTTTTAGACTCCCAGCAAATGCACAATATACAACGTTGCACTACTAAGAAATAAGGAAATCTGCAAGGGAAAGCATGAGAAGGGGGAACCAGGACCTTAAGGAACACAGAAGGAACTGGGTTGTGTCAATCCACATCCTTATGCTCAACATTACCCAGTAGCAGACAAAGGGCCATGGGTGCTCCCCAGATATGTGACCCGAAGGAGAGGAGGACGAGGAGGACACGGAAGAGGAGGAGGAGGAAGAGGAGGAGTCTCTAGACACCCTAATCCTCCTCACTATAAAACTGCCACTCCAAGTGTAATTTTGTGTTGGAGCCATGGGAAGAACACAGGTTACAGGTGGGAGTTTGGCTCTCTGAGCCTTGCTGCTCTTAAAAAATATATGCTGGCTCTGGTTTCATACCATTCCTTTTATATTTTCCATTTTGGGCTTTGTAATCCTGATGGTAGACAGGGAAGTACATTTCTACATAGATTTCCATGCATCTGTGAGCCAGCTTTACAGCTAGGAAAACTGCTAAGTCACTTTTCTCAAAACCATATTTGAGGTGTTACACAGCTCCTGCTGTTGAAGGGGATTTCTTCTCAGTCCATGTGTGCTGTGACCTCTCTACTGGTGTGAAACCATGTAGGACACATTTTCTTATTAAATGTGAAATCTAATAAGGCTAGAAGCTTTTAAAATTTCTGTTATTAACAAGTAGAAAATAGTAATTGGACATGAAAAGGAATCACCATAACATTATTCTCAAAAAGAGTTGCATCCTTCTGTCCTCATATAAAAAGCTATTGGATGCCCCATGAACTCAGTGATACTTTTTAGTTACAGACAAGAAATGGTGGCCTTGTCCTCACTTCAGTTCCCAGAGCAGCAACAGAGACATAGACATGATATTCAGGAGGTTCTGCAGATCTAGCTTTATACTGAAGGTTGAATATCATAAACTGTAAGTGAGCTTTGATCCCCTCCCTAGAACAGGCAAATTTAACCTGTCTGAAGTTCTGTATGCATCATTCTCTGCAAGAAGCAGTTTTATTGATCATACTGGGTGTACATGTTCAGCAGTCAGAGACTGGCTTTAAAGAATAATATATCTCAGAATAATCAATATAGAAACTTCTTATTTCCTTAACCGTTTACACTAAAAGGGAACAAATAGCTCCTTGGAAAAATGTGTTGTCCTTTTGGCAGGGGAGGATGGGAAGCTTCTAAAATAATAGCTGAGAAGTAGGTATGAAAATAAGATCATTACAGCTATTATCTCTATGTTCTACATCCATGTAGGCACAGTGTTTCGGAAACAAGAGAAAGGAGAGGGGCAGGGTCTCAAATTCTCATCCAATTTTCAGTCAGAATCTGCCCTCTTTCAAGATTTTAAACTCTGAGTTCCCAATAAATGGTTGTGGCAAATGAGATCACTGTGTCTGAGTTCCCTCCTCAGAGCTTTTGGAAAGATTGGCCATTTGACCCCAGTTGCATTTGGAGGTTGTGTAGGGCTCATACACACAGGACTATCACAGATATCATGAAGTGCACCCCTACCAATGCCCCCATTGAGGTGCCAGCTCACCCCTGCCTCAGAGGGGCTGTCACAGAGGAATCCTATCAGCCACCTGAGAATCCAGCCACAGTATCTAAATATACCAGGAACCAGGGTGTCCTAGTTCTGCTGCTCACACAGTAACTTGTTTTTCTTTTTATAATTATGTCTTAATCATTCTTTATGCTGAAATAATCATAACATATTTACAACCAGACTCTATTTTAATTTTTGTCTTCAGATCACTTTCTATGTGGCCTCATACTGCCATTCTCAGCCCAAATGACACCCTTCCTATCAAAGCCAATTTGGATTTATTTTCTCAAGCACAAGTTTGCAAGGTATTTCTATCAAATGATTTACTCAAGTTCAGATGCTGCAAATAGATCTGCTGGTGTAAAGAAGCAGAGCAGCAATTCTGGATCTGACCCAGAATGTATTGGGTTTCTCATTGGTGTATTTTGAAACTCTATAATGAAACCTCATTTGTGTAGCATGGCTTCATAACCCAAAAAATGTGATGCTTGGCTTCATAACCCAACAGACATGTTGCTTGCCTGCTCACTCCAGTTGTGCTTCTTGCTTTTAGTACAGACGAGTACTTATTGGCAGGTAATCACTGGCATCTTTTTTCCAAACATCATTAGTTTTTTTTGTGGCTGTTGTTGCCTTTTTTTTTTTTCTCTGATAAAACTTTTTCCTCATCTGCCATGGGTAAATATTTAGAAAAATCCATTAGCTTCTCGTTGTTCTTTGGATGAGTTTCATCTAGATTTGCTCATTTACACATATTTGTGTTTTACAAGTTCTTTCCCCCTCACTTTTTAATCAACCCCCTGTTTTCACAAGGCCTCCACTTCTTCCTAATTGTCAGTCCTTATTATTTTTGTTCAGGACTGATTTTTTTTTCTTTAAAAAAAAGCAGCTCTGATGCTCATCCATTTTAAAATCATAATTAACTTCATCTCCTTCCTCATTTGCTAATGGGTCTATTTTCTCTCCAGTATTTCCTTTTCCCCTGGTATACTCATAAAGTCTCTCTTGTTTCTCTTTTCCCCTTTGGCTAACTTTAACTCATTCTGCCTTAAGTTGGGGAAAGGGAGACCTTCACAACACAGTGCTCAGAACTTCCACACCATTTTATACTTTGAAAGTCTTTTGCGGATGTCAACTCATTAACTGTCATAACATGACAGTGAGATAGAGAAGTATTTACAGCTTTGTTTAGATAAGGAAAAGGAAGGGGAGGTCCTGCATAATCGATGCTGACTGCAGAGGGGCTGCTCCAAGGGCCAAAACTCCTGTCCATGTGTCCAGGCAAGTAGACAATTAAGCCTGGTGGTGGGCACAGCACCATCAACAGCAAAGCTAGAAAGCTGAGCTCAGGGAAGGGAGTGAAAACCTCGCTTTCAGCTGCCTTTATTTTAGTTTATTTTTTAGGTGAAGATTCCACAGAGGTTACCCACCTATGTTTCTGTTCAGTTCTGCTGGTCAGATGCTCCTTCACAATATTAGTACATCTGGCCAAAAAACATCAAGGGTGAAAGCAGTGCAAGTATATGCCTAGAGGGTATTTTTAAAAAAGTTGTCGCTTTATACAAGCACCCAACAAACATCTTTACTCTTTGATAGCCACTACTCTTAGAAAAACAATTTCAAAACCATACGCTCAAGGTGCTTGAATTAAGACTTAATTCAGTGCCCATTTCACAGAGGGGCATATCATGGGTTAGGCTTATTTTCGCATGCAAATATGCCAGCCTGGGTTTCCTGTAATTTCCTTTAGTTTTGTTATACCCACACA
This sequence comes from Corvus cornix cornix, assembly GCF_000738735.6. Taxonomy (NCBI): domain Eukaryota; kingdom Metazoa; phylum Chordata; class Aves; order Passeriformes; family Corvidae; genus Corvus; species Corvus cornix. The sequence continues at coordinate 15,079,707 of NC_046338.1, read as the reverse complement.
GCAATGCACAGGATTCTCACAGTGTTTCTTAGCATGTGGTCCATGGATCACTGGTGGACTACAAGAAATCAAGTATATGAAAAAACTGCACGATTTCCAAGGAAGACCAAAAGCCTAAGCCATGCAAGCACGTTCCACAGTGAGCAAACGAAGTGAAGGGTGTGGAATCAAATTAACAAATGAGCAATCAAACCTATCTGAAATTTTTGTTGGTTTCCAAATGAAAAGCACTGCGGTTAGGCACACAAGACAGCCTGGGGATATTTCTGTCATGATCTAAAAAGTTAAATGGTTTTCATGAGATTCTTCTTCTAAGCTGATGTCAGCAACATCCTCATCACCCTTGCTTGAACTGTGGTGCATCACAACACTGCTCCCTAGAGCTTATTGCAATCCTGCCCCATACAATAGCTGACCACAGGGATCCTTACTGAGCTCTCTGAGGAGTCCTCTCCCTTCCCATTCTGTCCACACTGCCCTCCATGCCCACCATGCCTCTTTCACAGGCACAGCCCCCTCCCAGGGGCTTCCAGAGGGCAAAGCTGGGGCTGTGCTGCAATTTATGGGACTGTCAACCAGATGAGGTCCAGAGCTGTGATCTTCCTCTCTCCTGGGACTCTTCCCAGGGTGGGAAGTGAGATGTGATGGCCTAGTTCCTTCACCTCCAGTGTATTTTCAAGAAAAGGTCCTGGATCCCCATTTGTATGCGGGTGTGTGTATGTAGAGGAAAGCATGGGAAGCATCCAACCCCTAAAAGTGACTTGCAGGAGAGGCTCAGCACCTAGCCTGCTTAGCACTCCCAAATTGTGCTGGCTAACTACCCAGTTCAGATGTTTATGGAGGTTTCTTTCTGAGGGCTGAAAGTTTGGATCTGTGCTTCTAGTTCAAGTCCTCTCACAAATTTGAAGAATAAGCTTGTAAAGTTCAGCATCTTCCAAATTGCCCCATATAAGTCACTACTGAAACCACATCCGAATGGCTCCCCCCCCACCATACCTTCCACAGAAATGACCCAAACTTTGTCAGGTTCACATGTCCCTAGAGATGATCTCATTTCACTGCTTCAAAAGAGCTTTGGTCTGCACAGCCTGTAGCAGCAAATTTACACTTCAAAAAGCAGACAGCTTTTTCCACATCTTATTCACTTAATGGGTGAGAATGTAAAATTAGTTCCGTTGCTGATGAGGACCTTGAGCCAAATGAAAAGTGTTCATTTGTCAGCACAGACTTACAGCCTAAAACATGATTATATAGCTAATCCAATAATGGATTTTGATGCTGAGCATTTATTTATATACAAAATGTCTTGTTATCTGTTGATAATCAGGCTCTACAATTTACTCTCTTTTGTGTTATTAGCCATAGCAACATCTTCCAGACATATTACATTTGTGTGTCAACATATAAACACACACACAACCTTCCTGACCAAAATGCTCTCTTTGCCTATTTTCCTTGAGACAGCACTGGAATTTGAGCTTTTTTCAGTTTAAAATATTTGTAGGAAATTAATCATTTTGGACTGAGAACCTCTCTGCATCTTAGAAGTCTTAATAGATTAACATTTGAAACATAAATTTTGTTTCCTTATCTATAACGTCATATGAACTGATTTACTCTTTTTCTGCCTGATGTGAGTACCAGTACCTAATTACCTCAGATATAAATTTGTAAACCTCAAATGGTCCCTGTCCTAAAGTATTCTATGTCCTAACATCAGATGCTATATTAGACTTTGCTAACTGTACGAACTCGGTTATTTGATGGCTGAACAGATCCACCTTTCACAGAAAAGTAAGTAAAACATGTTAAGGTCAATATCAGGCATCGATCCCACATCAGGTACATTAAAATCAATCAGAAAACCAGAAAGCTGTTTGCATATCCTTTTTCAACTTTCTCACTAATTGCTGTTGCTACCTGATACTCCTGCAGTTGTGTGAATGACTGTGACTATCTAACATTGAAGTACTGGGACAGTTTACTACTCATTTAAATACAGATACATAAAATTCAAATATTTAAAATGGGGAGACATTTTAATAGCTATGCTGCAGTAACATTCACCAGATATTTAAAAAAAAAAAAAAAAAAAAGTCTGTGGGAAAGTAAAATCACTCCAGTATTAAACTGGGAGTTAATTGCAAATGTGGGGCACACCTGCAAACTCTGCGAACAATCCTGCAACACCACACAAGTGCTAAAGGATAGCTCTGCCTGCGGAAACACCCAGGAACACCTCTGGAGGTTGGATGAAGTCTTTTCTAAATTTGGCAGTCAGGAGCAGTTTAAAAGTAAAGTAATTAAGTAAAATTTACCCCAAAGGATACTGCAAACCAAGGGTGCAGGTGAGATGATGTATGAGCCAAACTCGAGCTGTACCACTGCCTCTCCTACAAGCAGGATCAGGCCTCCCTGTGTGTTTTTGTTTAGCTGAAATTTAGTCTACAATAAATACTTATATATTGCTGCAACATGATGTTTTATTGGGCTGCGCTAGTTTACTAAAAACAGCAGGCTGGTAATAGCAGTGCTTGTGGTTCTGCCTGTAATTCATTTGTGGATGGTAATGCACAGGGAGAGATATGATACAAGATAATAAGGCAAATTAAAAAAACTACTAAACTCAGTACTGGCAATATACAGTATATTAGGACCATGTTCAGACAGGCTGATTCTTTGGATATTTTTTTGTTTTACCTTGGCAAGGTAATTCATTAGATATTCGCTTGAGTAAAGAATAAATGAATATAGCATACATTATGTCCTCACTTTAGTTGCAGAAACAAATATTTCCTGTACCTGCCAATGTAATCTTCAGAGTTTTCGTTATATAAAACACCTCAAGAAAAATGCACCTTGGTAAGATTTACACTTTATTACTCTAATGATTCTACAAACACTGCCACAATGTGATGAAAGGCAAAGCAGTCCTGATCTGATTGAGAGCTAATAAAAATCAGTACTGAAAACTGAAAATAGCACCCTTATCATCTTTCTTTCATTTAGACCTGATTACTAGGGGATTATAATGCAATCACAGCTATGTGTGAGAGGTAGCTATGGGAACCAGTTTTAACTGTTTATCTAGCCAAAGATCTTAATTTAAGTTTGAACACTCTGATTCATTTATATGTAAGACACCAAGGAGACAAAATGCAGAAGAAACAGATGCTCACTTGTTCTTTCCATTTAACTTCATATGCTACCAGCCAATTTGTCTTTCAGGGACAAAATTAATTTCTGATGACAATGTGAGCAAGTAATAAACTAGGAGTTCCTGTCCTGGGAAACTTGTTAAGGCCATGTAATGTTCTGGAGTTATTTAGAAAAAAACAATTTGCTCATAGACTTGCAGGGACATCTGTAACAGAGTTTTCTTTGTCCCTGCGCTGTTACTCATTTCTGGGGGCTTTATGACACCTTTTCCAGAGGCTGATTTGAAAAAGTTCAAAAGGAAATATATTGCCCATTATTTCTTTCCTGTGGGGTATTTTCTTTTTCTTAGTCTGTTCCCTTTTTGTCCCCTTCATATTCACAAATCATGCAAACCTCAACCCACTTGCTTTGCTACTTTCACACAGCCAGAGAAACCAACCACCAGCCAGGAGACCTAAAAAATTAATCAAAAATTATCTGAGGAAAAGAGTTTGTTGAAAATTTTGAGGTAAGTACACACCTGAAAACATCTGACAGAGCACTATGAAAAAGTCTGTGGCACATTTAGGTGGAAGGAGTTTTGTCCATTAATGTTGTAAACTCTGTTATGTTACTGTCATGAGACGGGGAAAAAATGTCAAAATGAGGCAGGGAGAGAGCAAAAGAGAGAGAGATATCTCTCCCTAAGAGCTTGCATTTTCAATATGGGCTGTGTGTACATGCTCCTGCATCACTTAACCAAAATATTCTCCATCTCTCAGTATCTTTGCTGGCGCTATTTCCCCATTTCAGTATTTATTTCGCATGTACAAGTCTTTACTCTGGTAATACTTTTCTATCATTTGGATCATTTATTGGGGTTTTATCCTCACCTGGCAGCCCCTCCACATCTCAGGTTTTTCTTAGGTAAAGTCCTACAGTCTAATGTCTGTCCATTAGCACATTTAAAATCACTTCTTCTGCTGTGCTTAACACTCATTTATAGCTTATGTGCTTCGCATGAAATGTTCCTTTTCCAGCAGTCCTTTTGAAGAAAGTTTAAAGTAAGTTGCAAAATGTTTCTTTTTCATCTAAACAGGGAAATGAATTTAAGAAAGGAAGAGAAGAGCCTGAAGGTTTAGTTCTTTCAAAATTTAAACAGAATTCAAAACACTGTTGGAACACATCTGTCAGAGAAAGCATGAGAGCACCTGCATTTTAAGAATGAATCTCATCCCTAACTCCCTCTTTGATAATAGCTTGCACGAACGGCACCTTTAAACCACATCAATCCCGGATGCTTTCCATCCATCCAGTTATTATTTCCCTTGGCACTGAAGGGCAGCTGCCTCTAGACTGAAGCTTCTCAGTGATGTGCAGCCTACTGTACAGCACCATGGCTCACAAGAAGAAGCGATTAAAACAATTCAGCTGAAATTATAAAACAAGGGGAATTTTAAACATGAACTTCAAACCCCAGCTTGGCCTGGATAATGCACAGAGCAGTATTAACTCTTGATTTAAAGGCCAGATGGTTTCAAACACAAATAATAAGAATGAACTTTGGATAGGAAAAAAACCTAAGAATTCAACGAAAATTATAAACTACCATGGTTCTGTTTGTATTTACATAGCAGGATCTCATCAGCCCCCTGCTTGAGCACACAGGTCATGGCCTGGCTCTGTACCTGGAGTGAACAGTGCACCACAGCTCAGCTGTTTCCCACTGCTCTGCTTTAGCTTCAGTTAGTTTTCAGTGATCAAGACAGAGCTTCTAGACACAGCCACACATGTGTGGTGGCTTGGCCATTAGCACCAATAAGGGTGTCACTGGTAACCCACTGCAAACTTCTGATCAGTGGGGCCCAGAGAAAATTTAATTTCATTGCTTGAACAGCTATTTCTTTTCGTACCATCTTTGCCACAAAGCTTTGAAGGCTTTTGTGCAAAAGCAGGATACATACTGAGGCCACACAGATGAAAACAGAGCATTGACTCATGTTTCAAGAACACAGAGTAAGGAAAGTTCACACACTTTAGAAAAAAAACCACAACACTTTGCAAATTAAATTACTGCTTGGGAGAGATGAGATCAGTCAGTGCTCTGGCATCCTCTTTCACAGGGATCTGCAGCAGGGACATGAGAGCAGAGCAATGTTCCTTTAGGGGGATGCTGATGAAATTTCCCACCAAGACACTCCACAGGTTTGGGACATCTTGATTACCAAGACAATTTTAATAAAAAAGAATGTAAGGATATAAAAGAGAGACACTGTTGGGAAGGTTTGGGTGGGGGAAGTTTGACTGGTTATTTGCGGAGCTCTGTGACAATTCTGAAAATTCATGCTGTCCTACTGGGAATCACAAGAGTCACATTGGGGAAAAAAACCAAATGGTTTTCTGGGCTGCAGGTACAGGAGAGAGGTGGCTGAGGTAGGCCTATAGTTTACATAATATTAATCCTCCAAAAACCAAAATGTTACTTAGCATACAATTAAGGTAGAAAGTATCCTTAGATTGAAAAAGTCCTAAGCCAATGATGTAGATTAATCATAAAGTACAATTACTGGAAAAATTGAGCATTTCAGTCCACTTCACCAGTGACACAGAGTCCCTGGCAAACTGACTCAGTAAGATCAGTTTAAGGTGGGGAAGTGCATAAAGGAGAGGGGTGAAGAGTTGGGCTGGGGCAATTTTGGGAAACCTGTTCTACAGAATCACATCTGCCACTTTATTTCCTGTGAAAGTCTGAGACCTGACCACACCACAGTGCAAAATTTCTTAGTTATATCTTTTAAAACCTTGCAGACCAGGAAGACATTAGTAGAACAATGAAAAACTTGGCATCTAAACAACTCTATGAAGTATTTCCAAAACCAAACAGATATTTTCCACTCTACCACAAAACTCAATATAATGTAACGTATTACACATTTTAATGCAGAAAGTCTCACATAACCTGTCTCCATTTCAATGAAGCTGTAAATTTGGGGGCTATATATATGACATGCAATTTTGATTATGTAAAGAAGTGGAGTAGCACAGCTGGGCTGGAGTCACATGGATTAGGGAAAAGAGAGATTCCATAGGCCTCTCTAAAAAGCTCTCATCACAAAGTGAACCTATAACATTGCCTTTATGGTACTGAGCCCACAAGCACAGAAGATGACAAGCTTGTTTAGGGTGGGAGAGGTTGAAGCAGGATGCCTGTGCCTTGGCCTAGTTTAGTGTTTTACAGATTGTAACCACTATATTCCTGCAAAAACAGAAGCAACATGAGCTCCCTCAGCAGTACACTAGTGTCTAAATTGACAACAGAAAAAGGAAATGTTTCTTTTAGCTCTAAAAACTAGTGCAAAAAGCATATGTGATCTACATGCGAGCTGTGTTACTAATACCTCAGTCTTCAGTGAAATGATCCCAGACTGGTTCACCTCTGATCTTAGAGGGCATCAGTTTTCAGAAGACCAACAAGTCAGCAGATGCTCATCCTTTCTGCAATGCCATGGTAGAAACTAGGTCTTTGTTTCATGCTGCATAAAGGCTGTGAAATCCAAGAAGCTCAGAAATCTCAAGGACTACAAAATAAACCCACTCCTGTGCAGTTCTAATACAGGAAATTCCAGTGTGAGGGAATGCAGCCTCTCTCCAACATACCGCAACCAGCAGAAGAATGTGGCTTCCCAGGAACAAAACTTTTAACTGGTTCCTAGTGGGCTTATGCATAAGTTGACTTCATGTTAAAGTAACAAGTCCATTGGTCCATTCAGCCATGGATGTATTTCAGCTGGCCTTGCTGTGAGAGCAGCAGAGCCATGGTGGACAGCCTGCTACATGTCCCATGTGGGCCTGCCAGACCAGGCACATGGGATCCATGGAAAGGGTGACATGTTTTTCCTGATGAGCTCAGGGGAGGCAGGCAGTACTGTGAAAGTCTCTCTCTTTGTGTGAAATTAGAACTACCCTGAGGCTACCAACATCTCTCCCTCCTTGTGAAGTCAGTAAAAACCATCAACACCAAACATATTAATTTAACTAAGTAAAAAATATAAATTGAAGCATATCCTGTATCATGAGAAATGGTCTTCAGTGTCTCCTGCATCTGGCAAGACTAGCAGTTAGCACACATGATACTGTCTGTACCTGTGTAATAGTAACCTGACTACTGAGATCTACGACCCGAACCATGGAGACCATACATGGCCTTCAGAGATAACTATTCTGGAAATGTTGGGGGGAAAAAAAGAGAAAAGATGAGAATTGGACTCTGAACCTGGCATAGTTCCAATAATGGCAGCTTAGAGCTTGCCACTCTCATCTTTCCTCTGATAAATAGGTGGCAAGGGAATGCAAAAGATGCAAACTTGTGTCTGAGAGTCCCTCTGAAGTGGTCCAAGCACAGTGGCACCATGCCCAGGGGCACTGCAGGTTTGGGGGCAGAGCATGCATTGGGGTGCAGGTCACAGTGTCTGCTTTCTCTTTCCCTTCAAGTTCTACCTGCCTCTGTGGCACATGGCAGGGACAGCATGGATGCACCTGGTGCTTTGAATTTGTTACTTAAAACGGTTCCTTACAGTGATGTGCCAACTCAGCTGTAGTAAATCTAGTCTTTTAGGTTTAATCATATTATAAATGTTAGCCAGCTATCACAAACACAAAATCCTCTCCTTTTTTACACAAGGGCTCTGTCCATCACCCAACTGAAAGCTAACAACCTGAGAGCAACTGTTACCAACACAGGAAAGCTTAGTTGTTCCAGCTAGATGAAGGCACCAAACCTGAGACAAATATTTTGTCAACCCTCATGGGGAATCTTGTAAAGCCATCTCCCATCCTGTAACTGCTATGTGGTTAAATAGCAGCTTCAGTTCTCTGATGTTGCAATCCAGCACCTTTCACAGGCATTAAATTCCCTCTAAATTAATTCTAAGGAAAAAAAAAATGCTTTCTGCTCAGAGTTATTTCTATTGCCCAGTTATTTTATATGAATCTGATAACTAGCTTCCTGCTACAGAGATTACATCTTGAATACTTAATGCCAATTTGGAAATTTTTTAGACAAAACAAAAATACATCTAAAACATAACACACACAGTTTAGCTAAGTGTAGAACATTAATGCAAGGCATGATTGGAAAAACAGCAAATAAATTGGAGGAGGGGAGCAGATTCAGTGGATATCTCTCAGGGTTAGTACATGCTGTAACTGGTCATTCAGACATTTCTGGTTCTAAAAGTACATTTTTTTTAGCATAAAAATCTCAGAGTTCAACAATTTAAAAAAAAAAGTTAGAAAGAAGGATAGAGTGCAGCCAAAGGATAGCCTTTAACAACCATTTCAAAATGAAATCTAAATATGCTTACATAATAGATAAATGTTGGCTTCCAGGGAAGCTTTACAACACTTTCATTCCATCCTGGACTGGGATATATAGAATTGTTTTGAATTTCCCTAAGTGTCCAGAGCTCCCTGCTAAGCACACAAGCTGATATTTTGATTCATATAATAGAAGCTACTTTTTCCCCTGGAGTAACTCACTGGGCTCTCTTCAGCAACTTTCTGGTTTACCTTTTGAGCCGCAGTACAATTTTATTAATAGGACTATACAATAATTACTCTTCTTATATTCTCATTAGCTATTGATAACTCACTGCCCTATATTTTGCTCCATGGATTCCAGGATCTACATTTAAAAAAATAAATCAGAAGTTTCTTCCCCCCATTACTTAAAACTCAGCAAATATAGGGGTTTGCATATAGGTCACAAGGTTCACTTTCATGCCCCTCCTCCATAGCAAGTTCTTCAGAAGTTTTTCTTATCCCTCATAGCCAAACCAGCAGTGGCCAGTCCATGGTCTATGCATGCACACATGCAGAATACCTGCACGGAATAGACAAATTAAGGCTCAACTATCCCTAACCTAAGGTGAGACCTAGTGAGTTGTCTGAATGGTGCAATGACCTAAGGAAGGAGCGGGCAATTATATTGCCAGGAACAGATGGGGAAAATGCAACCCTGAATTTGAAATTATCAGACCTAGATGAGGTTTGCAGACTCATGAGAAGGGTAGGCAAGTACCTGATCCCAAGACACACTAGGCATCCTTCCATCTGCAGTTTGTCCTTGTTCATATACAAGTGAGTAAAAAAATCCTGTAAATGGCTAAATAACTTAATGGTTGTTAACAAGAAAAAATATATCAAGAAATGTGTCTTGACACTGTACCTTCAGTCTGGTACAGGCAGCCCATTTCTCACTGCTGGCCCCACTGATGGCTCCAGCCCTCATGCAGCAGCTGGCAGTGCTGTCCCTGGAGATCTGGAAACGAAGTGGCACCGGTTCTTCCCCAGGCAGGCCTGCTCAGCCGCTGCTTCCATGGGCAGCACCAGCAGCTTAACACACAAATACCTCTTGAGAAAAGTACAGATGCAGAGTCCTCAGGCTGGTGGGTGCAGCCTGCAGTGACCACGGGCACTGGTAATGACAACCTTTTTATGCATACAGACTTACAGTATTAATTTGCAAGCAACAGACAGAAGCAGAGCTGTTGGCCAACAAGTAATATTTTGTAGAGCTGATGCCATGTCATACATTAAAAATCTTACATCAGCAAAACATATGGTTTAATGCTAAGCCCAAGGGTGTCCCAATGAAGCCAGTTGCACCTCTCATGGCCTTCAAGAGAGCTATCCAAAGAGTTGCACACATGGGGGTTTAATTATTTTACTATAACTTTTCCTTCATGTTAGCCTTCTTTTGCAGGCAGCGTGTTTAAAGTTGAAGGAAATTACATGAAAAAGCAAAAGAAAGTTAAAGTAGGATTCATAGCAAAGAAAGTAGGTACTTTGACTTTAAAGGTGCTTAAAATTAGGGAGGAACTTGAAGGCCAAAGAAAATGTCCCATGGTGCTAAACAATTTTTATAACTTGTCATTGAGTATGATGCTTTTAAGCAAGTCCATCACTGAAGGTTGTCCTCTGTCACTGAACCCAAAACCCTGTACGATGTTTTTATCTAGTCTAGGTTTCCATGGCTAGTGTATTTCAACACAGGAGGGAGATCTTATCAAAACAGGAGAGATTAGAAGCAGCAAGCAAACATGCTCAGCAAATGGATATGAATCTGGAGAGACACCCTCTCCTGACAAAAGCACATCCTACAGATACGGGTTAAAATGGGTTAAAATGTCTATTTTAAAGAGTTGAAAAACCATTTCGCTTCTGCAGACTGAGAGGTGATTCCACACTGCAACTGCTCGTTGGGCAGAGGCATATGCCAACCCTTTAGTATGGCTGCCCAAGCAGTAGCCGAGGAAGAGTAGCTTTCACAACTTGGCAGCTTGATGTGGAGATAATCATGTGGATATGGGCCCTGACCTCTGCTAGAACAGATAATAGAACAAAAAAAAGAGGAAGATGGCAAGGAGATACTTGATTTCTTTGGGTAATTGTGACTTGCAGTTTGTTATCACACTTAAGTTGAACTTCAACGGATTTTGGGTTTTTTGTGAATTTTTAGGGAAAATTGATAACATCAGCAGCCACCTATCTCCTATTGCCACTCTCTTGGTTCCTAACACAACTAATAATTCAGACCTGATGGGCTCCTTTTGATCACTTTGGGCCAAGGTGTGGGGTAACAGAAAATGATTGCAAAAGAAGGCAACTGAGAAGAGGCTATCCTGGCCATAGCACTGACCTTTTGTACAGCTGAGAACCCACACCACGGATATTGTGTTGGCTTCTGTATTCCCTCCGCTGCCAAAGACAGTGACTACTTTCACAGATGGCTTGTTCCCTGGGTGCAGAAACCTGCTCACATCAGCCCTTGCATTCACTCCAGCACCAGGGAGAGGTTCCTCCACCTTTGAAAGACCGAAGTGGATACCTCATTAGGCCTTGACTATCCTCAAGCAATCGCTTAAGATTTCTGCCCTATTACTGATCTGCCTTTTTTAGCAGGGGTCGTGGAATGGGCAGTGGCTGTCTTGTCTTCGTTATAATGCATGATTTGAAACTTTTCAATTAAGCTTCAGATCAGGCCACAGTACTGAGACCACTTTAACGAGGGTGAGTAATGACCTTGTGCTGCGCGTGATTTCTGGCACACCATCAGTTTTAATTCTTCTTGATCTTACTGTAACCCTTTGATACTTTGGATCAAGGGTTCTCTTGAAATGCTTTAAGCACATCGTAGGACTTTCAGGGACTGTTCTGACATGGTTTCTATCCTACTTGTCTCAACGTAGCCAGACTGTCACCTGTAAGTTTTCCATATAAATTCAAATTGTCGAAGATTAAAAGGGAGCTGAAAATCTGGCCTGTGTGCGGAACGGGGGAAATCTGGTGTGGGTCCCTAGAGTGAGTGAATCTAAGGAGGATTCTGCTATGAGAGCAAGGTAACCCCTTTGATGTGCCATGCCCAAATACAGAAATGCTATGATTAGAACAGAAAGCTACATTATGCTGGAGTAGTGAATTTAATAAGAACTACTGAGAGAGAGACTTTCAGAAATTTAGACTTCCCAGTTAATACCTGTCTTTACATTACCTATAGGTCAAACTAAAAATCTGTGGTTTTAAACACAGAAAAGACCCTCATCCAGTTAAGCCAGTGATAGAAATCACATTGACATCAGTAAGATAAATGTCTTGCCTTTGAATTAAGGACTATTTGGACCCAGATCCAAATCCAAGCCTTGTAGCTGGAATCAATTTCTAAACAGTCTGTGCATGGACAAAGCAGATCAACTTTGGTATTTTCTAGGTGCTTTCCCAAGTCTGGAAGTCTCATGAACCTGGATTTCCTTCTCTTGTGAGAAGGAACAGCATCTAAATACAAAATTAAACTCAGAAAGATTTTCTAGAAGGCTCCTGATTTCTCCTAGGTTTGTAGGCTCCCCACAGCTGACACAGGACTTCCATGAGCACAAGGCAATGAAACAAATACAGGTTTGGTCATAAAATCCCATAAAATACTTCTCACACAAAGTCATATAAAAGTCATATATAGCTTTCAGATATGAATGTTTCACAACGTCTGGATGCACAAACCCTCAAAAGAGAGTCATTTTCAACAGGAGCAATCGGTTCCTCTGAACAGCTCGAGACCAAACACCAGATGCCCTGAGGTGCCAGACTCAGCATCCATGAGGGACAGAAGCAGCTACAAGCCTCAGCCCCAAACCTTGGGTAGCACCAAGCAACTTACCTATTGAGGAGACAGTGAGAAAGCGACTGCAGCCTATGCCTTGCAGGCAGGTATGTGGGAGCCTGTGCTGCCTGGCCCATAGCCCTGCTCTGTCCTGTCAAGGTACCCAGCACGGGGACAATGCTTGCTGGACTTGCCAGAGGGGTGAAGTTTTAGGTAGCTATTGTCATCTGAAGTCTTCTCTTCAGACATCCCAAAAGCTCCTCTCCTGGCTGACAGGGCACACCAGGGCTGTCACCCCGGAGCAGGCTGATTTAAGCCTGGCTGCTGACAGTCTCACAGGCTGCCTACTAACAGAGCAAAGCAATGAGATGTTCCCCTCCTGCTATAGTTTAGACATTTTCACCTTTAAAAGCAATGGACTGAGCTCCTTAAAAACAAAAATTCCCTGTACTTTTTTTTAAAAAATTCTTGAAGCTCTTCTTACATGCAGCATAGTGGGGGGGGGGGATGGTTATCTGCAAGGGTAGCAGAGAAACCCATGTGTTTTATTGCAGTTGGATGGTACTAACAGGGAAGTGAAAAAGCTTTCAAACTTGCTATCAGTCACTTGATATATGCAGGAGTTGGTTTTTATTGATATGCCTCTAGTCACCAACTGAAATGGTTTGTCTTTCGTTACACCCTTTATAGGAGGCCTTTTTCACTGCACTTGCCTGGTGGCTTCTGCAGAGCTGGTAACATTGAGCAAAACTCATTTCCCAAACCAAGCCTATTGGATAGAATATACATCTTTTTTTCCTGGGATGTAGCAAGCAGAAGACACTCTCATCTGACACTTTCTTGGCTGCAAGGAGAACAGATCAACAGTACCATAAGTATCCTACAAGAGCAGGCATTGAAAAGAGGTGAGGGAATCCAATGGATTTGACTCTAGACAAAATTATCATCGCTGTGTCAGGATTGACTTCTTTATTAGTCTAACAGGGTCACACCTATTAGCATGAAAAAAGGCATTGGTCATTTAACACAAACCTCTTTACTGTGCACTGGAAACACAAATTCCAGCTCCTGTGACTCTTAACAAAACCGCAGAGAGCAAATCACAGCAGTGTGCTCTATCCCCATCTCAGGTCCTCTAGGCAGCAATTACAGAAAACGTTTCTGTTATCGCCACATTTCAAAGTCAGAGTACAGCAATGCTGATGTGTGGCTCTAAACCCAGTGGAGCTTGATCTATTAAATGCATAAAGGGGTCTGTGTGTCAAAGGAGTCTGGTCTAATCAGGGGACAGAAACCACAAACTTACAAATTCAAAACTGAGATTTCTTCGGCAATTTGACCAACACTTCAGAGCACATCCATACATTTTAAATTTCGCACTCTAATAGGAATACATAGCAGTGCTCCTTTCAGAGGTGTTGCATTGATTAATAAGCTTGTCACTAAGGATGGAAGTTGCTACATAAGTGTTAAGCACTGTTAACTAATGAAAGACAATTCCATACATTCTGGTGGAATCTAGAGAACTTCAGCAAAAATTATTAGTTTCATTTGCATTTGTACTCTGTCTGACAACGGTGATCAAGCTGGTGAAAGTTATTTCAAATGTTTATGCTCCATGACTGCAGAAAAATTACAGGGAAAATTCTGGCTCATAAGGCAGAATCGTGCCTGCTGAAAAATCTTTAATTTCTGAAATATATGAAGAGCACAAACAACTATTTCTCTCATCAAATATGCGCACACCTCAGTGATATTCAGCTTAGTAACTGTGTAAAGAAGGAGCGGTATTGATGAATTTAAAGTACAGAACAACATTCAGCAGGGAAACTGCTAATGCTTTCCATTTCAGTCAAATGTCCTCTTTAAGGGTTCAGGCTTCCTGGCAAACCAGAAAACATCTGTTTTAGGAACTTCTAGCTCTGTTTTTCTGTGATTCACCTTCAATGCCATATCACCAATGTGAAATACTATGGACCACCTGAGACATTACTGGCACATGGCTATGGGCACTGCTTTTGGATTCTCAGGAGTCAAACTATGTTTTTCCTCAAATAAACCAATTGGATGAATCTCTGTACCTCTAGATTGTATCACTCTTCCTGTGAATACTTCCTGTGACAGAGTTTGGGATTAGAAACTACATCTTTAAACTTCCATTTCTATGCCTTTGTCATAAACCCATGGTTTCTCTTGATCGGATTTGTAAACAAACAAACAAAAGCAGTTGAGCAAGACTGGCGGCTTCTGCCTCCAGGACTTCCAGAGAAGAAGTCTGCTGAGTTTGTGAGCTAGTAGATGGTAGGCTGCAAGAGTCTCAAAAACACAGGATACTTCTCTGACACTGGCCTACTCTGTGATGAAGCAAATAATTTTACCTCCAGATCTTTCCCATTTTTGTTTTTCTGGGTCAATGCTGTCTCTTAACTGATGTTGGTACTGCATCTCCCATGAAAATGGGGTTCAAATGGCTCTATGTGCTGTTAGAGTATGGCTTTCTTTCTGTTTTCTTCGTTCTAACCAACCATTTAGATATGGAGAGAGATTCATCTCTCTTTTCATTCCATTTCTATGGAAAGAAAAAAGAAAAAAAACCACTCAACAGGCATAATTTCCTGACTTATTTGTACATGCCCATTTTGTCAAGAGATGTGCTGCGCATCTACTGTGAATTGCTGAAAATGTAAGGTAGCTATGAAACATGATGTTCTTGTGCTTACCAGCCCTTTGCCTTTAAAAGAAGATCTGTAGCCTAAACAGGCAGCTTTAAGAACTCTCCTGACTCAGTTGTAATCAAGATACCATCTACTCAAATAAGCATTTGTACTCCTAGTGATTTTAGGAGATGAATTACTGATCTTATTACCATAGTGAATACCCTTGAGGCAATGCACAGGCCAACAGAATATTGTTTTCTGCTGGTACAGTACCCATTTTTAGGAGAACTCTAGGAGTATTTCTAGCCATGTGGTAATAATAAAAGATTTGCTTAGACTATATTTGCCAGAAAGTCCTATTTGCAGAAGTGGCTTTTAAATCTTTGACACTGTTCATGGGAAACAGCTTGTCAGCTATGAAAATATTCCTACCAGCTCCTGTATATCAGCCTTACCACTGGGGAAAAGGGATTTTCAGGTGGCATAGCCCGCTAGCAAGCCGAGCAACTTTTCAGCTGACATGGTGAGTGGCAGAGTAGCATTACCTGGATAGGCAAAGGTGGTTTTTGCCTGCCAGCAGCACTGCAGCCTGCAGTGCCCTTTGAAGACAGTCCCCTTTCCATGCACAGCTCTGTGTCTGGGCAGGCAGTGGGAGCCAGAGGACAGAGAGTGATGGCGTGTGGGAGGCCTCCAGCTCAAGCACACTCCATTTATTTATCACTGAACCGTCATCTGGTCAACAGGAAAAGTTGATAAAACTGTTACCTTCAGGGCTCTGTTCTCCTTGGGAATAATGAAAAGGTGAAGCTGGTTAAGGTCAGTGCACAGGAGGCCCTATTGAAGGTGGGAGCAGGTTGGCCATGAATTACCAAGCATCATCTGGTATCACAGATAAGCAGAATGGGTAAGAGACTAGGCAGGCTCTACAATAAGGGATGGATTTAATTAACAATTGCACAGAGGGAGCAGACCGTGGCATTCTGGCACAAGGACATCCTACATCTGACAGTTGCTTAAAGAGACAGGGAGCACCCTATTATAAAAAATATATTACTCCTCAATGTATTTTAAAAATTACAAGAGAAACAATAACATATTGTATTACCCCTTCTCTCCAGAGCTGCCTGATTACACCAGCACTGAGCACCACAGGCTCTGCAGATATTCTGCACTGGGGCCTATTTAAAAACATCAGTCCAAACTTGGTTGCAAAAGTACAACACTGCTGAAGTTAGGGGGTTGTGCAGATGTAACTAAAGGCAGATGTTGATCCATATTAACTAAACTATTAAACACATCAATCTTACCCAACCATCTGACGCCTTGTCCTACTTCCCAATATTTTGTTTCCTAAAAGTTTATTCAAATTCAGCCAGCTAACAATTTGCAAGCTTCTGGGCAACCCTTTTTTTGTAATTTCTTGCTTTCTACCCCACCTCCCCCCTGCCCTCTCTCCCCCCCCCACCCTCCTTTCTCTCTCTCCTCTGAAGTTATTACTTTAATGTTAAATGAATCTTCTAATTATTTTGAAAGTTCAACATGATCATCATTGCACAGTTCTAGCTGTTCCTCTCTTCAGTCAGTAAAAAACAACAACAACAACACACCCATGGAAAGAAGCTGAAACAAACTAGAGTTCAATTCTTATTTCTTTTCACATAAGTGTTAGTAAAACAATTCATTATTGCACAAACTCCTTAACTCATGGGTCCACATTCAAAAAAATGCAGACAACTGACTTTGATGGTCCCAGCTTCAGTCCCAGCGGGTGTTTAACCATGTCCCACAGATCAGTGCAGCTTCAGCGGATGGACTCTCCTCCCAGGGAGCCAAGCATGGGACATACCATTGCTAAAATGGACATAAATGGAAAATAGAAAAATACATCCCCGAAACACATCTGCACAAGTAAATCACCTTTTTTCTTCGTTCACCTGAATAAAGCACTGCCCAGTCACTGGAAACAATAAATGAGGGGGGGAAATTATTTACTAACCTATCTATAGGAAAAAAAGTTTCAGAGATTTCAGAGCTTCCCTGCTAGTAATGCATTTGATTTCCTATGTTACACCAGGTTTGAGACCAATATGACTTACTCTGGACTTTTTCACTGATGACAAGCAAGACCCAACACTGTATCCTTGTCCTTTTCTAAATATATCTGTTTACCAGAGCCCATCCTGTAGAAGTAGATAGCTTTTTCTGAATCATACTTAAAAATCAGTGCTATAAATTATACTCTTAAAAAAAAAAAAAAAAGCCATGGAAAAGGTGTGACTTGAATGCATAAGAATTTTTTGAATGAATAGAGCCCTTAATATTTAGTTTTGCCTAATGAAGTAAGGCATGAATGTAAAAGGATTAGTATTCCCGTAACATTCAATTCACACACACAAAGTGTAATTCATGGAACCTGGCTTTAATTTTTTTACATATAAATAATTAATGCTGCATTTAAAGCATGTTAAAATGTTTCATTTCTTAATCAGCTAATTTGACTGAGAAACAAAGATGCCTTTATTTTCATTTTCCTTGACTAGAGTTACTGTAGTAAAAGGTCCCCTCTAGCTTTTGGCTTTCGACTCTCAAGTTTGCTGCTGCCAATTAGTTTTCTAAAGTCACTGTTTTTCAAAATGTTTCTCACTTTTAAAAAATGTAACTGAATGTCTGCACATCACAGAGTTTCTTGTGTGCAGACACAGGGTGTTAAACATTCTTTGGGTTGACTTGGGTCAGCCTTAAAAAATCTCAGACACTGAAACTTGAGAAGCAGTCGTGTGCTAGTGTTTTCTCCACATCCTGTTAAGTATTAAGTGGTTATTTAAAATAGAGTTGTTATACTCAGCAACTGACTTAAAGTGCTTGATATAGTTTACAAGACGATTAATTAAATGAGAGCATAGCATGTGATGAACATGTATTTCCATAATCATTCACATTGGCCTATAGTTGCCCTTTAATTTTCATACTAATTAAAGTAACACATTGAACTGCAAATTGTAAATGGCTGCATTTCTCAGTAGATGTTAACACTGATGTAAGCTGAATGGCAAATAAAAAACCTCAAGAATTAAGCGGAGTGGTTTTTGACTCTGATCCATTCAAGTTTCCCTACTCATTCCATTACTGGACCATGTCCACATTTTAACAAGACTGCATTTTTCCTGTGTTTTCAGCCCCATATTTTTCTGAGGTACAATGTCTGTATTTTTTTGTATTGTGGTGTCTGGTTAGTTGGTTTCCATCTGATACAATAGCAGTTATTCAGGGTTTGCAGTTACAGATTAGTTTTTTTAAGTGATGGTGGGGCTAAAGTTTGTAATCTGATGGCAGAAAGGAAGATAACCTATTTCACCAGTAGTTTTACTTCTTACTTACATCTCACCCATTATCCTCCTTGGTTCTTGTTCAAATCTTGACACGGCTGACTTGGAACCTGAAATGCAAACTGGAGGGCTGCACTTTCAGGTTGCATCAAGGAAGGGGGAAGTTACTCCCTAGAACATTTACTGGGACTTGGAAAAGAGAAGAAAGAGATAGGAACAATTATCCTGTGGCTCACACAGCTGCTGGCACTTCGACTTGACATATGCTCTGATGGGGACCACTGCATCTACCTCAAGCAGTCTCCAGCATGTAATGGAGATATGGTAATTGCTATTGAATGAGAAGTAACCTTGAACTATAGGCATATGAAAGACACCTTTAAAAAAAATCCTTGACAAAAAAACCCTTCTGTCAGGGCCAACAGCTCAAAAATTAACAACTAATCACTCCTTTCAATGTGTCCTCCATCTAATTGCTTCCATGATGAGGTAGGGGTTTTTTTCCTTTCAGAAATGAGCATTATAAAAGATTTCTTTTTAATTTAAAATGAAAAATTCCTCCACTCCCAGGTGACCTATCCAAGAGAAATAATAATAAGCACTCGATTGCTCAGAGAGCATCAGCTCTCACACGTATTACAAGGCTGAGCGTTCATGCTCTCTTCTACCCCACCCTGCTCCCTTCCCGCAGCGTGTCCTATCTCCAGATCCTAACTTGGCTTGGCCCAAGATGTTACTTGTTAAAATTAACTTTCAGATCAGACTGGAGTCAGTGTACTTGGCAAGGAGGAGAGGAAGCAAGACTGCAAGGGAGGGAGGCAACGAGGGAAGCTGTAGCCCAAGCAGGGTTTTTGGGATCGGAACAGGCCACAGCAACACTGCAGCAGGACACGGAAGTAAAGCCAAGTTTGCTCCGAGTTTCGTCACAGCCGCCTTGAGCATTATGCTGTCCCCAAGTCCCTTGTTGTGGGCCACAAAGGCTCCCCCTACACCTGCCCTAAGGCCACTGGGCTGCAGCCAGGCAGGGCTGAGCTGCTGCTCCTGCCTTGGTGGGGGCACCAATGTGACTGTTCCCATGATATGCTTCGTTTCAGCAAAAGTCTTCTGAAGCTCAGCTGTGGCAATGCTGAACAGCCACGCATTGCAAAATGAATGGAGTCACGCTGAGGGAAGACTGATAGACTATGGTAATAATGCAAGACCTTTTTTTCCCCTCATAAACCAAATTTCCCATAGATTTCTGGAAGATTAATTTAGATTTAGGGAGGTTTCAACTGAGATACTGGAAAAAAGACTCTAAATGCAAGGTTGGTTTCTACCTGACCTTAACTACTACATCAGCTACCACTGCTCCAGTACATTTATATATAAAATGTTCAGGCACTTCAGCTTAATTACCTAAGGACTCTACAAAAGAAACGTAAATGCCTTTAAAATGTTTTAATTGCAAATTTAGTCTTTCTGAGAGCTACACAACAGCGGTATCATCCATTGAATAATTAAGCATGTATTTAAAGAAAAAAATTAAATAACTCTCAGCTACATGGACACAGTACTGCTTGTCTTAAGTAGATGATGCATGTAAACATGTGCACATACAGAATTAATTTGAGTTTGCTGAATTTTGTTTTTCCTTTGAGACTAATTGGTGTAAATGTAACATTAGATTTATTTTTAAGTTCATTCTCAAACTCTATTGTAAGAAGGAAGGGATTACAGAGGGGGAAAAAAATACTAGAAGAGAAAGCTTGTGAAGCTTTCTGACTCCTGTGGGACAAAAGGACTGCTGTTTCCAAGTGGGGGGTTCAGTTGACTCTTCCACTTGGACACAAATCTCCTCTCCCCCATCTCTCATTCCTCTAACTTTCATTTGCACTCACCTACTAAATACAGCATGGACTTTCTCCTCCTCTGTTGCACATTGCCTCCGATGGGACCCTGCTGGTGACGTGCAGGCGGGTGGCGCCCATTGCTGGCAGGGCAGTTTGCTGGGCTGGCCCTGCAGCCCCAGTGGAACCACAGAGCAACACACAATAAAATCAGGGCTGAGCAGGGCTGCTTCAGCTCAGCAGCATGCTGGCCATCCAGCAAGGGTGCTAACATGAAAGCCAAGGGCCTGGGAAGTCTTTTATCTTTCCAGAATCAAAACCTTTTTTTTTTTTTTTTTTTTTTTTTTTTTTTTTTTTTTTACACAGACTCATGACAGCTGGTTATGATGAGCAAATTAAAACTAATTTAAAAGTTACTCTCGGGCACAATTGTCAGGCTTTCATTCAGGAAACTCTCTAAACAAGCACTTAAGTTTAAGCAGGTGCCTAAATCCCACTGAACACAGTAGGATGTATACACCTGTTTTAGTGCTTTCCTGGGCAGGGACAGCCCTCAGCAAGTGGTACGTTCATCCCAGGAGTCCCAAAGTCCAGGTGTCTTATTCTCATCCAGGTTTAATTGCCAGTGCCCAGGCAGCACTGGGATCACACCACCCCTAACCGGATTTTTATTTTAGCACACATCCTGCTGTATTACAAACCTGCCACAGCCCCACAGGCAGCTCTCCTGCTAATGAGCTGCAGCACAGAAATGTGAGCATGAGAGCCATCTAAGAAGGTTCATAGACACAAACTGCGCCTGTGGATAGCAATGCTGCTCTTTCAAGCCATGAATAGCGTATTGAGGCATTCCTTGCAGTTGCAGCTGGGGCTTTTCTTCCTTTTTTATTCTTCTGAAGATCATCATTGCAATCCTGGTACACTAGGGATAGCACCGGGAGCCACAGCACCAGAAGCCCTCTCCTATCACAGAAGCAGAGTGTGGTGAGGGTACACATTCATGGCAATCTCTTTTTTACAAGATAAAGATGAGCCTGCTCAGTAGCAAAATTAGCATGCTGGGAGCAGCTCTTCTCACCCTAGAGTAGCAAACTGCAGAGCTGGTGGGAGGAGAAGGGAAAGGAAAACAGGAGTCTGGCAATATGACAAGTACTGTGAAGTATTTTTTTGAGCATTAACACTGACCTAGGCAAGACACAAAGTTGAAAAGTAGTAATCATTTTCAATGAAAACCCCACCACATTTCATAAACTTTGAGTCTTTCTTGTTACTTAATTGAAAAACAAACCCAGGGTTTTCATTTCTCTTTCTCTTGCTATGCTGGCAAGAGGAGGATGGGAAAGGAAACAGAGAAAGAAAGGGTCACCACTAAGCTTTCTAAGGTCTTTCCTTTTGATACTGTGACTTGTTTTAGTTATTTTTTCATTACTTGTTTTCACTAAAGTAGAAGGTCTCCAAGAAAGCATTTGCTTTGGTTAAAATCAAAATTAAATCTGACCTATCACTGAGGGAAAAAAACCAACTGACTCTAAAGAAGACAAACTCTGTATCAGCGTGCTTACATATTAAAGGGGGCACGTGCGAGTCAAATCGCACTGACAGACCAGCACAGGTCAGATCTTTGAAAAAAAAAAAATTTTAACAATCTTTCAGCCCTCTCTTTATTAGACCTTAATTAAATCAATGGGTCAAAGCAACACAGGGAAAAAATGGTTCAGCTAGGGGACACTAATCAACCCCTTTCAGTGGACTGAAAAATATCTTAAGCAAGAACTAAGCTTTAAATCAACATCTGCTTCATGTAACACATAAATATAGACATTATTGCTTAAGAAAAAAGCAATTTTTATTTGCAAGACCTTTTCTTGAAAATAAAAAACATTTATAAAAGAAAATATTGCTAATAATCACTAGGTAGATCAGTGAGCATGCTTGAATGAGGACAACCAGACAAATTGTTTGGGGTTTGGTTGAACAGCATCCTCACACACGCTGTGAATTTTAGAAAGTCCAGTGCTAACTGAGCATCAGCTCCCGAGTCGTTGGTTGGTGCTCTTTCAATCAGACGATGACATGGCTGTGTTGACCATCAGACCTGTGAGTGAACCACTTAACTCGATTAATACCAAGTCTGGACTTGCCCTTTTTTTGTCTCCACAAATTTTGGCTAGAAACCTGAACATTCCCTAAGACCCCACGCATATGCATGACAGAAGGGACGAATCAATGCAATTACATCAATGCAACCTCAGTAGCATTAGGAAAACAAAAAGGCTTCATCCCTGTGACTGAGAGTGGCATTTGAGCCACCATGACCAACATGACTGACAGAGTGAATGTTGGCAATACTCAGCAACAGACTCTTGTCCCCAAACTAGCATGTAAACCCCCTGCAAGAGCTCTACTGCAAACAGACAATGCAGAGAACATACGGAAAGAAAATCGCTAAGATGAGCATCCTGCCTTGAAGACATAAATAGGATATTCAGCACAAAACCACCTTTCCTGATCTTCACAGCATATGTACAGTGTTCTTGAACTGCAGGAGCCAAGCCAAGCGGTGAGAGTGAGCCAGCATGCAGCATGGCTGTAACCCTCTGTCCCAGCACAAGCCAGGGGAAGGAAACATGACTGAAGATCCAGAGGTTTTTTCCCTGCTCCTAGCTGGGGAAGCTGACTTTCCGTGTGCCTGGGTATCACTATCCCTCTGGCTTCTCTGCCGGAGTGCGAGGGGTAGCGATCTCTAAAAGGCGTCTCCAAAGCACAGCCGCTCAGCAGGATCAGCTATATCCATTCACACACGCGTGCACGCACAAACGCACGGACAGCTTCAGTAATATGGTCGGCGGCAAAGAGGTGGGAAGGTTCTTTGCACAGATTTCCACGGCACCTCCTTATCGCTTCCACACCGCGAAGCGTTCTAGAGGCAAAGACCCAGAACAATGGAGAACTCAGGCTTCAGTAGGGGGGTGGGGCTAGCAGCAGAAACCAATGGTGTGAGGGCACGGGGGCGGCACAAAGGTGGCACGAGGGAATGGGGACCCATGGGGGAGCTCTGGGGGAGTGGCGAGGGGCAGAGGCCAATGGGGGCAACCTGGAGTGCAGAACTTTCTATGGCATGGAACATATAAGGTAGCAAGGAGGCGGAGCAGCCAACAGCCAACCGGGGAAGCAGAACTGGGGTAGATTACCATAACAGAACGAAGCATGGTCAGAGAGGCTTCTTTTCCCACCGTGTCTGCTAAGTCTCTGGCACCAGGGACTGTCTTGTCGAGAACTCTCTCTGTCCCTTGTACCACAGGCTAACTGGCCACCATACCTGGGCTGTGGGTGGGAGTGAGGAACACCTCCCTCATTCTCCTCCCTCTGCTAGGTTTTGTGCGGATCAGGTCATCTTGAATACATTTCTTGTGGGGGTCTAGGAAGCTTCTGTTACGGCTCTACAAAACACAAGATAGATTTTGCCATCTTGATCTATGCTGCATTAAGAGATCATCTTATATCCTAAAGATGAAGTAGTAATTTTTAACTAAAGTACAGCAATCAGCAATGAACAAAGTCTGATTTGCAAAACTTCCCTATTAAATAACATGTAATACTTCAAATTAGCTTAAAATTACAAATCTGCTGGTTCTGATTTTATTGGTCATAGCTGAGTAGGTAACATTACTAAGGGAATCACTTTTTACCTGAAGAGCATTTGGAGCCACATTCCATGTGCCATTTAGCCAAGGAGAGTGGTGATCTCTCCAAACACAGCTGGCTCTGTGCAGTTTTCATGACAGGCTGCATCCAAGAAATACCACCACATTGCTGTATAATATCTTGCTTATTATAAAAATAATTATTCGTCTCTACTGCTTAAAGCACTGCTGCATGAGAAAGTTAATATTTCCAAGGCACTGGGTGGAATACCTTTCCCAGAAAACATGCTCTCAACAGGAAACCCAAACACAGTGCTAGAGAGTTATCTTACCCAGATTTAAATAATTAAATCCAAAATTCTCAAACCACTTGCTGTTTCAAATTTATTTTTTTAATAACATGCTTGTTTCAGCAACACACTGGATTAGGTTTTCATTTATTCAAAATTTAAGGTCTGTCCCACTCTGAGTGTTATTTTAAGTATTTAGGGGAATTTTTGTGCTTGTGAAAACGAAGAGATTGTTGCATTATAAATTCATTTCCTCTCTTATTGCACAGGCCATGCACAGTGCAGCTGTGAAAGCGCTGTAAGAGCCCCAGCAATGTCCTCAAGCTCAACGTAGATGGCCAAGGCTTTGTTTTTGCACAAAGAGGAGCTGGTCCTTTCTTATGTCATCAGCTACAGGTACTTCCTAAACAGCATTACTGACTCTGGGCAGCTGTGCTGAGCAAAGAGAAGGCATCCAGTGACAGTGATGACTATCCACATGCCCTGTGGGCCAGCTGCCAAGAGCCATTTTCGTGCGAGACTTGCAAGAGGGGTTGAGGCCAGTGTCCACAGGCCTGCACCAAGCAGCAAGCAGTGCAAGCAGCTCCTGTAGCAGGTGTTACCTCCTAAGGAAGGGCTTGGCAGCAGTTGCCACCCACACCAGCAATTTTACAAACAAGCAAGTTTCTTATGTGTTCTTCATCACCTCCAGGCATTCATATTCTTTTTAAGTACAGAAACATTAATTAGGTTTTGACCACAGACCCCAGATTTGACTTACCCTGACAGGGTTTCTATTACTGTAATCTGTAGGGGAATTCACTGTTTTAACATCTGTGTGCCTAAGGCCTATCTCACATTTACTGCCGCTGCCTGAAAAGCCTCTCTTGTACGGCTGTGTGTTTCTTCATGCTCCCAATTTCACAGAAGTCATTTCAGCACCAAACGGTAATTAGCAAAGGGATGGGCCTCGGCTGACATGAATGCAATTTATTGTTTTCCACAAGGCCCTGAACAGAGCAAACAAAGAACACAGTCTTGCTGTCTGGCATTTTATTAACTTGTATTGTGTGATGTACCTTACTGAAGGGAGATCTTCCACTAAATGCAGCAGCGAGGAACCAGTAACGTGCGTGCTTTTGAAGAATATTAATTTCTGTTCAATTAGGCAAGTTTTGCAGGACCTCAGCTTCTAAAATAGGACAGCCACTTTTATAATTATCTTCTGTATTAACTTTATCACCCCCCGACTTTTTACATAAATGCAACCTTTCATCTTTAAAATGCCAACACTTCTTCAATTTTGGCAACCGTACAGCATTGCTAATTATTTGCTCATTATGTGTGGTTAACTGATGAATCATTAATAAATGAATGAATGGCTAATATATTTTTATGGTAATTGGAGATATAACTGATTGCAGACTTCCTTTGCTTCTCAGAACTGCCCTGAATGAGCAGTAGCTGCTTAATTGTTTACAGATGATATTTATGCCACTGACTAGCTCTTCCTATAGCGGTGCTGTCTGAGAGGTGAGCCCTCCCTGGGCCCCACGGTGGCCGTGGTGGGGCTATGCTCTCCCTTCCCCACAGGCGCAGCAGATGGGCAGGTGCAAACATTTCAGACAGGTTTCCCACCAGCTCCCCACAATGGCTGGGGGCAGGACTACTGACACCATCACAGTTGTTGTCGGCATTTCCCAGTAACACCAGAGCCTGAAATGGAAATGATACCTTTCTGCAAGCATTCTCCCGCAGTCTGGGTGTCTGCAGTGAACACCACAGATACGAAAGGGAAATCAGGCTCCAGTGACATTTTGTTTTAACTCCATACTGTGCATTACAGTAAATGGCTTACACAACCTCATGCTGCCAGTGCACAGTTAATGAATTCAGGGATAATTGCAGGGTTGATTTCTTCCTTTCTGGTTTTTTTTTTCCTTTTTTTAATAACCTATCTTTCCATAAATCATTCTATAGGGTACACAGTTCCAAAACACATAATTTAAATCTGCTTGACAATTCAAAGCAAAAAGAAAACATAGTAAGATGGCCAAACAAGGCTCCTTTAGCTATGCACACACATCCTGAAGATCGAGTTAAAAATGCAAAGGAGATTACCAATTCTTAATTATAATTATTTAACCAGGTGGGTAGTTTCTCTAATGAACATTTCTATGAAAACAGAATAACTAATGATGGTCTTAAAGAAGTCTTTGTCTTCCCATGTACTAATGATCACATTTATAAATATGCAGGAAGGCCTCCATGTACATTACTAATGATAAGTAATTAAGCACCAGGCGTCAAAAGCTATAGAAAAGGGTCAGGGTAATGCAAGAGAAAATTAAAAATGCAATAAAATAAGTTGTGGAGCAAAATTAAATTCTGGCTTGTGCAGACCTGGCTATAAAGAAATCTTTTCCCTTTCAGTATAAACCACGGCTGCTGTGGGGTATCCAAACAAAATCTTCTAAGCACTTTCATTAGATTTTACTTGCCTCTGTGCTTGTACTCATATTAAAACCAAGTGAACCACCAGCCATTTAAAACAGACGCTATATTCAGTAAAGCTGCAGTTTCTCTCAATGTTTATGAGAAATCACTGTGGCTGAGATTATGGCTATCACCAGCCTCCTCAGAAGCATTTCAAAACTTCTGATGAAAGAAAACAGGGACATGTTAAAATTGAAACCTGGTTTTGTGATTATTTTTTTAATCTGGAGGTCAACTCATGAAGGGCCTGCGATTCGATCCCTGTCAGGGTCGCCACCAAGAAGACTCAGACCCAGGAGGCGCAGAGGGCTGGCCCCAGCCCACACCTTCAGTTCAGCTGCTGAACCCACACCACAGACCATCGCAAAGTATTAAAGGCCGTTTCCAAATTAAATGAACTGGCTTGTCTTTGGTAGTAAAGACATGCTTTTCTCTCTAAATGAAAACTGTTGAATTAGGTAACACTGACACTCTTTCCTGGAGGCTCAGCACAGGGCTGTGGGAGCCCGGAGGTCCCTTGCTCCTGCTGGCTGCCGCAGTGCCCCTCGCTGGCCTCCCACCAGCATCTCACACCACAGACCCACACCATGGCTAATGCCTGCATACCAAAATCCCATTTTCTGTTGCTGCAGTTCAGGGTTCAGCCTGGGTCTGAAGGGAATAATGTACTATTATTATTACATGTCACTGAAAGCAGGATTAAACTTGTTTGTAAAATTATGGTGAGGAAGCATTAAAAAGTAGAGAGAGGGAGTGACAGAGTAGGGGGACACAAACTCTGAGTTTGTGGGGGTCTCTCTACTGAGCACCTCACAGAATGGTGTTTCAGTAGCTGATGGAGCCCTGCTGCGCTGCAGGGCCATGGCCTGCCTCAGGGCAGCAAATACACAAGACTTCTTGGCCTGATCTCAAGTTTTACCAACAGGTTACATTAAAGTGTATGCAGTCTTTGTATTTAGAGATTGTGTACATTGTGGCATTAATTGCAAATAATGCTGTGGCATTTTTTTCAGGTGAAAGCAGTGACTGTCCCACATTTCTAGCCTTTCAGGACTTCTTCTTGAGAATGATCTTAACATTTACTTCCAAAATGACCTTCCTTGCCTCAGATTGGGTATTTCAACCACCACCTTTAGCTTGGCTGCGGCCCTGGCTCTCACACGAAGCACCAGGAGAGCAAGCCCTGCCGGGCCAGGCGACACCCGCTGACAAGGCAGCATGGTTTCCACTTTTATGGGCCGTGCAGCCAGCCTGCCTGCTTGAGCTGTTTCATTTTGTCTGCAGCTGAAACTCAAATAACCTGGAGTAAAGCTGTGACAGTGAGACACTGCGGTGCAAGTGAGCGCACTTGGCCCTGAGAGTGGAGCGCATGCTGCTGAATGGCGGCGGGCGGCCAAGCCCCACCTGGGGCTGAGGCCCAAATTCACCCTCCAAGGGTAACTTTTTCTGCAAAATAGCTAAGGGGACATCTCTGAAGGAGACAGTCTCAGGGAGCTCAGGACTGCCACCTTGTCCCTTTGGTTGGTGAGCCCATGCCTGGGGCCGCACTCACTCTCTGGATGCTGTGTGGTCCCAGCTGGCTCCACATGCCTGGGACAGCCCAGAAGGGACAGCCCGGAAGGGACAGCCCGCACCACTGCAGTGCTGCTGCCATGGTCAGGGTCTGGGGGACAGGGGACGAGTGTCTGTGTTGCTGCTTGCAACCACTAAAATACAAGAGGGGTAGGAAAAGCAGGTATTGGGTTACAGTTATCTTCAATTAAAAAACTGTTTATCTTTGAAAATACGTATCTGTTACTGACAAGCTCTGAAAACCACCACTCCAAGTCTGTCAGTAAAACCAAATGTTAAATGGAAAATATTTGCCAGGATTTAAAATTAGACCTACACATTACTTACAGATGTTTCAATGAAAAACACTTGAAACTCAACCACATAGAGTAATAAACCCCACAATGGTGTATTTTTTTTATACTCCAAGTTAATTTTTATTGTATAAGTAGCCATACGAAGAAGCCATTGCATACTGCTTAAATTAAATGTGGAGGAATGAAATCAGCAGTATCCCTTTACAGCATATGGTCCAGCAAATCAAATTATAAAGCTTTCCACATCTCATTAACTGCAATGAGTACAGTGAGATTTCTAATAAGTCACTTCTTTTTCATGTGAGAGGTGAGCAGTGACTTATTGTAACTATTCTCACAGGATGACCCTTGTGCTGAAATTAAGAACTAATCTAAAATGGGAAAGGTCATTTGGTCAAGTCTGATCATAACATTTCCTCGTTATTGTTTTAGTTGGCATTGAAGCACATGCTTTCCCAGTGCATCAGCTGAAAAATGCCTTTGATAATTTCACTGACAGTGAGTAACCCACACACTGCCATTTAATGAGTTTGGGCTGGATTAGCTGACAATAAAGAATACAGTATAAATGCTTTTATAGAATGAGTTTTTCAGCAGGAAAATTTCATGCAGGCATACTTAACTAATTTATTTGCATTTACCACTGAGATGTCAGCCCAAGTACCACTCTGGTGAAAACTTCTGGTCCCCAGTTAGACAGCAGCCTCACCAATCTCTGCCTCTCCTTGGAAGGAACCTGCTCCATGCCCCCCCCGCTCTTGGGCAACCTGTAGCCACAGCTTCGGTTGCAGCAGGCATGCCAAGGAGAGAACCGCATTCAAAGGTTCACTTCCTCCTCTGCACAGAAAATCAAATCAACATACAATTGCTCATCATGTGGCTTTGCTTTATGTGGATTCCTGATTTAGTGGCAGATCTGATTCAGGAACTGAGGCATTCCTGGCTCCCTGTCCCGGGCTCAAATCTCTAACCTGAATCCAATCTCCCTTCCGCCATCAGCCTGAAATTGTTTGCTAGAGGATATGTTGACCATAAAAATACAGTACAGTGCACAATGGGAGAAACATCTCAAGACAGTGGAAAAGAGAAAGCTCAGCCAGGCCAGCTGAAACACTTGGGAGGAAAATCAACAGGCTGTTTTTAGCAATTACAAAGTTGTTGGCTGATCTGATGTAGCTGGGCAGGAAATTCCATAGTTTTTGGAAACCATTGACAAAAATGTTCTGGCAGTTCTATTCTCCATTTTATACTTCAGGAAGAGTTAATACACTGTGCCCAAGAAGTTCAGCATGCAAAGCAAAATGGGAGAAAGCTTTTCAGCTAAATATGGAGATACATTGTCTTCCACAGTAGCAGAAAAATCCTGTGACTTACTTGAAACCTCCTGATGAACCATTGTAATGACTGGGCAGTAGTGAGAATGTGATCATTCCTGCCAGGACGTTTCACTTGGTTATTAACCTCATGGAAAATTCTGGAGGACTGTAAACCAATCCTCAAAGGATGGATTTCTTATTTGCTCTAAAAACACTGCCTTACTTTTTTGCAGCCACTACTGAGAAGTCTGAAACCTAGCTACTGTTTAGATTAATTTAATTTCCCCTTAATGTTCATTAAATACTGAGTTGTTAGTTTAGGGCACCTCAAGACGAGTCGTTAGAGCTAATTTTTGGAAAAAGTAGGAAAAAGTAGAGTGCAAAACCAGCGTGCAGGGGATGTTCACATCATTTCCTTTGGGCTATTTTAAGCATCTAGCAATAAATCAGTTCAGAAGAGCTGATATCCTCCAGCCCATGAGTGGGGACCAGCAGGCACCTGCACCCATCCCAAGCCCCAAGATGAGGGGGACAAGGTCTCTGAGCACTTCCATCAGATGGCAGCCAGCCATGGGCTTGCCTTCTGTGGGAGCTAAGCCTGGGATCAGTGGCAGTGAGGAGGAGAACAGGAGAGGAGGAAGCGCACCATGCGGCTGTCTGATCCCGCTGCCGCACAGCCACACTGTGAGGCACCAGTTCCACTGTCAGCTTGTGCTTCCCATGTCCCCTCTGCAACAGCCAAGCCTGCTCTTACCCTGCTTCCCAAAACATTTGGTGGGTTGGATGGTATTTTTTTTTCAATTGCATATGAAAATTCAGAGGGTGGGGAAACCTTAAAAACACAAGTTGGAACGGTGACACTCAGACTGCAGAATGCTTGAAATAACAATTTTTTTTGGCAAACATGGACAACTTTCACATCTCACTAGAATTAACTTTTGACCTCCAGACCCCAGAGAGTCGGAGTTTCAAAAAATGCAGCTTTGCACAATGTGCACTGAATTACTGCAGTTCTCACATGCATACAATTGGGTAATTATTTATGCAAAAGTTTAAATTAAGGCCGGAACAGTCAATGTACTTCAAAATAGTCTGAGTTTAAAAAGTGTGAGTTGTTTTGTTACTGTGAGTTAAGCTGAATGCAACAAAGCATTTACCAAATAAAAGCTCTGCCTGTTCCTTTGTGTAATGATTACATTGTCCAAAGTACAGTCCTTTGGCACCCCCAGTTATACACCACTGCCTTTAGCATCTGCTGAAGATCCACTGCAGAAGGAGGACAGCACATTATGGCACAGTTGCAGGGCCTTCAGTGAAAAAGGATCTCATTTAAGAGGTCATTTGCAACTCTCCAGTGGATTCATCTGATGCTCTTGATAGTGCCTAGTTACTACATTTATCTAACCACATATTGACATTCTGGGTATATGGGAAAAACCTGGGAAAAGCCAAAGTGATGATACACTTAAGCACAGAACCCTGCAGCTGTTCTGGAGGGATTAATTTTCAAAACATGGGGCAAGCCCTTAGTAAACTTGTAATTACTTCTTTGAGAACTTGGACAGGCTGGTCTGCATGAAGGTTCAGGGTGTATGGTGCAGACGCGAGGTCACCCTCCCAGGCTCATTAGAGCCACGACTAAGCAAAGCTATCACTTTTCAAACACCAAATGGGGGCAATTGCTATCAGCATTTTCATGCATGTTTTACTTTAAATAGTTGCTACTTGCTCATCCTTCCCATAGCTGAAAATTACCTACATACCTAAATGCATACACTTGTTATGTGCCTGCATACATTTATTTAAAATAGCTTATGCATATATAACACAGAGACACAAAAGTTCTCTGATGCTTGCTCCTGGAGGGGTAATAACACAGAAATATTTAAGATGATTCAACAGTGGACGGCTCAGCAGATGTATCCAGCATGGTGCAAGACATTAACATCTGCTGACTCATCATCGCAGTTAATTCGTGGCTGGCTCATGTTCCCGTCATCTCAGCAGCAATTTAGTACTTGGTGAATTTTCTCTCATCAGGAGTAAATGTTATCACAGACTTGTGATTATGTGCTATTTGAAACTGGTAGAGCTAAAGCCATGTGTGATAATAAAAGGTAATTGTTTACCTTTGAAATTGATATCTGTGGCCTTCGTGGCACTCTGCAGGAAATTGGGGCAGTCCATGACCGCTTGGGCAGTGAGGCTGCGGCTGACACCCCTCTCCAGGGTGTGAAAATGAGGTGGGTGCACATGCAGAAGTTGAAACAAGCTAGTGGCACTTTTATAGACTTCCCCTACTGAGTGAAGCTGAACACACTAAAGAATTCAGTCAGGGAAAGGTTCCCCTTTTATTCAATGTAATGACATTGCTGGCTAGAGTCAAGTAATTGAATGTTCTTCCAGTGGAAGGATGAGCGATGCAATACCAGCTATGCACCCATAAGCACACCTGAGCATAGGCACAAGTGTCAGACACAATGGAAAGTGGGGGAGTGTGTCAGCATGGGGGTGCCCAGTGTCTTGAGGCCAGCCCTCAGCCAGCAGCACAGCCACCTGCGTGGGGCCCAGCCACACTCCCTGCGAGCAATGCCTCAACACCAGAGGCCACCGTGTCCTGGGACACGGCACAGCCAGCATCACTTCCACGTCTGGAACTGATGCATGTCAGCTGAGGGATACCCTGCAGAAGATAGCATTTTGGGTGCTTTGGGGGCAATTTTTCCTTCAGCAGGCAGAAGCTGGGGTACAATTTCATGCCATCCTTAGGAAGTAGATCCATCAGTGCCCAAACCTGGCTCCACAGTTACTGGCCTGGCTGCAGACAGACAAAAACTGTATTTACCACGAATTCCCTAATCTAAGAAACAGAGAAAGGTGTAAATCAGAAGTAACAGTTGAAGGGATTTAGTGTTTGTAACATATGCTATTAACATGTTGTTAGCTTTCACAACTCATTTTTAGTGGATTATAACTACTCCTAACAGAAATGGCCAGGGAGATGAAGAGGTCTCAACATTTTTGCCTGCTTTTCCTTTTTCCATCTTATCCTCCCAAACAGTCCACATTGGAATTCATAAATAAAGACATATGCACATTTGGAGCATGTTCAGATCAATTATCCCACATCATTTTTTTTGGAGCTGGGAAGAAGGTATATTGCCTAAATGGTAATGCCTATGGATCTTTAATATTAATGTGATGCTCAAGAGATAATTACTTCTCATGAACCGGAATGAGTCTGGCCAAAAAGGTTGAACACATCCAAAATTCAGCTGATTGAGTGCAGCTAATTCTGGCTGAGGTTTTTTTTTCCCCCTTCTGGACACATTGCCAGATGTAATAGAAATAAACCCCATTGAAACTGGCTGAGGATACGTATCATATTCTGATTGGTAACAGATTTGCAGATTATTGGACAGGGGAGGAAAATTTACTAAAAAAAAAAAGTCAGTTAAAATACCATCATGGTTCAAGCATAGCCCCTTGAAAAAGTAGAGTCTTTCCCAAGAGGAATCCTCACATGGAAGCATACCTTTTGCCGTGGCACAGGATCCCAGAAGGAAGAGAAAAGAAACCATTTACTGCAACCCTGCCCATGGCTGAATGCAAGAAAACTCAGGTGCCAATAGGACTTGTGGAAAAAGAAGAAAAGATTCGGTTTGGATTGAACTAAAACCTAGGACTGTCAGACCTGTGGCAGGATGCTTAGTGGGTAACTTACAGGGAATGGCAAGGTTCAAAGCCTGAGGAAATAAAAGCTGCCTCCATCACTTTACAGAGGAAAAGCATCTCTGCCTCTTGTATGGGAAGGGTATGAGAGCCCTCGAATACCTGCCCTGCAAGGAAACACTGAGCCTAGCTGACACAAGCACAGCAAGCTAATTCCTGCAGCCTGGAGAACTGCTCCTCTCCATGGGACTGCCTTCCAGAAAGCTGCCCAAAACAGGGCTGGTGAGTAAGGAAAGCAGCTCCCGGGCGGCCCAGCTCTGCCCTGGCTCCTCCGTCCTGCTGTGGATGAGTCATGTACAGAGCCGGAAAGGAAATAAATGCAAACACATGGTGGTCAAAATGGCTTTCACAGAAAAGAAAACATTGGGCTGGAGCTGCTCTGGGTGTGCAGCATGGAACTGGCCCTTGTGGGATGGGCACCTCTCGGTGTGCAGCTTTGTGCAGCCGTCTGCCATGGCACAGGCAGCTACCAACATTTCCTGGCTTGCTAAAGCTGTTTGCCAAGGTCAGGTTAAATATATAATTTCTTCATAATTGGGTTTTAAATGTTTAATTTACATGGTTCTGTTTGACATAAAAAAGGCTGAAAGAGGGGAAAAAGAGGCGGCAGAGCAAAGGAAAAAGCCAGCAACCCTGGATACAGCAGGAGTGGAGGGACATAAGGGGAAAAATCTATCTGGAAAGAATCTGTCTACTTCTAATATTAAATGCAAATATACACTTAAACATATAGGTTACACACTCAAATATGGAAATACAATATATTTATTCCATGCCACTTTTATTTCACTTCCTCATACAAGGACTTTTTAATGGTTTTTAATTGCACTATCATGTCTTTACGTCTCCATAGCACCTCCTTGCAAAGGCAGGTGACAGATGAACTGTGGTATAGCAGATCCCTCCTGCAGGAATCCCCTTTTCTTTGCTTTGGAATAAGGATTTTAGCTGGGCTTTTTTTAAGGCTGGTACTTCTCCTCCAGAAGTACCCCTGCAGCTGCTCTTGCTGAGCTTTCTGCTCTGACAGGAGTGTAAAAGCACCTATAGAACACCCCCATAATCTTTATTTTGGTGATCTGACAGCATTTTCCCAATAAATTAAAGGCAAAAGACAACTATATTTTTAAGAAAGTTCTCAAAATTTGATAATGGCAAAAAAAAAAACCCAAAAAAACTCTCCTGGCAAACTTTGTCTACTCCTCCACCCAGAATGATGTGACTTTTTACAAACCATGTGCCAGTCCTGCAGCTTCCTAAAAAGTTTATCTCTAAGCACAGTCAACATAGTGATTTTTACCAGTCTCCTTTACCAACACAGTCTGGACCTTGCTGGACCTTACTCCTTTTACTATCTGGGAAGACCTTTCCATAAACAAAGAAGATGCCCTGTTTTAATAACACAATGTATCTCCAAAGTCAAAGAAAACCCTCGTGATTAAAGATGCTCATAGAGAAGGGCCATGACTTTTTAAATGCCTGAGTGACAAAATAATTCAACCCGTTAATATTACTACTTCAAAATTGAGAGGATTTCAGTGGTTCTTGCCATAAATACCTTACATGTATATCATCAATCTCAGGTTCTTATTTTCTGATGAATACCCACATACATGTCAGGTGTAAAGGTGTAAGAGAACAGCCAGCCACGGCATGTTTTGTTAGCATGAGGCGAAATGCTCCACTCAGCTTTTGCATAACTATCCAGCCATGATTTTAAGTATTCAATTCTACTTGTATGACTTCTTAAAATTCCTTGCAATATAATTATACTGATGGGAATGCAGAAAGATAATTGCTTTTAGAGAAAAGTTTCTCTTTTGTTTCACATTCATCTGGCTTCCATAAACAGAACAGGAGACCTTGAACAGCAGCAATATGCATCCATATGTCTCTAGCTATTTATTTACAAAGCTAGACCTTGACAAATCTAATTTGTTCAATAAAATTAGAAAGTATGCACAATAATTCATTTAGACAAAAAGGCTTGAAAAGGAACATCACTGGGAGCATGTCTCATCACTGGAAGTGATCAGCTGATTCCTGAAGAATTGGCAGGTGCTCTCCTTTTGGAAAGCAGCAGTGAGGTAGTACTTAGGAGAGGAAAAAAGTGAGCTAGGAATCGGCGTAGTTCTTTATTCAGACAATAATTATACAAATTAGATCCATGAAAGCCAGAGAATGACTGTGCCTTGAACCCTGTCTGTGTGCATAGAACAATGGAGAAATTAATAATTAAATCTATTACATATGCTCATAACTCAGCACAAAAGATACTTCACTAGCTCAAACAATTCTGCATTTTCATTTGAATAAAGCTTTCACACATTTTTTTCTCATTATATATGTATTATATTTTAAATTTAACAGCTTATTTTGTTGCCTTTATGCCTTGAATTAATAAGGCTACACTTTAATGCACTAATGTTGAATAGCATTAGCATGCCTTACAGTCATTACTTGGTGGAGGCAAAAAAATCCCAAGTTTCCCAGTGGTGAAATCAATTTGCCCATAACTTCCTGTCTCTCATAACCTCTGCTAGCATAGCTTGAAACTTTGTACTGCTTTTCGTACCAAAAGACTTGTTTATATGTTCTGGCTGCGGTTGGGGCAGGATCTGAAGGTAACACTATTCCATTAAGTTTGCACAAACAGTTCAGAAACAGACTGAAATCTTTTCAGCCAGTTAAAGCAATTAGCAGCCAGATACACCGACCTAATGCTATTTCCTTTGTAAGAAATAATTTAGCCTCAGAAACACAGATGTCAGTGAGTTCTGACCCAGAATCATTTTCCTTTGGCCGGGTGGGGGCTGGTGGGGGCACGGAGCAGGGCGGGGGCTGGAGGACCAGCCGACGTTGCCCCTTCCCAGCTGGAAAGAAGGACTGGCTGCAGCATCTGAATGCCGAGGGTGGAGGGAAGAGGATATGGGGGAGAGAAACCACTGAGAGACTTCAGATGTAAAAATTACTGAGAGTTCCTCCAAAGTCCTCTTCCTAGATGGAGGCTGACTCCGGGCCCTCACAGCCTGCAGCCCACGCAGGCCCTCCGACGGCTGCCAAGTCAAATAACACTAATTGCATTACAGATTGCAAGCAGAATTCGCTGTTCTTTTCAACTAAACCCAAGACTTTCCATTTCCATTTTGTTTGGGGAATTTAAGTGGTGTGCATATTCCTACCGCCAGCCAGGATATGGGGTTAGGAAAGGGGTGGCAGTCGCTCATTCAGAGACCAAAAGCAGATCTGTAAACTTGAGAAACCAGAGAGAGTAGCTGAAGGAGCAGGCTAGAGACTGACAGCTGTGGGAACAGAAGCCTTGGAGGAGGCTGGCTGCCCCTCACACACCCTGGGCAGTGCAG
Source organism: Corvus cornix cornix (assembly GCF_000738735.6). NCBI lineage: Eukaryota > Metazoa > Chordata > Aves > Passeriformes > Corvidae > Corvus > Corvus cornix. The sequence goes on along the minus strand of NC_046338.1, from coordinate 15,042,919 downwards.
CCCGACGGGGGTGGCTGGACCCTGGCCCAGTGTGGAGAGTGCAGATGCTGCCGTGCCTCACCAGAGGTGCCCGCAAGCCTCCTGCTCCCCAACATGGGGCACCCACATCCACGCTCCCTGTGCCACAGTGGGAAGCATCAGTGGGGTCATCCTGCAGGGGATACTGAGCCACAGCATAACCGTCACCCATCCCCCAGGAACAGGAATGTGGAACAAGCAGTGCTGAGGCTGCTCCCTGAGCACCAGTGGGCAAACAACCCACCTCAGGGGGCACAATCATGGCTAGTGGCGCTTCCCGCAACAGCATACAGAGGAGTGACTTTCAGCATCACAGCATAAAATTACCCCACAACTTTTGGAGTAAATTTAAAAAGGTTTAAAAACTTCTGTAGGAAAACCAAATGCCATATTTAACTTAAAAACTTTACGTCATCCTATTATTTCCTCAGAAATGTATAATACAGAAATGCATGCATGTGTCCTGTCTCTTTTTGCTTAGTTGCATGTCACATTTAAAATCCCTAACACCACTCAGTATTAAAGTACTTTGCAATTATTAGGATGGCTCCCATTGTCTGGCAGCCTCCAAGGAGACATGAACTCCAATTTTTGGAGTGAACAGAAATTCTGACAGACCTTCCCGTCAGTTATTTAACATGTGAAGTTCTCTTGAAAACCTCCTCAGAATGGCTCACCCCGCTCCATCAGCTGCAATGCAATACACATTTCACACTGCAGCATCCCTTTCAGTGGCATTTCAGCTGAACAGAGATGTTAGACTGTCACGCTTATTTAAGCAGTAGGGTTATCACTGTTCCTTCACACAATACTATATAGCTCAAAGGTGCTGTAAGAAGCTCCAGAAATATGCCAAAAAGGTTTGTGAAAATAAACAACGTCAATTTTCTCCTTTAAGTATCATCATGACAAATTTATGGGGAGGCTGGAGAGATAAAATGCAGCACTTTAAAATACCTAAACTAATCAATAGAGAGACCTAGGCGTGAAATCCATTTTCTGAGAAGGGCAACCTTTTAAGGTTAATTCTTCATTCATATAAATACAATGCGAGGGTCATTATTTAACTTGAAGCAGCCCTTCATTAAACCATAATAATTGGGCTGAATTTAGCACTAAAATGAGCCACCCCAAGCAGCCACCTTCCTGCAAACGCGGGCCGAACGCGGGAAGGCCGCGTGAGGGCCGCGCTGTGGCGGCGGCGCTGCGCGGGGGCGGCGCGGCCGGGCCTGCCCTGCCCGCTCCTCGGGCGCCATCTCGCGGCCGCTCGGCCAAAGGCCGCGAACGAGCAAGGCCGGGCTGGCCGCCCCCTTAGCGCTTCCGCCCGCCCTCAGGAGACAAGGGGAGCGGGGAGCGGGCCACGGCGGAGGGTCTGTCTCTGCCGACCCCCTGGACCCCACAGCTGCCTCCCGCCAGTGGTCCGTAGAATCACAGAATCATTAAGGTTGGAAAAGACCTCTAAGGTCATGGAGTCCAACCATTCACCTAACACTATCAGGTCCACCATTAAACTATGTCCCTAAGTGCCACACCTGCACATTTTTTGAACACTTCCGGGGATGGTGATTCCACCACTTCAGAGCCTTACCAAGACTGAACTCAGCAGCTACTGGTTTATCTGTCCCCAGATCCAGCTCAGAACGTCTTAGGCTTTTTCGTGATACAGTGATAAAAAGCACAAATGACCTTTCTGATTACCAGCCATGTCACTGCCACTGTGCAACCGCCACCTCCTAACACGGGCAGGGGACAGCGAGCCGCCTGCACACACAGCACCCAGTGCCCGCAGCCTCCTCTCCCCGCGCCCACAAGATCCCACGGCAGCTGAGCACGGACGGGAGTTCTGCCGCTGCCCCGGCCGTGGGCAGCCGGGGCTAAGTCCCTGTTTGCAGAGGGGCGTCTGAGCAGGGAGGCCAGGGCCGCATCCCACTCAGACACCACCCTCCAGGGCTCTCTGGCAGCACAGGACTTCAGTCATTTGTTGGCCAGATCATTCTATATGTTAGTGCCAACAAAAAAAAATTTCCTGTCTGACCTTGAGGAAGCCACTGGATTTCGCCATGCCTCATTTTTCCCCTTCATAAACCAGAGCTAAATACTTTTATAACTGTATAATAGCACTGTAAAAATCCAGTGCTGTTTCCATTGTGCTCATGTCTGAATATCCCTCCTTTTGTACCATATTATCTAATTTGTGTGCCCTAATTAATTCAGCTGCTACTCCATCACTCTTTAAATATTGCTTAGAGAAGGAAACAAAGTCTCTGTGACTAAACAAATAAGCTTTTCTCAAACCTTTCTCTTAAACATTGTCCACTGGGATCTAAGTGACACTGGGGGAGCACTGGTATCATCACCATCTGCTGAGGTGCAGCACCCAAATGGGGACAGATACAACCATCCCCACAGTCCTGGGACAGAGTGCTCTGGCAGCCACTGGCATGCCACACTGTCGGTGTTCATGCACAGTCAACTTCACAAGAAGGAAAAGGATTAGCAGCACTTCTGGTCAAAGCAAAGGAGATAGCACGAGTTCAAAATGACTTTCCCGTGACCACACAGGAAATCTGCAGTGAGATGGAGGGTATGACCGGAGACTTGTGACCACAGCTCACGCTGGGCACAGCAAGGGGCCACCCCTTCAGCAGTGGTAGAAAGGCACATGCACATGCTTCTGAGATATGGATACAGAGTGAGCTTAATGCCTTTCCTTGGCATAACCCATCTGCAATGTTGCTGCAACTGGCCTAAAAGGTGAATTAGAAGTGAACTCTTGTCTCAGCTCTTGCACTGGATTTCTTTGCTTTGGACTTCATTTCTCATTGGCAGAGCATTACTTAAATCTAGTGAACTGAATTTTAAAAAGAAAATAAATTCTTATGCCTATTAAAAAAACCCCAACAACCCAAACACGAAACAGGTCTTCTGCCTTTTGTGAGAGTCATCTGCAACACACAGCCATGGAGGGTCTGTCCCCTGTGTGTGCTGTGCGCTGACAGCAGCCAGCAGCAGTTCTAGGCAGGAACTGATTTCACTGGTTTCACCAAAGGTAAGTGCATTAGCACACATCCCTGCCTGAGATGACAGAGAAGTCAGGGCAAACACAGGAGACACACAATATCTTCAACAAGAAGGCCAAAGGTGGCAGCAGAGCCGTGGGACTCTGCTGGGTTGGCAGGGGGGGGATTGCTCAGCAGTGGCGGTAATGGCAGCATGTTCCCAGTAAACACCACAGATGCCTGGGACATAAAGATTCTTCTATCCCCATAAAGATGGAAAAACTTATTTTGAAGGGCAGGGGGAAGGGGAGCAGAGAGATGTAGAAACAAATGGGTTCAAACAAAGTTTTATGAGGAGAGCTGGAGTGCACTCAGCCTGTAAAACAGCCCATGGTAGTGTCAGGCCACCACTGGGCAAAGGTACTTCATGATGGCATATAATCAGGTTTTATGAGAGGGATACCACTGTCAACAGGTGATTGAATAGCTTTTTGCAAGATGGACCTTGCCAGGGATCAGCAGGGGGAAAGACAGAGACAGCCATTTACCTTGACATGCTTCTTCCACACAAGCCAAACTAATTGCACGCGTCAAAAGGAAAAGGCAACGCATGGCTTTCATCCGCTCCTGATAACGATCAGATAGGGCTCTTCCTGTCTTCTCCAGCAGCCCTTCCTCCAGCATAGCATGCAGAGGAGGAACAAAATACAGCTTTGAAGGTCAGGTAATGGCCTAATTAAAGCAGAATTCCAACTCCAACGCTGTGGCCCTGCCCTTTTAAAGCACAGCACTGGGTCAGGCTGTCAGTTGTGGTTTAGTGCACTGGTGCTGTTAGCACACCCCTAGTAATATGCTCTTTGGCTTAACGTGGGTCATTTGACAAGGGGGTTTCTAAATAACTGCAGCAAGTGCAAAGAGATACATGTTAATTTTAAAGCAGTTACTGCCCTGTGAAGGATCCCTACCCTCAACCCCGCTGGAGATGGGGAGAGCTTTAAGAGGTCGTGAGAGCCGGTCTCCCCTTCAAAAACCAAAGCACAGAGTGGGTAGGCAGGGATGGGGAGGACTCTACAGTGGTCTTTACAACAATGGTTGGGCAGAGTTTAAATCTGTTACTTGCCCAGAGTCCCAAAATGTGTGTGGTGGTCCTGTAGGTATGGAAAGCCCTAGGAGTATCACTGTCTAAAACAGATGTGATGTTCTAGCCCTCATTTTGCACAAGCATGTATTAATGGCTCACTGGTATTTCTTTGGAGTGTAGGGGGAGGTAATATTCCTTTTGACAGCATTACTGCATGGCAAGGGCACAGGTGCTCTTGGGCATGTTTTTGGTTAGACATAGGCCTGAAAGTATAGCAAAAAATGAAAAGGTTTTTTTGGCATGATCTCAGTCCAATAGCCTCATGCCTTCACTTTGTATGACTAGTCCTTGCTAGGGCAGGGAAAGATGCTTTCTTTTTCAAAATAGAGTAAAATAACCCCATTTTACCCTGTTAAGTATTAATGGAGTTTGGGCAAGAGGGATGTCAGTCTGGGAACAAAAGTGCCAGGTTCTATCTAATACGATGCTTTCTGTGCCTCCCCAATTCCTTCCACCAGCTGCATACCTCACCACAAGGCGAGCTGAAGACAGGGCTCTGAAACACCACTGTTCCCAACAGCTACAGATGTCCAAAAGGATCAGATCACCTTCTCTGATCTTTTTCTCTTTGTTTTTTAAAGTGGTTAATGTAGCAGGCAAACAAAGAAGGTAATTGTGACATTTCTTTTCTCCAATCACAAAAAATTTCAGAAGCAAGAATTGGACCTGGGAGGAGAAAGGCAGGCGCAATTGCTGCGTTGTAGTCCCCTAACACTGCCAGCACAGACAGCCGTTCCTGTTCTGACTCTTCTCCAAATCAGTCAAAGGAATTCGTTCCAACTTTCAGAAAGTAGTTGTATGTTGCTTCATTTCCCACTTCAGGGCCTAGGATTCATTCTGGAGTCGCAAATAACAACATCTTGTTCCCTGATTCAGCCAACAACAGCAAGTATGAGGGATTCGTAACTCATGACCAGTGCTGCAAATACAGCACTCCCCTGACACCCACACCTGTTCTTTGACCCTTCATGGTACCTGAAATGTGACAGGCAAGTACAAAAATTAAATTCTGTATTAAGACATAAATTACTACTTTATTATATTAAAATGCTAGAGGTTGGTATACATTACTTTGGAACATTAGTCATGCCAAGGCAGAAAGTTATATGGGAAGATTAGCGAAAAGACATAGGAAGAGCCTGTGCAGGACTCAGGAGGTCTGAATTCCTGGTTCCTCCACAATGTTCTTGCCTAGCTGTAGCCAATTCAGATATACCAACACCACTGCTATATTTGCAGGCACCACACTCTTGGCTTAGGAGTGCAGTGAAAAGCCTGATTTTGCTGTTATTCCAGCACAAATCAGTATCAAAATACCTCAGCAGGCAGACCTGACCGGTCTAGGTCTTGTTCCTCCAAAGTGTTCCCATTTGCTGTGCCTGACAGCTGGCAGCAGCAGAGAGGGGAATCCAGCAAGCCATTCCCTCCCTCCACAGGGCAGCCCTGCCAAGGCACCAGTAAGCCACACAGTAGCTGGGCAAGGGGTGAGGCTGCACACAGGCAGCAGCAAGGGTCAGAAGATGCAACTTCTCAAGACAGGTAAACCCCATCAGTGTTTCAGTGCCTTGTTTCTGACACAGGATAACAGTACCAGATGTTCTAATCAAAACACTATAAAGGATATGGGGACTTTATTTGATACTAGCCAGTAATAAGTAGATATTCTGGCAGCCACATGGCAATACCTCTTACCAACACAGGCTTCCTTTGGATCTGCAGCCAGTAAAAACATTTCTGTGCAATAATACTAACACAGCTCTTTATCTAATTGATCTACAAAGAACAAGCATCTATGCTGCCCCAAAATTGGTACAGAAAGTGCTTACCTGATGGAGGAGCTTTTCTCTACTGGATAGATGATGATGACAACAGGTGGCCAGAGATGAGTGGAAATATGAGATGTGCAAGATGCAGCAATTCACCTCTGGAATCTGTTTGTCTACTTGCTTTGCACATGCAGGGTGAAACATCTGTCTCTGATGAGTAACTGTGGGGAAGTTACTTAAACCTCTCAGTTATGCTCTGTGTCATCTGAGAGACCGGAAAATCATAATTCCTAAAACCTGACACCAGAATCCTGCAACTAACCTTTCTCCTGCCTTTCAATAGACAAATCTTTGCCCAGCAGTCAGTTTTTACCATCTCTTGGATATTCTTCACAGAAATTTGAGACATCAACAAATGCTAATAAAGCTCATTATTTGATGCATTTATGGAGAGTTGATGCATCAGCAGATGAAGTCTAGAAACCAGTCTGCAGGACTCTAAGAAACACTCCTAATCTGAAGGGACATTCAGAGAGTGGAATCCTATCAACTTTGAAGTGATGTGGGTAAGGATTTGTACCAGCTTTAGGCAGGGCAAAAATTTGGCTTTGTTTTTAATTTAGTTTGCTTAAACTTTGTTTCTCAAAAATCCTTTAAGATTCTGTTGATGGCCTGTTTTTTGTGGTGGCAACATCCCATGAAAACCAGCTATTTATTCTTTGAGGTTTCCCCCTGCCCCCACCTGATTTGGAAAGAACAGCAGTATGGGGTTTTTTTGATTTATATGGAAAGAGGAAGCCACGCTGGGCAAAAACGTCTACAGTCAGCAGAAGCAGCACTTTGTCTTCAAAATGATTAATGTTTCTAACTCACATTTTTCTTGCAGATGTGATTACAGAAGAGAATATGACGAGGAAATTATTTTTAAAAATTGTTGGAAATACATATATGTATTCTCATAACATGGCATGAAACAACAGAAAACAATTCTCTGCGTGGTTTTAAAAGAGTAAAGTCAACAATTACAAACCCAGATGCCAAAGTGTTGTGATGTTAATACCTTGGCATAAAACTAGATCTTCTGCTTTCCTAGAAAGTTACTGATACTTGCTCAACCTGAAAAAAAACAACCCATGAACAATTTATTACATAACTAAATATTAACTAACATAAATGGCTAAATTCAGGCTCCATACTTGAAAAATTCACAAATACTGTCAAATATCACAACACTTAGTCTGCATTGCTTTTAGCTATGGAATATCACAGACTTCAAGAAATTTTAGAACACCAGGTATGGCTGTGGTACTCAGGTCCCCATTTCCTAGTCTTCTGCAGTATCTTTGGAACTAGACAGGAAGACTTACAGTTTTCAGTCATTATTTCAATTTGGATAAACAAGATGCGATTGGCATGGGGGAGCATCTACCAGTGCAGCTACAGAAAAAAAAAGCACAAATTTTGGATTTTGAGCACATCTTTTTCATGCATATGATAAAGGACAAAAAAGAGTTTAAATTACCACACACAAGCCAGACATGAAATGAAAATAATTTGAACAATCATCTGTGAACATCTATGATAAACGACGATGACATCAGAGTTTCTCCCTCCTCTCTCATTCACAAAGTACACGATTGCCTTGGAAAACACTGTTGTCAAAGGAACAAGCTTTAACACCAGGATCTTTCATTGCAGAAAGCTCTTATAAACTAGGTACTGAAACTGAGTACAGCCCCAGCTGTACTCAGATGCTGAGAGACACAAAGAAGCTGGGCTTTGAAAGTGCAGTCATACATCTGCCTGTGCCTCTGACTACTTAGAAGGTTTTCAACCTTGTCTTCAAAAGCTGCCTTTGGCCTTGTAATTCACTCTTCATTTTTCTCAAACATTCCTCAATGGGTGAGCTGGGGAGAAGGGTGTATAGAACCAAAGATACACAAGCTTACTGCAAAGTTTTGCTTAATAAAACATGTTGATTGCAGCCTGATTCTCATCTTGTCAGTCACTTTTCCTGCACAAAGATTAAAAGAAGAAAAAATCTTCCCCCCAAGTTAAATATCCTTGCCAGATAGATGGCGTAAATATATCCAAACTGTTGTATGCAGTGTCGGGAGCACACACGAGCTAATGCAGCACAACATGTGAGCACTGTGTCTCCCCCCCCACAGGACAGGGACCTCCAGTGCCACCAGCTCTCAAAGGTGACCCTGAGTAAACACCAAGTTTGATAAGCTCCATACTGAAGCATGATCTCACGTCCTACAACAACACCTGCAAGATAAGACTTGTTCTTTGGAAGGCTTGTGAAGGAACAGAAACTAGCACACTATCTCCCAGAGCCAGCTGAGAAAAGGGAGAGACTGAACACAGATGTCGTACACTCATACATATTTTTCCATACACTTGGGGGATAAAAAAATAAAAGGACACTGACAAAGAATGGTTGCTGTTGTGGGGAGGGCACTGACAAGCTCCTGTTTTGCTCTGTTTTAAGGGGAAAACTCCCTGTTTGTCTTAAGAAAAAAAAAAAACCAACTCGAAAACCTTGTTGAAAAGTTTTGTGGAAAACATTTACAGCAATTTTTGCTGAAAGTAAAACTCAGGTTTCCAAACATCTCTCTGAAGCAGCCTTTAGTATTAACAGATGTCTGGTTGGAATCTGCCTGAGACAGTGAACTCATTCTGAATGGACAAAAATAAAAGTGCAGGATTTTTGCTCCACATAATCTGAACGTTCAGATGCTTTCTCCCAGACTTTATGGATTTGGCTGCTATCATGCAATTATTTTATCTTCAACAAGCAAAGACCTCAAATGCAGAGCACACGAGCTTCCCAGTCAATGTAATTTGCTTTTCCAGATCTACAGTTTAGCTGTAAGTAGTACTGGAGCAAAGTGCGGGAAGTAGGTATTTGGTCTGGGGTTATAAATAGGAGACATTTCATTTGGTGGTGTACAGGCCTTGCTTATAATAGCAGCAGCCTTGATGGCTCAGCTTTGAGTTCATTAATTCAGTCAAGGCACTGAAGATCCAAAGCAGATAATTAGGCCAGAGATAGCCATCATAGCTGTTAATTTAAGCAATTACTGCAATATATAGTGGTTTATATTTCTGCCTGTACTTTCCTCTGTTCTTTACAGACTGTCTTCACAGATATAAATACACCCCTCCTTCCATATCGACTGCTTTACATCATGTTTGCCCATATTTACATCCATTGTTACACACTGCTGTGAGGCAGTCTTGACAAAGCCAGCCTGTAATTGCACAAGTCTCTAGCACTTAAACATTCTTTCTCCTCTTGCCAATTCTCCAAGTCATGCGACACTTTAAAAGTTATTAATTTCTAAATAAAGAAGATTAAGGATTCCAAATTCTATTCTGTGCTAAAACCAGCAATCAATAATAGTCAAGACTGTAATGGTGCCTTTAGGCCCTCTAGGCCATTATTCTCTACACTAGCTTTTCTCTTCTTTTGGTAAAGAGACAGTTTATAATATTTTCCAGCAACTGCTGCATCAAACTCAGAGTTCTGATAGAGTTAGGGCATTCAAATTATCATACCAAATTAAGTATGTTTCTCTTTCAAAACAGAACAAGGTTTTTCATTATTAATACTGAAACTATGTTTGAAATAACATATGTAATGCAGCACAGTAGTGAATATTTTCTTAAAACATCAGAGAATGCAATACCTGCATACTTGAACTATAACCACAATTCCCATGAATCACCATTTTAACCTATTTTGTTCCCAGATTTTATTTTTTTTTCAATAGGAAGATTATTCTCTGTGCAATTATTTTGACAGTCATATTTATTACAAAAGGTTAATATCTGTGTGTAGCAAATATGAGAATGGATTCAGGATCAGCCTTGCAAGTGTGCAGAAAATGGGCAGAGAATGTTTATCACAGTATTTTCCATTTTTATGAGGATGCAGTTGGTTATTATGACAAGGTGAAAGGTCTCAAAGCCTTCATTTTTAGGCCACAGGTGTTCTTTGTAGAGGTTTTTTTAATAAAGAGTATTATTAGTCCTTTAAATTAGCTCTTATTGAAAGTTGCCACATCTGCGTTATGTCGTAATGAAGCTGGGGGAGGAGGTCATAGCAGGGGACTTGTGCTTGAAGAAAACATCTGGGCATTGCTTTGACATTCACTAGCAACTTATTTTATTTTATTAAAAAGTAAGGAAATTGTACTGAAATCAATTGCAAGATGCAAACAATAAATAAAATGAAAATACAGGATCTGAAAAAAAATAAAATTGGTTGGAACAAAAACCACCTTTTCCTTCTCTTGCTCCCCGCCCATGAATTCCAACTGCTGAGATTAATTACCTGTGCAAATGGGAACATCAGGTAAAAAATGGTTCAAACAGTACTTACCACAGTCATTCTCTCTTTCAGAGGAGGAGCTACTGTCATTTCAAATAATGCTTTTTATTGTATTGCAACTTTTTTTGGCTGCCATTTAATTCATTACATCATTTCAGAGACAGGTACAGTGACCTTAGGAAGTCCTGTACCTTTATATAGGCATTTTCCCCCTCCACTTCCCCCTGGCTGATAAAAGCAGAGAGACTGTTTCCTGTGCACAACTACACCTATCACTTCCATTCACAGGAGCAAGGAAAAGTCTACTTTCAACAAAAGGGGGATTTAAAAGCCATTAAAATCCTCAAGTGGAAGTTGCTGAGTAATTGCATGATGGTTCTTAATTGTCATAACTACACATTAGGAACCACTGCATTAAGAAACTTGGCAGGGTCAGATGATGTTCAGCTCCATGGCACACACAGCCAGGGATGTTTATAGGGCAGTGGTTATAGTATGCCTCAGAAATCCTCAACAGCACTATACCCATGCTCACCGTATTTTCTTGTTCTAAGTCCTTGCTTACAAATGCAAATGACATTTCTAGTCTACTCAAGTTCTTACACCACTCTCAGCACTGCAGTAACTGAGGGTGTTCCCGTACCATAGCAATCAGTCGGTCACTTGTTCCCTTAGGCAGGGAAGCACAGATGTATCAATCCACTGTTTTAATGCCAGTTTTCTGTTCTTACAAATCTTGGCTTCAATATTAAGGACTTTTTATTGATGCTTTCAGCACAGTGTATACCCTCTGCAAACTTAAAACATATCTGGTCATGAAGGCCATGCAAGTTCTAAGGGCCTATAAATATATTTGGTTATAGCTGTATGAAATTATTGCAGACGAGCTACACTCCAGCTTGTCTCTCCCCTCCAAAATCACAATAGCTGCCAACAAAGTTCACAATACTGTATAACAACATGTTCCAGAAAAAAAGCATTCAATGTGAATGTGACATGCAAATATTAAGACAGGACACCAGACTTCTTTTCTTTCCCCTTCCCAGTGGGTGTTTTATTTTATAGCATTTGCATTAGGTAATCAACTGAAACACTTAAACAACAGAAAGCTGGCAGCACAGTGAGGAAAAATGGAGATTATTTCTCAAACAGCTGTGACAAAATGGTTTCAAGTTGGAATAGTATTGCACAAATGAATCAATTTATGGAGGGTGAGTGGGAGCAAGCATCTTCAACATGGATTGTGAGGAAAAAAGGCACTATTTAGCTGTGTGTGTTTAAAAAGAAAAAGGTAATGAAGCACAATCCATGTTTTTCAAAATTACATTCAGGACTGCTTTAGAAATGCTCAAAAATCTGTCTCTTTTGCAGAAGCTATGGAAAGCTGCTGATGTAAATATCAGACAGTACAAGTGTACGAACATTTATAATTATGCTCTAGAAAAGTCTCAGGAAGAGGGCTCTTTCTATAAATACTGCTGGAAAGGTTACAGAGTTGCATAGGCTTACAGTAAAGGAAGCATCCATCCAACTAAGTAGCCTTAAACTTTCTTTAAGTTTAATCTCTAGTAGTCATAAAATATGCTCTAATTTTGAAGAGCTAAATTGGCAGTGCACTTGGATCAGGCTTTTCCATTGACTGCTTAAGCAGCACAGTTCAGACAGTATCATCTACACACCTTTTTGTCATATACACCTTTAGCAACGCCAGGTAAGCTTAATGGAGAATTCAAACACAAGTGTAAAAGAAAATAATTGAATTTTAGTGATAGAATATAGAACTGCTCTGAGACTATCAATAAGCAAAAGTTTATTCCTGTAATGTAAAAATAGCTAGGTATCTTCAGAAAAAACTAAATACACAGAAAAGGCATTTCAAATGACCAGGATGGGCTGGTTCTCCATCTCCTATTTTGTATAGCTATACATTTTCATGTCTGTTTGAAAATGAAGCCATGATCAGCATACCAATGAAAGAGAGACTGCTAGAAAATCCACCCAGAACAAGCAGGAATGTGCACAGAGGACATTCTGCACCCTAGCCTTGGGTCTGCTTATAGATGCACTAACAAAATAAGAGTGAAATTCTTGTTGCATGTCTGCAGAATTATTAAGGGAAGGAGCTACAAACACTGTTGCTCTCCTGCCAGCACTGCCTGGTGTATCACAAGTGTCCCAGGCATGCTGTGGGTACGGCTGGGTAGTCACCAGCACAGCGGGGCCTTGCGCCTTGTGCTGACATCAAGAGTTTCAATAGGGCTAGAGCTTTGCACGAAATGTGGGTGGTAGTTTTGTACAGAAAGTACAGAACAGTGTAACAAAATCTACTCTCAACTATATGTAGATAGATGAGCATTTCAGCACCTTTCAAATGAACTTAGCCCTGCAAAAAGCCAATCCCATTCCTCTACAGAGAGTACAGTGACTTCAGTTATAAGATCTGTGTTCAGGAGGCTGCATAGTAGTTTACTGATCATAAAACAAGCAAAATCACAATTTCACATATTGCTGCTTTCCTCTATGAGTCATTAAGGGAAAATACATGAGATAAATCATACTTCTACACTGTAAAATATTTTTAATGGTAACAACTTGGATTGTTTCTGTTTCCAAACAGAAGATGAATAGAACAGAGTATTAAAAATCTGTAAAGCTCCTTTTCCTAAACTGTCTTTTATGAAATCCAAGTTTGATAGTTCTAAACTCAAATTATTCTAAGTCCACAGTTGGCTTTAGTGGTTGCACTAGATATAAAAGTAGACAGCCTTGGTTCCTTCTGTGTTGTACAGGTGATCACATTTTCTGAATACATCTGGAATGAGTACTGCTCCAATTGTTGCTAACATTTCTCAAAAATATTCCTAAAATTCTTGTTTGTCTCAATCTTAACAGTTCCCAGCAAAGAACAGGAAGTGATATCTGATTAAATAAAATGTGTTACCTTACATGAACTATGAAAAATATATTGCTCTTTTAAAAGTAAAAAAAATTGCATTGGTTTTGTTATTGAAGACTCATAATTAAGAAATTCCAAATCCTGGAAGAAAAGAAACATAACTTTTAAAATTGCTTACAGAATAGAAGGAGTTTCTGTAGACCCTACTGAAATCAGTAGAAGTTTTGTCTATTGTTTTCTTGTCAATAGAGAAGCATTTGTCTACATACCTATTTCATTACTTAGATGAGTGTTTTGTATTTTCACTTAGCAAGCTCTTCAGCTCTCTTAGAGGTGCTCTTCTGAAAATTTGCAAGAAGGTAAACTCATCTGAATTATTCTTAAGGAAAACAACATGGTAAAAAAACCCCCAAAAATCTAACATAAAACGATCACTGAGCAGAAATCTTTCCTGGGATTATAAATATTTATTTTTTTTAAAAAGTGACTGCTTTTCAATGAAAACTTTTAGATGCCCATTAACTACTTTTTGTGTATGACTCCTCAGTTCCTTTCATTAGCTAGGAAACATGTCTTCATGTGTGACCTAACATATCCTATATCCAAGCATGTTGGCATTATTATTGATGTCAACAGACAAGAACTAGAACAGGAAGTCTTATGCATGGTTCATGCTATATAAATGGTAACTTATGAGAAGGAACTTCCCTGATTATTTGGGAAGAACAAAGAGAGATCTATTTTTAAAATCAGAAGGGAAAAATCTAAGAAAACAAAGAAACTGCAAGATGTACTTGATAGTCTCTTGTTATCCTCTCTGTAATTGGGCTGTTGCTTTTGGCTGCAGACATCCAGTTCACAGACCATTTTCCATTTCCTTTGTTTTCATTACAAGAACAAGCTGGTTAAAGAAACTCCACTTGGTAATTTTAAACTAAGCCTTCAGCATGATACCTTAGGAATTTAAGCCTTTCCCACCATTCCTTTGTCTCCTCAGTGCCTTCCCAATCAAATCCTGTGAAAAGCACTTTTAAGAAAAGGCAGGTGTAAGTTGTGTAAATACTCATCTTTAAGAAAATTCATTAGGAAAAGTTCTTGCAGTGCTCCATGGCCATTTGCTATAATGCAGTGGCCCCAAACATCTGTTCTCAAATTTCAATTTACTTCATCTACCAGGTGTTTCACATTGTTAATAATGGCAACTCACAAAGTTACAACAGTCGCGTAATGGCAGTTACATAAATACAATTATGTCAATCAAGTTCACTGCATCTTTCTCAACCACACTGCACATGACACTTTTCTTCTTGTTCTCTTACCCTTCTAAAAGGATGAAGACTACATTTCTGTAAAGACAAACCCTGGACAACATTCTGGTACTGAAGTCAGAGAGGTCACTGAAGTGTGTTTCAGCAATGTCCAACAGTTAACTCAACCAGGAATTAGATGTGATGTTTTTCACTTCACATGTAACAGAACCGGTGCAAAAAACCCCACTTTAAACTAGTTACTTTTAAACCTTTTGGTCCAAATACATAAAATTAGCAGTATTTACAGCATTTTACTCCTTTTGTAAATGCAATGCTTTAAAATACGTTATAAAGCACCTCAGTAAAAATATTCTACAGATAAAAGTATTGAAGTAGTAGGAAAACCCTAGCCATACCACAGCTCACTAATAGAGTCATAATATGGATTCACCAATACCTCAGTTTACAATTATTACAAAGAATCCATGGAGAAACTTACTGAATTTACGATTTTTATACCACTGTGTAAGGATCAACTAGAACTGCAGACAATACCAAATTTCTTTGTCATTTTCCCAACCTCAGTCAGTGGTGGTAGTGATTAAAAAAAACCAAAATAAAAACCCCACTGCTCTGATTCTTTAACTTTTTACAATATTAATGTGAAAATGACATTTTAACACTAATGAGTAGTTATAATTTTTTAATAAAACCACATATATAAATATGGGCAATTCCAGCAGCAGCAGCATTTCTCAGCAGAACATGATTAACCATCCCAATTAATACCATGTGACATGATTCACAAAAACAAAGCACAGATGTCAACCAGTTATTAGGACTACTCATACTGTATACAACCAAAATTTCCATGTTGAAAGCTGGGGAAAATTTTTCCTCTTCACAGAAGTATAAATGAAAATAAATTGCTCTGAAAATTAAAAAGAGCATCAACAGAAGTGGTTTTTTGATTGTTTATATTTTCAAATAGAACTGCCGTGTATTAATTGCTCCGAATTACAGTGTAGATTTCTTCAGGTTAAGGATATTGACTCCCACGGAAAGTATTAGTTAGATAAAAGAAATGAAGCCTTTGCTTCTGGATTACCAACACAGCTATATCCACAGCCCTGGAGGTGATCCACAACCCACTTTTCTCATATAAAGAAATGTCTTGGAGGTCTACAAGCAATCTAGTTTCCATGGCTGAGGACTAAGATGATGATGTGACCAAAGATTTAGGTCCATAAATCTAACAGTATAGCGTTCTTAGTTTGATTTAGGGTAAATCTTTTCATAGAAAAAGTTTTGAGCCAGAATATACAATTCTCCATCTTTTTCCCGAACTGCATGTGCTCTGACAAACTGAAATTGCTCCAGTGCAAATTCATAGAACTCATTCTCCATTTTCCAGATTTCAGACTGTTGTAGCTTGGCAATAGTTTCTTTTGTGGGAAGTTTTTTCTCAGTTGTTTTCCTAAGATGCGACTTCTTTCCTAAATGCAAAATGAAAGCAATAACTTCATTTTCAAGTTCACATGCTCAAAAAATGTTTACAGTCCTTTTATTTACAGAGTTTTTATACTCTCAGTGTGTTGATAAACTGCATTAGAAGGGACAGGCTTTAATCCAAAATTTATTAACACAACATGCAGAGTTGGAGAACTGCAGCCTCTCAGTAAATGTTTATGAATCCATTGCATCCATTCTTTCAATTCTTCCTCCTTGCTCTAATAAACCCAGGGAATGAACATTCATTTAAGGAATAAGATTACTCCACACAATCTACCTGGAGCAAAATTGGTCTTTCGAAATTAATTATTTAGATGTTAATCTGGTATCAAATGTTAAGAATTTTAGAAACTGCACAGGAGATACTTCTTTCATAGAATCATAGAAACATTTAGGTTGGAAAAGACATTTAAGGTCATCGAGTCCAACTGCAAACCTAACACTGCCAAGTCCCACTAAGCCATGTCCCCAGGCGCCACACCTACATACCTTTTAAATACCTCCGCCAGTTCTACACGTCTTTTAAATACCTCCAGGGAAGGTTATATTCAACTCAGACTACCAAAAATGCCCTTGCTCTGGCATAGCTCTCTGTAGCCCTCCATGAAAGAGAAAAAACCCCTTGTTTTCAAGTTATTTCAATTGTCTATTTCTAATCAAAATACAATCTCTACTAATGGCATTTAAACCATTATACTCCCATCTAAATAGAATACTGTAGTCTTATCATAAATGATATGTAAGCCACATCCCTGTTGCACAGAGTTTCTGAGACAAAGATGACCAAAATGACGACCAGATTTTCCCCAAGGAGTGCTGCCTATTGCTTTGTAATTAACTTGTTAATACTACATATCTAGGCTCTGTACATCAGATTCTTTTCTCCCTCTATTTGTAGATAGAGGCCCTGCTAAGATAGATCTTTTCTTCATCATAAATTGCATGGCCAGCTCCTAGAAACTGAGCTACTAGTTGTTACATCTTACTAGGAGCCCAGGAAGATAAACATCTACTTGGGTCTCTGCATCTCTCAGGCTTTATTGCTCAGCCAACCAGGGTGCATCGAGCACACTTAATTCCAGCAGGGCTTCAGAGGAAATGGAAATCTGCCACATCAGCCACTTTACAAAACTGAAGCCACTGCAAAACCTTAAAAAAATGTTCTGCTATAAGCACGTCACAATGTTACATGCAGTATACCTACCCACCTACCTTTACCCCAACCTTAAATATTTACAATTCGTGTAAGGCAGAAGGATACTTGGAGTAGCCCCTCTCACCCTGCCCCCACTGCCCCCCTCAAAAAAAAAGAAGTATTGAGAATCTTTGAAAATGAGTTTGTCTCTTCTGTAGGAGCATCACTCAGCTGGGAGGCAAACCTGGCAGAGACTCAAAACTATTCATCTAGATCTAAAGAATTCACATGAAAATGGCAATAAGAGGATGAAAAATCCATGGAATCCATGAGAATCAACTATTTAAATACCTGTGCGGTACAGTTCTGTGGCACCCCTGAAGAAACGGGGCAAAGCTGCCTCCAATAACATGATAAAGTCTTCAAGCTCTTCAGTAACTCCCACTAGGAAGTATTCATTAATCAGATTGTATTTGGCTTGTTCCAAGGCCCATCTGCTTCCCACATTCCTAAAATGACAGAGAACAATTACAGCAAGTCCTGATGTCAGCCAACAATCCTTGGTCCCTAGATGGAGATTACTTCACAACAGAACATTTGTATAGGAAAGGCAGGACTCATTTTAAGTTATAACCATTCCTAACTTCATTTTCCTTTCCAGTTTCTCTCATCTGTGTTCTTACCTAAAAATACAACTCTATTTATAAAAGTCTCAACAAAAATACCCGATGTGTGTATATGCTTAATGCTTCTATTCATGCAATTTTTCCAGGATTTACATTGTCTCAATATTAATACCCTGTTCTCCACTTTCACATTAGATACCAGAAATTTGAACACACCTTCCCTTTTGCACCTCCTTTCTTTCTCTGCTTCTCCACATGGCCAGAGAGTAGATAGGTTTGACCAACAGGCACTGAAAGAGGATCTCACAAGTGGCCATTTACTTTGCATGTGTTTGAATGAACAATACCTTTGAGAAATAATTGGCCTTGATATCACATAGAGTCTTTCAAATAATCTAGGGGTTTTTTGTTTTTTTTTTTTTTGCTAAAGAGTTTTTTTAAGTCTGTGCCATTATTATAAAACACGTTGCATTGACAGATGGACACTATTTGCTTTTGTTTCAGTTTCTGCTAAGTAGCATTGACTACTAGATATCTGGTAAAGGTTTTAAAAGATAAATTTATCCCAATCTCAGTTATTGTGTACTCCCCAGGAACTTCAGGAGCTTGAACTAAAATATCTCCATTCCAAAAGAATAATACTGTAGTCTGACTTAAGAGAAAGTGTCAAGACTCTAAATCTGCAAAAATGATTTTTAAAATTGAAAACATGTTTTCCCTCATAGCACTGCTGATACAATATTGTAATGTATTGCTAGTTTAAAGAACTGCAAAACTGTTTCAGTAAATCCATCTTCTACAGAAAACACATTACTTGAGTATTCATTGCTTCACTCTGTCCAGTCCCTCACACTTTTATCAACCGGGCTACATATTAAAATTTGTTAAAGTTTAGATTTCAGCACTGATGTACTTGACTAACAAGCTACATTTATCTCCCTACCAGCATTCCGAGCTGTGGCCACAGAAGAATGGAATTTGAAGCCAAAGTTTCTCTGGAGCACAGTCGGAACCTCCAGCTGCCACACATTCATCAAAGGTCTGGAACAAAGACAAAATTGAGCTGAGCTTTAAAATTTCATATATGTATCAAACATCCCAAACTGGTTAGTTGCTAAATGCAGTGGGGACAGAAAAACACATATATGATGTTAAAGAAAAAGAAACATTTTTTCAAGCCTTGCTTTCACAGTGTTTTTAGGATGACCTATTGTCCCAATTAAATAGTACTTGGACAGTCTTTCATGGTTACAACTAACGAACAATTGATCTTACCTGGTACATTGATACACCTTTGATATAACCTTAGCAAAGGCTATTTGTCAAAACTAGAAAAAACAGTCCCTACGTGTTGGTATAATTGTTTTCCCCTACAAAAAAAGTCACTAAAGATACAGCATCAAATGCCATCAGGAACTGTGTGATCCTTCAACAGCTGGATCTTTATAACATAGAACATTGTGCATTTTGTGTTTTAGATTAAACAAGGATCTATTATATTTTAATTATGACAAACAACTGCCATTTCAGAGGCTAATTTTTTTTTTGGCAATCAGAAGAAGTGAATGGAAGTTTTCACTGCATAACAGAATATTCCATACAATATTGCTCTCTATGTGGATACACAGCTGTAGTAACAGAGTTTCAACTGCAGTAACACAGTTACAAAAGGAACTCCATTAGCACTGGAAGGAATTTGTAAATGCTTTATTATGTCACCATAAAGTATTTATGATATTTCTAATGAAGATATAAGGCCTGTATCTAGGATAGATTAAAAAAAAATAGATCACATAGACAACTTTGTAGACTGCTTCTTCTGTATAATTACAAGTTTCTGTTCAAAGCAACTATGTAAAAACACATTTGTGTAATTATTTGGGGTTAAGAACAAGGACAACATCATTTGCTTCTATTTTGTGATGAAGTTTATAAAATAATCTGAAAAAATTATTGATACTATGCCAAAGCAGGGAGTAAACTGTGGTGCCTTGGTTCACATTGAACTCTGAGTTTAGAATAGCTTGTACATGTGTCTTGGGGTGACTTTATGATGTGTATCCCCTATGATGTATATCCCTCTATGCCCAGACATGATTCCTGTGCCTTTCTGTGTCTTTAAAACTGGGTGCAAGAGAAAGAAAAAAAAGCCAGACGAACTTTTCAATGCAGTTTGTGTTCCAAGGACACAGAGATAGCTGCTTCTGTGGTGGCAAGAGCGGAGGAAAGCACTTTCCTGCTTTTCCCAGCTCTTGGCTCTTCTTCTCGGAAGAGAGAGACAGAGAGTTAAACTCCTTTGTTTCCCTGGGACTTTGGCTTCTTTTTCTTCTCTTCTGGAACTGTTCAGAACATCAGAACCTCACTGGGAGACCTTACACTGGCCCAGAGGGGTTGGGGCCCCCACGCTGAACTCCAGCTCCAGGGTGAGAGAGGGAGAGACCACACCCACAGAAAGGACTCTAAAATCTTCCCAGGTTTCTCTCCACAGCGAGAGGTTTTATTATTTAACATTATTATTCTTTTCCTGTGTGTTTGTTACATAAATCGGTTTTTTCCTTCACTTTTCTCCAAGGAAATTTTTTCCCGAACCTGGTGGGGGAGGGGTGGCTGAAACCTGCCTTCTATCAGAGGACGTTCATTTTGGACGTTCCTCTGAATTTGTCTCAAACCAGGACAACATGCCACACATCACAGATAAAAATGCAGCTTAACCAGGAAAACAAGACATTGGTATGCTTTCCCTGGCATAGTTCTCTAGGGAATTTCTGCGCCAATCTATTGTTAAATGCACAGCCTAAATTATGAACATTTATACTAAAAATGAACTGGCATCTGTGCAAAGATTTCTTTGCTTATACCTGCAGGTTATTTTACAGTTAATAAGCAAAAGGAAGCAAGCCATTTTCTAAGTAAGTCGAAATAGGACAGACTTCGTTCCACACTTCCTCTTACATACCTACCTTGACTGCTCCATCCAGAGATTTTATTGTAAGAAACCCTTGCCTCTACAGACTCTGCATTTGGAGCCAAATTTGACTGGAAGCACAGGGACACAGAAAAAAAACCTAATTAAGAATTCTTCCATATAACTGCTGTAGTATGGACTGGGAGGGGACTGGAGTGTAAAGTACATTGAGATTCCTTTTCACTAATAAAGGAACAATTGACTTCTATTAGAAGTGATTTCTGACCTTCCCTACTTTTCATTTGAAAATCTTTAAGTGAATCTACTGGAACACATACTAGTGTTACATTTATAGAATAAATACATACATACACACATAGAATAAAGACCCTGCAATTGGCTCAATCAATTTTTGAGCTTACTGAATTTTATAACTAATGTATACAAAACTTACATCATCTACACACATACAGTTCCCCAGGGACACTTTGGAAAAACCTGATTTAAATGAAAGAAGCCAGAAGTTTGATACAGTAAATCAATTTCACTTCAAATAAACTTGAGATACTTACAGGACATGTTAAATCTGTATAACAACAACTAAGTCTCAGACCTAAATAAAGTGGTATCATAGTGACAAAAGGAAAAAAGTATCTTCAACAGAAAAACATAAAATTAATAATGCAATGCATTGTAAACATTTTAAATAGGAATGCATTTGACCTTTTTTCCAGCAAATCAAAGCTTACAATGCAGTCTACCATGCAGTAACACTAAGGATTTTTGGCATAACGTTTCCCAGTGACTACCTAACAAGGTTGTTTGGATTATAATTCAAAAATAACACAAATACTGTTAAATTCCACTCTTTTTAGTAAGTTTTATGTCCTAGAAACAGCTCAGACTTGGCAGCATGCTCAGCTTTTCAAGTGACTGATCTCCAGCAGGAAAGAGGAAGACAGCAGGCTACAAAAGATGAGATCCTATCTCTCTTTTTAAAAATGCCTTTATGAAATCATATCACCTTTTAATCTATTTAGCCAGTTCTATAAAGACAATTTTTAAGCTTAATTTCAATTTATTCTTGAAGCTTTCCTCTTCCAAGGCTGCTATGCTGCAGGATACCTGGACAAACCGAAATGCAGTAGCTGAAGATGGCGCTAAACCCTAAATAACAGGGAGCAGTTAGTTCCCAACTGGAAAGAAAAGAGGAATGGTTTGCTCCCAGTATTTATAAAGCACTATTTGGATGGGGGCAGCATACAAATGATCACTCATGTTTATTAGTTATGGTGTTTATAGACTAAGCTGTCTTTAGTGTGATTTTTGCTTATTTTTTCAGTGTCTCTTGGTACTCACACAGCATGACACTAAATTGTCAACATTACAGAAAAACAGTAAGAAACAGAAAACAGAAAAACAGCTTAAGAAAATATTGTCACTGAAACTGTATAAAGTGTTTGACTCTGTAAAGCACAAAAACTCATTGCATTTTTCAGGATTCCACACTGTTCTAGCTGCAGTTTTATAAACTATACTCATATACTTAATACACTACTTTTCTTCCCGATTTAAGAAAAATCCAAAGCAACATGCCCAAAAAATGTCATATTGCAAACCATGACAGGGATGTATAGATTCTTTCTGGAACAAATATATTATGGAGCCTGAATGATATTGCCATTCTGAAGCTGTATTCGTAGTCAATGTTTGAATGTGCTAACCTGAACTTATACCTACAACCACCTAAGACACAGGAGGAAGTACAGAAATTTATGTATCATACTCCACAGCAAAAAGATATTTCAATGTTTCAGTTTTTAAAAAATGAAATAAATTGGGTTGCTAATTATATGAAAATAAACAACAATGCCAAAGCATCAGCAGTTCTACTGCTTTTGATGGAAAATGTGTCTCAGTCTTCAACAAGAAGAGATGTAGCCTTCTTACATAGGAGGAATAGCTTAATTTCATAACTACAAGTCTGGATGCCTAAAAAACAATTTTTAAAAAGGTTTTATTTAGTTTTTTTTAACAAATTGCAACATATAGTGAATTTATAAGGGTGTAAAGAACCTACTTAATGTCATGCTCTGCTCCAGTATGGACAGGAAATGGAGAATATAACTCACAAAGCCACCATTAGTACCAAGGTTGATAAAACAACTATTCAGCTTTTATCAGGACATTTTAAAAATTGTTTTCACATTAATTTTAGTAAGTACAGCATATACAATTGGGTGTACTTTACCTTTTTATCCCCCTGTTTTCGCCTCCGTAGCCCTGGTCTGTAATCATCTCCAAAGCGCAGAAAGTAATAATAAGAAACTAGGCGTTCTATAGGATCTCTTATGACATTTATGTAAATTGGTTTCTTTTTAACACCAAATCTAAAGTAAAAGAGGAAAAACACATCTTTCAAAGGACAAATCAAAGCTTCTCATCTAATACGTAGAAGCCTGTCTTGTTACAACTATACATATAAAATCTATACACAGAATACATGATACTGAGAGGAAGTTTAATCATCCTCATATCCAGCATATTACACGGATGTGAAAGTAAACTCAATTTCAGTTTGCCTAGGATTATGATTTTAAGGGTTTATTATTAAAGAAACAAACAAACCAGACATACTGTCATACAAATTGATACTAAAAATGTTTACACAACCATCCTTACTCTAGAAATGCCTTAACTAGTTTAGCAGCCACATACATGTTTATAGTAAGTACAAGGAAGTTTGATATTGAGTTCCTGCCCTTGTGAACTGAGCTTTGTAATGCTATGAGTGGTTTTCCTGGCAGGTCTCCAGTTGTCAGAGACATTAACTGTAACAGCAGGAAGACAGAGCTCAGAGCCCATCCATTGCCTGGGTTGAATGCAGATGGCTATGCTTATTAAATATAAGTCTAAGATAGTATCTGTAATCATATTAACTTCTCTATCTAAAGATATAAAATTTTTCCTTAGACATTTATCCTAAGCAAATTTTGATGTACTGCAGTACAAACAGAAGCCTGATGAAATGAGGCAGTAAGCTCACGCGACACATGAGGAAGATTTAAACCACCAAACTGTTTTGTGCAAATGCTACCTTTCGGTGATCTACATTCAAGTCAGCTTTTACAATACATTTCTCAGTTTTATTTTCTCTTCCATTTGAGACATCCTTTGGCAAATAATTATGGTATCCAAATATTAAAGAGTTTATATCACAATGGAAATTGCAAGTGTGTCAAGTGCCCTGACATAAAGCTAAAAGCTGGAAAAAAAAGTTCTCTTCTGTTCCTATGCAAACTGGGAAAGCGTTCTGCATCTACAGAGGGCCATTCATGCCTCCTAGCTTGACTAAAACAGAGCACTCATAGTTTTAAGATGCAGTGCCATTATTGTTGAAGGGATAAATTTTACTACCAGATACTGTACATATGAGGAATCTTAAGCTGAAAAGCTTAAGAACAGAAACGTAGCAAAAGCAGCAGAAAGGAGGAAGTTAGAAAAAAAAACAATTAACAGGCATTACTTTTTCCAAAGACCAGCATTACAGACAGAGAAATTGTTAGAGGCTACAGAAAGAGCAATTGATTCTCCAATGCTGCCAGCAGAGTACCAATGAGTCAGTCTGAAGCACTCAAAGGTGGCATTGCTGACATCTGTCTGCATGCCAGCTCTGACTTTCCAAAGCCTGCAGATAGAGTGTGTGAATGTTTCAGCCATTCTGATGCAAAATCCAGGCTTTGAACTGCATCCTCTTTAAGGTACACTAAAGTGCATGAGACATGCACATGTCCCCTTCCACAGACTACTGCAGATGCTGAGAAAGCTGTAACAAACCATTTTGATACAGCAGCAGACTCAACCAACGAACAGCACATATCTGTGGGTTAATGAACATGTCCAAGTCCTTAGAAATGCTTGTGCTGGATTGTACAATTGCATGGATTTGTACACGAGCTTTCACAACTAGCTTCAGTTACAGTAACACAGGTTGTTACTGTAACTTTATTAATAATAACAGTGAATTGGCAATTGCATTGTCAAAGAACTTTTTTTCCCAACCATTTACCAGAGAAAATAGGGAATAAGAATGGATAAGAAATTTTTAAAACACAAAAAGAAAAGGGAAAAAATTTAAACTTTTATTACTGTAATTTCTACATTGATGGATTACAATAACCTGTCCTCAATATTGTGAGTCATCGATGGAATCCAGTACTTTTAAGTTTCGCATATTTTAAGAGGTACTTCTGATATTTGACAGTGGACCTAAGTCTGATGTCCATGTATACGGAAGCATTGACTCTTCTGAAATATTTTACACTTCTTAACTACAAAAATGTTCATTACAAGAACATACCTCACAGCCTTAAAGGTGTGGGCCTTGTCAAGCACAACCAGCGTATTCAAGATATTATTTTAATAATGAAAACCCAAAGTATGAGAAAGCAAGCTGTTGTAGGGAAAAAAAAAAAATCACTCAGGTGAAAGGATAACAAACAACAAAGACAAGGATAACACAGTCCCGGAGGGAAGATGCAGATGAAAGAAATCTGTGAAATTGCTTAGATGCTTTCTAGATGTAAAATAATTATTTCAGTTTTAGGAGTTCCAGTATCTGAAAATGTTTTCAGCTTTATGAATTAATGTATAAAATAACATTCGGCAGCTTTGCTGCACCAGAAAGCTGTTACTCAGTTCAAGCGTTTATTAATGTTGAAGTATTTTAATTTTAAAAAAGCAGAAAGGAAACTAATGAATTTTTATATATTTTATTTGACTGACTGATTTGCAAGTAACTCTTTTTGCCTGTTACTTTTTGCAAACTTGGTGCCATTGTAGCTTTTAGCATTTTCTGTAATAATATACAGTATTGGGAATCTGTGAAGGTCTCACTTCCCCATTTCATTCATTGGAATAAAAAGTTCAAATTAAAAATCAGTGTACATGACAGAATGAGTAATTAAAAGGAATGACTAAACAAAAGGAATCATTACATACAAAAAAGAATTTAAATAAATACTTTAATGCACAGAAACATAAAAACACTGAGGAGTGACCGTCAGCAAGAGGTAAAAGTAGTGGTTACTATTGTTTGTGCAGTCAAACGTAATGAGATCTGAAAATTCCACTTTCAATTTTAAATCATTTTCCACATGCTTCAAGTGCAAGATGAAGCACTGCCTAGTAAGCATCTTAAGCAAAACTGACTTGTCAGTTCAAGGGGAGGTTTTATAAGACTGAGCTACTGAGGATCACTGCTTTAGATCCAGAAGCAAAAATAAGACAAGAAAACATATGAAAGTGAGAATAAAGATATGATCCTGAACCTTTGAAGTCAGTGAGAGGTTTTTACCATATTTTATTTTAATTTCATTTTAGAAGTAGCAGCATTTAACTCCACAAGAATTATTTCAATGCTTTTTCTAGCAAGCCAAACTACTACAGACCAGAAAACTACTTCAAAATATAACTTTTTATATTTCAATGAAGTGTAAAGAGATACTAAGGTAGAGAAGAATTACATAACTTAAGAGGCAGGTGGTGTTACTCTTTACATGAAACATTTTTGAGAACAGGTATGTTAAACTTCCCTGAACGGGAAGCCAATCCTGAAACAGAACTGCTGGTGTTTCAGAGGAAAGCCATGATTTTCAGTAAAATAAGCTTGGAATTTAGACAAGGAATATTAATCCCAGTATATAAATGATTTTTTAAAAATGAAACTCGGCTACATTTTATCATGCAAGAAAACGAGAAATCGGTGAAATAGCAACCGCAGGTAGTGGCCATATGGGAACGCCAGTGTGAGGGTTTTTACCAAACTGCAGTTCCCAGGCTCCGAGCACTAGAGGGCACTGGCAGCCCAGCCGGAGCCCGCTCCGCGCTCCGCAGGTACCGCCACGGGAACGTACTTGGCGAAGTCCAGGTACGATATATGGCCATGGTAAAATCCTGGCTTCATTTCCTTCCAGGAAGTCACATTCTTCACAAATCGGACCTGTGAAAGTGGGCAACAGAAAGTGTTTCTGTACTGCTCATTACATTTCCCAATACACGGTGTTTCCTGGCTTTTAAGTAAGATCTTGTAATGCATTAGATAAAAAAGTCTATTTTGAATATTACCAAAAAATTTGTGCCAGCTAAAATAGACTTTTCTGCAGCATACAGATGACTAATTTTAGATCATCAGAATTTAATGATGAGAAACAAAACAAAAGCAGAATATAGCAATCAGAAGGACAGTTCAAGGAAAGCTACCACAAAAACATCAGCAAGACAAACATTCACATGTTTGTCAGTGCATTTTATTTGTAATTTGAAAAGAATGTGGAATTCTTTCAGTAGAAATGCAAGTACATATTTGATAGAATTGTCTGATCCGTATTCAGTCCCTCGAATAGAAGTGTACCAGATTTACAGCATGTTCTTAGACCTATTTAACTCGGACATAAGAAATGAATCTGATGGTTCATTTGCTCCTCCATCCCAAAATGCAATGCACAGGTAATCCAGAAATGTTATAAATGCATGCAATGTAAATCCTATCTATAGTTTACTATTTTGAATAGTCATCTTAAGTGTAACATTTCAGGGAAATTTGCATGCTAAAGCATGAAGTAGCCCTTGAACAAGGGCTCATAAAGCAGTTACTGGCAAACTTCACAAAAATAGGAATAGCTTTACATTTCAAAGAACAAAATAAGACACAAGCCCCAAACCAGGGAGTGTGATCAAATTAAGTGGGACATGCAAATCCTGATAGAGCTTGGCTTTATTAGATGAACAGAATATTTTAACATCAAAGCATGTAACTGAAAGTTATTTCAAATCTAGTGAATTGGATAACAAAGAGAGGATGATAAATTTGTACTGCCTGAGCTGTCTGACGAAGATATGCCATTTCTGAGGCAGTGAATTAAAAGATAGTGTTCTCTGCACATCTGCAGTATCTTTTCTGTTATACAGAGAAACAGATAACCACAAAGATCCTGAGGTGAGACAAGAGAGCCAAAAAAGGAAAGTTTGAGAGCTCAAGACAACACACTAACATTCTGTAAGGTCAAGCAGATTGAGAGTATCCTGAAGCATAATATTTACTATTTATTATAACCTACCAGTTGAGGATTTTAAGAGGTGAGACTGGCCTGCTCCTGTTTCTTCAAATGTGCAAAACTCATGGTCTAGGATTTAAGAGGTTGGTAACTTATACTTATTTCTTTAAACACTGGCTCTTAGACTCTCAGATAACAGCAGTGTATATTACTTTTTAGTAACAGGCAACATTAATTTGTTCTGTGCACAAGTTTCATAGTCTGTGGCATTACAAAATTTAAACCACATATTGCACATGAAAATTACGGCAAATCTAGCTGCACGATGTTACACAATGGTGTTTCCTGAACTGCACTGCCTTTCTGTCTGGTTTTGTCCATAGCACAAACTGGTAATATGGGACTTTGAATCCGGTTGAACTACCTTTACTGCTACTGAAATAAACCACACTTCCATTGACTGTATCTTTCCAAGATTAATGACAAGATATTTTCAGTGGAGAGCCTCAGCTATAAATTTTTCTTTACCTAGGAAAGAAGTTTTCTAAATACAAAATATAAATCACCTCTCCTTCCTTCACCCACGAACCCCAAAATGTCACGGTTGGTTGATACAACTCCGCAAGTAAACCAGTTATGCTATTTATGCTGTGCAGTGCAATCCACATACTAAAGGTATGTTTATGTTTCCATGAACAAGCTTTTTGATATCTTACATCATCTAGATTTCAGTTTTGGATAGACTAGGACTAGATATACGGTAATGTTAAGTACAAAATCCTAAGGTTTTTGTCTTAGATCCCTATGCCAGCATCTGGCATCAAACCGTAGATGCTCCAGTAACAGTTACAAAAATCCTTTATTGCCTTTGTCTTACAATGTTATTGTCTGCTACGGAAATAATTTTTATGAACATCGGATGAATAGTCTAGCCTCTAACACCAGCCAAGCTAAGAGAAGGCTAGGAAGGTTTTGTAAGATAGCTGTGACATTTACATCTGTCTTAAGATGGACCTGCAACATGCTGAGCCCCTGAGAACTATAGTTTTTAATGCCCATAACTAGCCTGCAGGCAAGAGATTTTTTTTTTTCTCCCACAGTTTGCAGTATTCCAAAAGCCAGAATTGTTCCAGGTCACAGACAACCTAATGAGTCTGGATTCAGACATTTTAGGTCAGAGTTGAATATTGCTCACTGTTTCATACTGTTAAATATGATCAATTTTACCTTTCTCTTCAGGGCTTAGTGGATAGTGGAGCTTTCAAAAGACAGAGAAAGCTTCTCCATCTGAGCCCAACTGAATAAAATTTGAGGTGACTTTAGAAGTTCATATAGACGTGAATGGAATTCCTGTGAAGTTGTTTCATGGTGCTTTTATATAATCAGCTACAAAGTTGCTTCACAGCCTTTAGTAAGTGGGAAATCAGCTGAGGTTCACTGAATTAAAAAGCCAGATCAAACATACTCTAGGGGAATAAGATGTCCTGAAAGGTAAGTTAAACACATTCAGTTTCTAGGACGGTAAGAATTTAAAACAAGTCCCAGTGAGCCTAAAAAAGGAAAAACCCAACCAGCATACCTGGTCTGAGAAAAAGCCATGTGTGCAAACTAAAGTGGTATTTTAAGTTCTTATCTCTGTCCATTAACTGCAACCATCAGTCCCTCTTCCCTACAGTCTGACCACACACTCACACACCATCAGACACACACAATCACACTCACAATCACACACACACGCATGCGCATGCACGCACACTAATGCACACACAGGCGCACATGCTTGTGCAAGCGTGTGTATGTGCATGTGTGGATGTGTCTGTGTGTGACTGTGTGTCTGAGCTGGACGGTGTGTGTGTGTGTGACTGCTTGTGTCCCAGTGTGTGTGTGTGTGTGTGCAAGAGTGTGTGTATGTGTTAGTATGCAAGAGTGTGTCTGAGTGTGCAAGCATGTGCATGAGTGCGCATGAGTTTGTCTGAGTTAGCTCTGAATCAGAGGGTTGGGAATGCTGGAAACAGGCAAGCAGCACACCTTTGGCTGCAGGCCATGAACAACCACAAGCAAGCCCAAGGCAAGGACAGTTGAGAAGGAATTTTGTGAGATGGTGAATTGAGTTCACCAGTTCAGCCACAGCACAGCCAGGATACCTGCCTTGCACTAATACTTCTTTCTCAGAAGGAAAATACAATTGGCACACATGCAGCACTCATACTCAGTAGACCATCTAACTCTAAGGGAAAAGTTCTTAACTGTTCACGAGCACAGGACAGTACTTCCACTTCTAACAAGAGTTGCTGCAGCCTTTCTCTTGTTCCACTTCTCACTGCCACTGAAACCTGCACTAGCAGAGGAAATAAGTACCACTAAAGCCACTACGACTGTGCTGTCCTCTGAGAGACCAACTGTTTTAGAATGCACTTGGAAGCAAGATAATATATTTTCAGGTTGCTCTTTTGAGAAAAACTGAGAGAGAAACCAAAGGAGAAAAAATAACAAGAAACAGAAAACAGCAAGCTGAGGGAGTGAAACACTGGATAATTGTAGCATTCGTAACAGTATAGAGAATGTTCTCACACCCACTTTTAAAATAATATATCAAGAATACATGCTGTAATGCAGAACAGTCATTTAATTTTAAATGTTTTAGATGACAATTTCACCATGTAACAAAACCAATAAAGTTTGTGTGGCTGGTATGCCATCCTGATAGCCATAACACAGACATTCTTTTACAGACAAAGTGTCACTGCTGAAACATGCAAGCAGCAAATAAAATTCAACCAAACAACTACTCTGATTTAATTATAAAAAGCAAGTGTTTCTACTACAGACCACACAGGTCAGAAATGCAATATAGGCAACATGGCACTCAGCTTGCTGCACAGAAAAGGCCCAACCTGGGGAAAGGGGGGCAACTCCCAGGATCCTGCTGCCAGAGACACTGCAGAAGAAAGGAGGGCTGCTGGGACAAGTTACACCTGAAACTGAGTGTTAGGAACTCTTATCGGATTATCTCAAATCAGATACAGACTATATTTGGAGTGGATTTTAAATATCATTTTTTTCATATTGCATTCAAGAAGTAAAGGTTTCATATATGGGCAGAGAACTTAAAATCTGTTACAGAATCACAGTAGTTTGGAAAAAATACAGCAGAAATACTGCACAAAAGAAGGCTCACTAATTTACAAATTTCTGCCAGGCCCAAGGCAATCTTCACCTTGCTTAGGGAGATTTGCTTCAACAAACAGTATCACTGATAAAACAATTTTGTCTCTATGATGTGTTTACGTATTTTACTACTGGCACATATACACTTAATGCACCCAAATGAGCTACACCAGTGAAGGTGGCATATGAATGTCATGCTAATCCAAGCCCACACAGACTAAATGTCATCAGCTACCACTCAGCACCTCTGCCATCTCCAGACTTACACACTATGACTTACAATGGCAAGTTGTTATCTCCGTGTATTAAAGCTGAATAATTATTTCTGTGATTTTGAACAGCTGTGCAATATATGAAGTTCTTCACTGTCAGCATCTCCCAGTTAATGGCCATCAGAGAAGAATAGTATCAACTGTCTAATTTAAGTACATAATTTATCACCATGGACAAGAGCATAGTATCAAATGAAGGTAGGACTGAGAGTATTGTGTACATGCTCAGCACTGACAGATTTTCATTTTTCAATAGATTATTATCAGAGAAGATGAAGAGTTTCCCTTATACAAAACTAAGCCAGTGAAGAACGTATTTTACTTGAATTAAGTTCAAACAGAAGTAGAAATTTAAGGTAGCCTGTGTAATTTATACCATTGAATTTATATTAAATGACTAGCTCTCCTATCCTTCAGGACAGACCTCCATTTCAAGAGGCACCTTGACAGAAACAGAATTTGGTGGGAAGCGCAGCATGAAGTATTACTGACTTGAGCATGATTTTTAATTAACAGATATAGGCTTATTAAATCATCTGAAAAATCATTCTGCTCTTAGTGCACAGGTCTTTAGTATTTGTTCTATGCAGTGAACAGGACTATAGTGATGGCTACCAGATTTACTCTTAATAATCTCAGTAATCATGTATGACAGTATCACCTTCATATTTAGGAAACAATTTTACAGGAGGAAATACTCAACAGTAACACAACCCCACCATCACAAAACAGATTCCAGTATCACCTAAGTCCATTATTTCCTCTGCATGGAGATCCCTAGCTCAACCTTTCTCCCACATACAGAACTGGAAGTGGAGGGCCTTTAGCATCTGCTTCCCCTCGGCCCAGTCCAGCTGTGCAGAGCTGCTTCTGCCTGCAGACATGCACTTAAAGGAGCTGGAAGGCTCAGTGCTGACATGCTGCAATGCAGAACAGCTCCTGCCTCTGCTGCATATCAACTTAAGCGATCAGCATACAACCGGCAGTACAGAGTTCGGAAACATTTGTTTTACAAGCAGGGATGATGATAGTGATGTTTCAGATCTCTAACCTGGGTTCCCTGCAAGTGCACTCATGTCAGCCAAGGAAATATTAAAGAAGATAAACCAACAAACCTACTTCCTCAGCCCAGCCTAACAAAAACAGGGCATTGATCCTTCATCATCTTTTTTAAATACTCATCATCTGATGCAGTGGTAGCCATGATCATTGCCAGTCTGGTACTACAGTGATTTTAGTGAGAGCTTTAAATGGATGCAAAGTGACCCATCCTTCACAGTGCAAGCTATTTACAACTACTTTTCTGTATGTTTTTTATCACCTGTGAGACCTGACCAGAGCCAGTACCAAAGACACAACTCTAGCCCTGACAGCATGGCACAGTGCCTGCGCTACTCAGAGAGCAAATTGCCTAAGACTGCATTCACTGCAGATGGAGATGACAGGCAAGTAGTATTACACAGCTAAAACAGTTATAACAACAAAGGTCATTTCTACCCCAGTCATGTCCCTTTTTAGCTTTGCTTTTGTCCAAGAAACAGACACTTATCACCTCCAGTAGCCCAGCAAAAACCTAAACCTATTAAGAAATAATATTAATTCTCTACAAAGAAAATATGAACCCATTAGATTGAATATATATTGGAAAACGTGACGTAAAAGCCAATTACATCAGATCACCCAAGTTTACAATAGCAATTTTTTTTTCCTGTGCTCTTTCCTTGTTTCATAAAGACATCCCAAATTCAGCAGCTTACCTGATCTTGCAGAGACATAACAGGATTGTTTTTGGTTGTATTGATATGTAGAACATGGTATTTGTTCTTCGCACAGAGATCATAGGCAATATTTGTGAAGGATGTGCTGGCAGTCTTGGGTACTCTGTTGTAAATAATCACCACATCATCTTCTTCATCCAGTGTCACATCTTGTCGGGGACCATCTACCGTATGACGTTGCTCTATTTCTCTGACTTCATGTCTTGCAATAGCCCTTTCTGTTAAGGATGAAAAATATAAAATGTCACTGTAAACAGCACCAATTCTGAAGTTCAAATCTTAGAACACAACCTGGTGAAAAGCAGTAACTCCTCAGCAATAAAGGAAACACTTGCTGTCCTATGTATTTCTGACATATCTGAACAAACCTTAATCTATAAAAATGAACGAAAGACAGTCCAACACGGAACACAAAGCCTAGAAAGAAAACAGTATGCTTAGGGAACACAGACCATACTCTTATGACTCACAGTGATGCCACTGTCTTTAGAGTCATCATCTCTACAGAAAAATGTCTATAATGCACTATCAAAAGAGGGACATCCCTGAAATATCCCAAATAATTTCTATAATACACCTAGTTAAAAGTTATAATGGAGTTAAAAATGGAGGTAAAAGTTATAAATAAAACAATTTGAAGAATAGGAGTCTTCTGGAAACAGAAATACTAACATCAGAGACCACAGCCAACTGACTGTGCAGAGGCACTGTCATTCAGACGAAACCACTGTTTTTTTATTTCAATTGATACAAGCCCCAAGAGTAAAGCATTAAAATAAACAGGGCTGCAAAAAATTAAATTAGTTTTATTAATTTGAAGTTTGACAAGAATAGAATCAAGAGGTGCTTACAAAACAGGTAACATTAAGGTGAGTGATCTCTGAGTACTGCAATACATCAAATACATCAAAAAGAAAGAAACATGGAAAGGCAAGCAATGAACAACACATTTTGGCAGAGTGAGTAGTTTGCAAATAAACCATCTTTCCTTTTATACAAAGGGCAATACTCGGAGTAATTGAACATTGCTTCAAGTGCTAAAAGCTTATTTGGAAAATAAAACTCACAGTATTACGGCTTTTTCTTTTTTTATGCTGCTGAATATCAAATACCCTGTGCTGATTGAGACACAGTTTTTTTCTGTTCCAGATAAGTATGTATTTTAATACAATTTGTAATACAGATGTCAAAGCACTTTTTCTCATTCATTTATGGTGATACTGCCCTTAATAATGAGCTCAAAGAAATCTGCATTTGTCAACAGTGTAAGCTGAAGTTGATATCACAAGAGTAACCTGTAATTCTCTGCATTATGTTCTTTTACAGGGTATAGCTCTTTATGAATGACACGCTTTTAACAGCAGCAGCAGCTCTTGGCCTTTACCTTCCTTGCTTCTTTAACCCAGCTCCTTCTATTCTCTTTCACCAAATCTCTTTTAATTATAACATAAAATCACTTTTAAAGCAAAATCATTAAGCTGTGAATAGCCTACCCTGTAATTCCACATAAATTGTCTTAAACCACAAACTTCCATCTGTCTGAAATGCTTCAAAGCTTAAACTCACTCACTCTCTCATATGCTCATATCTCACACCCCATAACTAAGTTACATCAGTATGAAAATGTTTGTAGAAAATGCTTATTGAGTATATCTCAATTTTCCACATGACATCTGTTGCTCCCCACTACATCAGTCACAGTTTTTGCTCCTTCCTTTCTCATTTGCTACCTCTCCCATCACTGCTGGCAAACGTCCTATTTTGGGAAGAGATGAGGCAACAGACTCAGGTTTCATCTCTCTGAAGATGGCTACAACAAAATGGGGCTGGTAACTCTCCCCTCCGTGCCAGTAACAGATTAGAGGAAGCATTTGGTACGGAACATAGTTAACCATGTGGCTGCCCAAGGCTACATGGATACTGAATACCACCTAGAGACGCTGAAATGAAACAAATTTAATTGGTATTTTCTACACCAGAGTAGTAGATCTAAGTCAGATTTGAATTATAGCTGCACAAAACCCCAGGGCTGATGAGTGTGGCTGGCGCAAAGGGAAGCTTCCTCTTTCACATGGAATAGGGAAACATTTGAGAAACAGACATGATTTGCAAGAGGATTAATGAGAAATATTCCTCTAATGAGGTATTTTAAACCTTTAAAGAATTAGTGTGACAAGTGCACTTTAAAGACCATGCATAAGATATAAAAGCTGCATGATTGCATGCAATTAGCAGAAATGCTATTGCATCCAACCACCTTCACCTTCCCATGGCAAGGGGGAAAGCAAGAACTCATATAAGGAGCAGGACCTTCACAAGCCTGAAGTATACAGACAGTCCTATTATGAAAAAAATAAAGAGGCCTTAAATTTCAAACTAAAACAAAAACTGATCTTTAAGATAAAGCACTGAAATCACCTTTTTGGAATAATTGCAATAGTTAAAAAAAAAGGCTGAAATGAAATGAAGATTATAAATTGCTAAAATGCAAGGGAAGTTGAAGTGAGAAGCAGAGGGAGCACCTGGAAGTGTCTAACCTGGTTAGCCATCCTAACGGCCTATTTCATTCTAGTCTATGAGTAACACAGTAACAAAAATTGCAAGTTTTGTAAAAGTGCACATTTTTTCCCAGTCACAAATAGTTTGCAGCTTCTCCTTTGAAGTCAGGAAGCTCTTCTGATACTTACTGAAAAGTCAGTTTAACTCTTAAAATGATGTATATCGATTTTATTTATTGATAAGGTTAGTTAGTTAATTTATAATTTGGAGAGGGGCAGAGGTCCAGTAATAGTAACATGCAACTAAGAATAGTCTTTGAGATACCTATGTAATCAGAAGTTAGATAATTTGAGGAGTTAATGGGCATTTGATTAACTACATTTGCTCTTCTATAAAATTTAAATAAGCTTGGAAGTAGAAGCCCTGTAATGGCTGAAAAATGAACGATGCTTACATGTTTTTAGAAGTATGGTAGAAAATGCAATGTTTGCTTTAATGACATTTTACATGTGGAAGATAGGGAGGAAGAAGACGTTAAGTATTTACTAATATCGTGCTTACCAAAGTCTCCTTAGATGACAGCCCTGCAAATTTTGATTACAAGAACCTGTCTACATAAGGTTGGACTGGTTTCACTGAAAACAATTGAAAAGAAAAAGACCAGGATAGGTAATTTCTTTCCTCTTGGAGATCCAGTGGACAAAATGTTCTACAGTCTCATTGCTTTCACAGCATTCTATTTAAACTTCACATTGTAGGAAAAACACCTATGCAAAATTATTAAGAGCCAAATGCTTAAACAGGGTTAACACCATACACACTAAATTTCACATTACATAACTACACCCATTTAAAAAGATATGCAGCATTTAAGCAAGTGATACCTTTGAATATGACAGGTTTTCATAAAATTGTAATACAGGATAATTTTAAGGCATAAGATATTCTCACACTTTTTTATTATTGCTTGTTTAATTTCACTGTAATACACAATATAATTGCTATATCCTTGGGATAAATGCTATACTGTCACCTGCAGTTGTCCTGCAAGCAAACTTTCATCAACCGCAAGGACAGTTTGCACATAGGCAATACCAATATGATCAGTGTAATAACAGTTGCTGCACTGATTATTTACCAGCAGATGAGTTACTTGCAGAAAGCCCTTAGCTGGCTGCTTTGTAAACAGCAGAACAACTTTGTTTTCTCACTTATTTGTCTATACATTCTTCTAAATCCTTCTTCACCCTATTTCTGTAAGTCAGCATCTTGGCATGACTTACATTTCTTGAGCCATCCTCTTGTAGCAATAAACCACAAAATACCATGGCTAGCAACAAATTGGTTTGCCAGTCAGATGCTACCAGAAAATAACATATAATGGGCAAGTTGTCTTCTCTTTCAGCAGAAGCACTAACAGCAACATTTCATCCCTACACCATCACTTCAAGGTCGCTGCCCTTTCAAGTCAAAGCAGTTTCTCAACAAGCTCAAAAGTTACTAACAAGAAAACAGTTACAGAGAAATGGACAGACCAAGGATCTCAACTAATAAAATCACCTGTGAAAATCCAATGGACCCACACATACTTCTGAAAACATCTGAAAACCCAGCTGCACAGTATTTACATAATTACAGAAACAAATCACCCAAATGAACAATATTTAAATAATTATAGAAACAAATGACTGTGATCATAAGAAGTTATTAGTCTACATTCCTCGCACATTCAAACAGATGAATGTCTTAGGTAAAACAAGCTTATTAGCATTTACTTCAAATCCAAGTGTTAACTGCATACAAAATCTTCCCAAAGAACACAGTGTCATGGATTTTAACAACTTAAAGATTATCAAAACCAAACATTTCAAATTCCTCACATTTTTTACAGAAGCATAAGAACCTCCTGGGATTTCTGAACAAAAAAATCTATCAAAATCAGAAATTCTTCTTTACCCTACAACTTACCAGTTACCATTCTTGATGAAAGACACAGTTTGAGCCTTGCTGGCTGTCAAAATTAAGTTCACTGAGTAACTGGAAGAATAATTCAGAGCATACTGCTCTACTTTCTCAAACTATGTTCTTTGTCCTCTACATCTATTTTCCTTCTGCATGTATCCATGGATATTATTTAGGCTCTCTCTTCAACGTGTCTTATGTGCCTGCCATGCTTTGTTGTGAAAGCTCCCACTCAGATGAGGAAAGACTCAGTCTTTAAATAAGTTTTAGCTCAGCAGCCTTCAAGTGTTGCCCAACTGAAGAAAAAGACTCAAACTTGAGTCACGCTGAATCGATGTGAAGGAACTGGACAGCGAGTGTTGATAACCCCATCCCTAAGCAAACAGTTGCTGGATATCTACACTACTGGATGCCATGTTAAACCAATAAGCAGGTTTCTTCCAGCTGGGAACAACACTGAAGCCAGCTGACTTGGTGTCTCAGCTTTCTTTCCACTGTGCTCCCAGGCCAATTAGGTAAGCAGCTGGTAGCTTGAGGCACGGAGCAGCTCTCAAGCTGTTTCCCTGCCCAAAAGCTGCATTAAACACATGACTGGCCTAAATACCAAACCCGAGCAGGACTGGAAACCAGTTCACTATGGACTCCATTCTCCTCTGATGAAGAATGAACATCAGCTTAAAACCGAATCATAATTCTGTAAGCAAAGTTAATGTTCTGAATCATTTTCAACACCCACCATATACACACAGCCTTCATCTGTCACTGAAATGAGGCCTCCTCTGGGAGCTGTTTAGCAGCACATGACTTACAAACCGGAGTGTAGCTGTATGTAGGTATCAATACTTCAGGGATGGAGAGAAGAAGAGTCAATGGTGCTATGACAATTCATGACCATGGAGGATTTGTGTCACTATACCCAATTAAATCCGAAGGAAAAATATTGATTGAATTTAAAAAAAGTGCCTAAAAGTTAAATTTGTGCAAGGTATCAGTATTAACATACCTACTTTTTCAAAGATCTTTATAAAAAACAACTCTGCTCTAGTTTTAAGTCTTACTAAGAGCAGAACCACCACAGGTTCTCTAGAAACTTCAAGAATTAAAGACCAACACGTATTTGTGCACAAAGATAACAAAAGAAGATTTCTGAGCAACAAAACTGCAATTTCAGTTGATTTTTTTCAGTCACACATCAAGAACACTGGTACCCAAGCAGCAGACCACTGCCCTTAGACAGAGGGTAGGTACATGGTCCTATTGCATTCTCAGCCCTGCAAACACACTACCACCAATCGCTTCACAACTTCAGAAATTTTGGTTAACAATGATACCATTCAGGGAATGACACTTCTGGAAAGCACTGCTAATGCCTTACGCAGTAGCCATACCTTATTCTGGTTAAAAGAATAACTTAGACCTTTTGCTTTCTTTTTTTCTTAGATATTTATTTGTGTAGTTCAGAACAACTTTCCTAATTAAAAACATCTTAACCCTTAAGGTATTTTAGTTATTTGCATTTTAGACAAAAAATACTGTTGGTCTCATTTGCAAGGTATTTATGAAATACCTGCTAAAACCTTTAACTTAACATTTATCTTTAAAAAGTCTTCAAATTCAGGACAGCCTTAGAACATATGTGCTGTGAACCCAGTTCTGACCTACAGCAAGTGAAGATCCCATGCAAAGCACAAACCAGGATGGAAAGAGAGTAAAAAGCTTAAAATAATATCAGAAAAGTAATTTTAAGTTTCTTCAGTCAGATCAAAACCCCATGTTTTCTTCCCCTTCTAAGAATTCAGTTGCCTTAGTGGCAAAAAATCATATTGACTAACTTTAGAAATTTTATTCCAGCTTGTTTATTTTCCAGTAATGCATGAGGAGAAAGAGGTATAAAAGATACTTTGTAATAAACCCCAGTAGTTTGGTGACCAAGTATAAGTCACTAATATTGCCAAAACATTTTCTTTTGTAGTGGTTAATGCACTTACAGAACAGAAGGAAAAGACTGTTCTGCACTTCAGAACTGTCCAGATAGAATTGTTTTCAAACTCCAACAAATGCTCATTGGAGCTAGTCAAAAGAAAAAATAACCCCCCTCAAAAATCCCAACACAGATCTCCAAGGAGGCACTGAGATTGTTAACTGAAATCTAAAGCAGCAGCTGCCTGAAAATTAGAAGTAGCAATTCTGAAAAGCCTGCTACAGTTCCATTAGCATTTGATATCCGTCACTTTATTCCAAGATAGGATTTGTACCAGGGCTTTATTTTAAACATGTAAGTAGATATTGATTAGTGAATAATACTGTTAAGGCTTTGATTTTAAACTAAAAGAAAAAAGGTTTACCCAACAGTGAAATCACTCTCCCACATGTACATCCAACCTGATTTGAACATCAGAGCCTGCATTTCTCATTTTTCTGCAAATTTTGTAAGGAAGAGAGATTAGGGTCTGACCAAGTATTTGCTTTGTCTTTTTTTTTTTCTTAAAACTAAAGTTAGCATAAAGCCTTATATTTTTTCTTCCAGCATTCCACTGCACAAAAAAGACTACATTGTGGCCCTTTTGGGATTTAAGACCAGGAATACCATGCCTGTACTATTAAGTCAACCTGTCTCTTAGTCACATAAAATACAGGACAGGTAAGGGCCTACATCTCAGGTTGTCCCAGGAAGGGCAAAACGAGACAAAATCCCATGGGAAGTTACACATCACATGAATTGCATATATAGATCAAAGTTTAGGTACCCCAACAAGCATGGCTATTCCCAGAAACAGTATGGCTTATAGCAGATATTTCTGTAAAACAGCATCCAATAAAACAGAAAAAAATAGAAGGCTTAATTCCACCAAATATGAAATCTTCAAAAATTTGTAAATGCTTTAAAACAAAAGGTGCAAACTTAAAACATATCTTCAGCTCTAACTACAGCATCACTGCTATGACTCCTGACTACTGCACATAATACTAACTATGAAGTCAGGTAAAAAGCTACAGAAGCAACATCTTTAGGCACCATGATGTCATAGTATATTTAAAAATAAGCATATGTCAAGCAGCTCCATAAACTTTCCAACTTCAGACTTATCTGTTTTGCTTGACCCAAACGTTGACTTCAAGTTGATGAATTAGCATGAGAGCAAACACAACAGTCACCATTCATCTTTGTTTTCTCCCAGTCACTTGCAATTCCTTGTTTCGTTAGGACAAGTAAACAGATAGCTGTAAAGAGAAGGACGTAATCACACAAGGAAGAAGTTTGTGGCTTTTCAGAACCCCAAAATTGTCAGAAAACTGTTATGAAGCACTGTGACTATGACAAAAGCAAAGAAAAATAGATGCCAACCAGGGATTGGTTCTCTAAATAATAAACCTCAGCTGAGTATATAACAGCAGGGTTTGCTCTTATTTATAGTGCCTTAATATCTTAATGCAGGTCTCCAGTGTTAGCAAGAAAAGTTAATGGAACTGTTTTCTACACACATACAGTTGTCACAAGCATTCCACTATACAAATGTGCATGTCACTCCTTCAAGAAAAATCCAATTCAAATAGTGAAAAAAAGCAAGATCAATATAGAGTGTCTGACTCTATTTAGTAAGGCAGCTTGGAGACTGGTGCTTATTTATACGTATTTGTTATTTATATTACTATATAAGCTTTCTGCAGCCATATAATAATTTACTTTTTTTAAAGGGCATTGACTAGCAAAAAAAATCACTAAACTATCTGTTAAAATCATTGAAAGGCCTATATGTAAGGACAATGCTGTATTCTAGTAATAGTTGCCATCAGGTTTAATAAAACTAATTGCTAAGATACACTGTTATTCACAACATATCATACTTCTACCCCTGCTTCTCTTCACACTTCTTGGCTAAACTAACCTAATCTGGAAAACAAGCTATTGCCATCTGGTCTAAGAGCCAAAAAAAGGAAGACAGCAAACAGCACTGCCTTCTGATCAGAACGGCAGCTGACGTGGTTAAGGTAGAAGAGCTAAATATTTTAGTAGGAATCTTAGGAAGTTAGAGTACCAAAATAACCTTATGAGAACTCTGTGTAGCACCAACAGATAAAGCGTGATGTTTGCTTAATTGACACTGGCTATGTATAGATTAGGTATTTACAGCGATAAACACGAATTCTATCCTTAATGTTTTTATAAGAGTTTGTCTATAACAGAAGTTCTGGAGAAAGTTTTAAAAAACGAGAAATGAGCCTGTGTGCGCCCCACAGTTGTTAAGTCATTACAGTATTAATTTTAATTACATTTTTAAAATACTGATTAGGTAAGCTCTTGATTATATTTTTTGTTTTCTTTATGGAAACCATTTATCTTGGTCTTCGCTTCATTTAAGAACTTCAATTTAATTCTATACCCTGGTTGCTTTACATGTAAACCAGAAGTAAGTTTTATATTTCCCTCAAAAATGTGAATTGTTAATCAAGATATTTGCTACTTCATGTAGCTAAAATATCAACATAGATAAAAAATACTGCTTTATCTTTTTTTCCAATCTAAGGTTTGCAACCTAAAGATCTCATCTGAAATGGAGATCAAAAGATAAGCATAAATAAAGACAAGCTCTAACAACATATAGACCACTTAAAAATTACATTTCAGGAACATCAAAGCCGTTTTAAGTAAATGAAAGTACAAAAAAATCCCTATTTTTAATTAAATGCTAGAATTACAAGAAACACTAAATTAAGCCTTAGTAATTATCTCTGGAAAACTCTTCTTGCTGTATCCTTCCCCTCTTCACACCTAAGTCCAAGCTATCCTCAGGAAGAACTAGGAATAAAAATACAGGCAGTATCAACCTGGCTCCTTTTGGAATAAAATAATCACCTGCTTTAAGGGAAGACCTTCCCCTCTGACTTTTGGAGGATTCAAAGGAGCAGTGCTCCAGTGGACTCAAAGGGGTCCATAGAAGGAACATTACAAAGAAGTCCTCACAACACGAACCCCCCCTGGCCCTACCCTGGAAGTTCAACCGGACTTTCATGAGAGAAGTCCAGATGAAATCCTCAATATGAGTTTGAAACCATACATTATAGAACATTTGTGACACAACTAGCAGCTAATGCAAACCTTCCACAACCATCTTCTCCATGCTAAGAAACAGGGGCAATTGTACTTCAAATACTTGCATATCAACATCACTACTATACATCTCTTTGCAGCAGACATGGATTAGCAAAATCAAAATTAAACAAGCATGAGCTTGACCTAATTTCATGTCAGTGTGATATGGAGCTCCTTGTGCTCGGTAAAAACAGAAACAATCCAGGGCTAGTGATGTGTACAGTAGGGTGGTTTTGTACAAAAAACTTCCCTCTGGTAGAAGAGCTAGCTGGCTTACTGAAAGCCTCTTGGTGTTAATCCTGATTTAAATTGGATTAAGCTTTTTAATTAAAAAGAATTCCTTTCCTACATGCATGAGAAATATTCTGGTCTTCTCCCAAATCTCTTTTTGAACAAGAAGGACAGTCACTTGATGAAAATTTGTCCAGAACAGAAGGGCAAATCATTCCCTCAACTGCATCTCAGGTAGCTATTACAAAAAGTTAAAAACAATTCCAGCCCCTTGCTCAGTACTTTGGTCCCACAGCAGTAAAGGATACAACAAAGCAGTATTCATCAATCTCTACAAATGCTTCCTGACCACAATACAGCATAATTATTCATTATCAGAAGACATATCATCACTGAACTTACTAAAAGTCAGAACTGCAGAATGTTATGCTGGGTAAGGCAATGCCATTGAAATAAAAGTCAAAAATAATTCTTACGTATTCCCTGCAGTAAGTCCAGCAAAAAAGAGGAATCAAGATTCTCTTTTGGTATTTCAAATTCATTAAAATACTCATTTTATGACAAGAAAGTTAATTTAGCTTTACATACTGTTTTGTTAGCAGTCAGAATTGCACAGTATGCAAAGAGTTGACTGGTCTTGAAAAAAAACCAAACCACCCCAAACCAAACACTAGGAACATACACATATTTGGTCAGATTATCTTTTGCAGACATTAAGAATTTCAATTGTCAGATTTTATTTTATACAAGCAGAGTAATCTCCTTCCAACAATAGTCAACAGGCTAAAATCTAGCATTAACCCATTTCTAACAAGGCTGAAACCCGCAGAGCTCTGTAAGGCAATAATCCTTTTGCTGCCATTGAGAGCGGAAGTGTTTTGAACTGTCAATACCAAGGCACTGATGATATTTTAACTTGATTTTAAAGAAATATTACACAGCACAGTTATGAATAGCAATGCTAAAACTATTCTGAAGAAAAGGTTTGTGGAAACTTCACAGCCCAACTTCCCAAAGAAGCTGGAACACTGAGAAGTCTGTGCCCCCACCAGAGGTGCAGGTGTTGGTCTGAATTCAGCTTTCTCCAGAGAAGCTGTACAGCCATAACACTTCCTTTCTATGCCAGTATTAACACTACCGAATTCTGCTCTCTGTTCTTCACATCTCCATTCCCAAACCTAAATTCTCCCGAGTTGCTTTTGGTTTAAGTCTCCAGTGACCATCCATGGTTTCCATATATACAATTTAAATTTCCCTTGCTGTTGTATTAAGTTTCCATCCTTAAATTCCATTAGTCTCAATTACTATTTTTGTGTATA
This sequence comes from Corvus cornix cornix, assembly GCF_000738735.6. Taxonomy (NCBI): domain Eukaryota; kingdom Metazoa; phylum Chordata; class Aves; order Passeriformes; family Corvidae; genus Corvus; species Corvus cornix. Next base: position 14,998,953 of record NC_046338.1, on the reverse strand, counting down.
TGAACAGTAAGGTTCAAAAGTTCATTTTTATGTTAACAAGCTGCAACCATGTATGGATATATATACATTAATATCTGTTGGTAATTCAAACAGAGCAGGTACAAAAAACCACACAATTCTTCCCTTATGCTATACGAAATGCAAGTTGATACTTCAGATATTTAAAGATATTTAAATCAGAAAAATATTTTAATCCAAGCATTACTAGGGGGAGGGGCTACAATAACACTACTATAAACTTCTGTGGGAGGATATACTGATTGATACAGTTTTTTATAAGAAATGTATTATTTAGCTGGGATACTTCAAAGCAAAAAATACCACTGGTGAATTCTGATGACACACCACCCTCGAGATACATGTTAAATACTGAAGTTGCTCTTCAGACTGAGTGAGCAGAGGGAAACATGAAAAGGACTTCTCTGTCATGATACAGACTCTGGCAACATTGTTACATAAGGAATAAAATAACAAAGTTAAAAAATAAATTACTGGAAATAAAATAAATTGAACTTTGAATCGTGATACTCAGTAAATTTAGTTGCAGTGGTTAAAGAGGGAATTACCCATGTGACAACAGTGCTCAGAAGACATCATACTATGGCAGGAACAATTAATACACAAGTTTGGGCAGAAAAGACAAAGTAGAAGTCAAGAGGCAATAGTCCTTTATAGTATCATGTGGTGCAAAGGAAGCTCCACGATGAGTAAATATTGAAAATGCACATACTCTCATCCTTCAACTGCTCAGTTACTGTTCTATATCCACCCCTTCATTTTTATCTTCTTTTCCAATTCACAGTTTATCCTTAAAAAGGCGGAAACACTGTGGCTGTACGTAAGTTGTAAACACCAACCTCCCTTACTCGTATTAAAATAATTTCTGAAGTCTTAATACTTTTACATTCCTAGATTAAAGTAACTTCTCTTAGTTTCCAAACAACCACCTCAAAATATTTTCACACCTCTTCTGACACCCAGTTCATACCAACTTATCTTCTTCTCAGAAGGCAAAGATATCTTGGGCTGACATCAATATGCAGGATTAAAATTGATGCAGGGTAAAAATTCTCACTATGTTTCATACATCACACTATCAATGAGGAAATGGGTCCCTTTTCACAAAAAGAAATTCTGTATCGAAATCGTTGTAGATCAGGACTTCACATCTCTGTATGCTACTAGCCTACGGCCAACTGAGAAGATAAGAGAACTCTCAAGCAAGATACAGGACTGTACTGCAGTACATATGTATAGCTATTTTTTCAGCAAAACGATGTCAAATTTAAAAGAGCTTATTCTGTCCAAGTGGCCTCCCCTCTGTGTTCCCAAATGTGGACAAATTATCCCAACAGTAATTTGGTTAAAATAGCAGCCATTTCTTCCAAAGGCTACGGAAAAGGCGCCTCTCTGTAGTTCAATGTCACAAGACAGCAAATACAACAGGTAGTAGAAATTTCACTTGACTTTACATGTCAGTGTAAAGTAACAGTAACTGGAACTTCAGTAATTTTGTATGCCCCATGAACTATTTCAACCTGTTCTTCAGCTCAGGTACAATTTCTGTAATATATTGGCTTCTAAAAACTGTATTTACTATTGTACAGAGTAAGGTTTCTTTCAAAATACATTTCCTGTTGAACAAAACAGCACTGAGCTGCCACAGCTCTGTTCTGCTTTTGTGCCTTCCGGCTGCTCAGAGGTTTAGGTATTGTGAGGTTTTGGTTTTGTTTTTAAATCATGGCTCTCAACACCTTAGAAGCAAAGGAGTTTCATGCTGCTTCTCTCCGAGGAAAAGATGACTGTGCATCAGAACACGCCAGACGTCTCCTGACATCAGAGGGAAGCTGTCGAGTGCTGTGCTGTGACTGCAGTGGGGTAATTGACACAAGTTTAATGGCGCTGTCTGGCCCAACTAAGCCGTGGGAGTCAGACTGGCTGTCTCTGCACATCTGTTGTGGATATAAGCATTTGAGAACAATCCCTGCTTTCAGCCCAGATACAAACTCATCCAGTATATTCATCAAAAAAGCAGTTGAATCCAATGGCTTTTCATTTTCCAAAATGATAGAGACATACTCCCTCGTGACTACAAACATGACTAGTTCCAACTTCTGAACTTGAGATGGAGTACTCCCAGCTCCTCTGTGAAGGGTCACCCTGTGCAAAGCACATAGCCACAGGAAACAAACCATAGGAAATCATCTTACCTATTGAGAACATTTCTGAATTGGTAACAACAGAGCTGCAAAAACCCATAGAAATTCACATTCGTGCCACTAAAACAACTGCAACAAACTGTCTTGGTGAAAGGAAATCCACCACAGATATGAAACACATTTTTTTCAGGAAGTGAGAGCTCTTGATAATAATTATTTAGACTATTACAAAGCTTAACCTCACTAGGCTGAGCACAGTTCTGCCTCTCAGAGTCACTTTCAGCCCAATTTGGAAGTCACAGACAGCATCCTGGCTCATTTAACACACAATACAGTTGTCCTTAAATTAGTCCTAAACTGATAAATATTAAAATTATTTGTCATGTTAATTTTATTATTCAGATTATTATTACATGTGAAAGCAGGAAACTCTCAGGCAGTATAGGTATTTAAAGGTAACTTGATTGCAAAGTTTATAAAGAAAGCAACAATAATTTACCATTTATCAGAGAATAGTTTGGGTTAGAAGGGGCTTTTAAAGGTCATCTAGTCCAACTCCCCTGCAATGATTTGCAGTCAGTTGTGCAAAAATCAAGACTGACATGATGAAAAGCATGAATAACGCAAGTAAGGGTTTTTTATTTGCTGTCTTGTTTTCTCACTGTACAGATACACCTGGTTCCCATTACCAAGTCCTTCTTCCCAGCTGGGAAGGGTAGAAATCTTCACTGTAAAATATATGCTGACACACACCTTTCAAAAGCTAGTGTTTTAACAGTTTTATCAATTAGTTTAAATACTTGAGGAAATCATGTGCATTCTCAGAATTAAAATTATATCTATTACAATAAATGCTCTTTAATCTAGCCCTCACTAGCTGAGAAACACACTGCAGAGATTGCAAAAGTTTGTGACTAAGAAACATTTCAGCCATTTTCCTGTTTCTGTTGCATACCTGAATCTAAGGATGCATTTTATGTTCTTATTTTACCATAGTAGTACAACTATGCAAACCTTTCTTTTAAAAAATAGTGTCACTAGAAAGATGAGGCACTATCTCTGCTAGTTAGTGGGAATTTTTGCATCAAGGAAGCTGTCTTTAAAATGAGTTCCATGTCTTCAAAATTAAATGAAGTACTCATTTAAGAAAATAATTAGCATGTACAACAATCACTTGAAAGCCTATCTCCTGCTATAGGACATTTCCATTGGGCAGCAATCTGGACTGCATTATAAGACACTATTATACATGAACAGATGGAAATCATAAACTGTTATTTAGCTACAGATTTCCTGTCAGAAACTTATATAAAAAGAAAAGAAGGAAATACACTTAACATTTTCCATTAGCCAACATCAAATCACTGAAAAAAACAGAAGCATCCATGTAAAACCTATGAGACAGCAACCTATTTTTAATCCATATCTTTTCATGTCCCTTACATATCAGATAATCTTATTTATTCCTATGTTTTTATCCTTAGGCACACAATATAGGATCAAAACCAATAAACTACCCACGAAAGAATACACATACGTTTCAGTTACAGTTAAAAATTAAGACTTCTCCAGTTTGCATTCTTACTTTTGGCTGAAAATCAGTAGAAGACATTGAAGCACTACAGAGCTTCACAGGTTTGTCAGAACTGATTGTTGTATCACAGGCCAAAAATCTGTTAAACCTTCCCACTATAAGCTATAATGAACTGTCTTGGCTAGAATAGCAAACACATTGTTTATATCATTCAGACATGAAAGATACTCAAGTTGCAAAGATTAAGGTATATAACATCAAATTAGTATGAAAATAAACTGCTCCCTTTGTTTAAGGGCAAAGTAATATCCGCTGTTGCAATCAATACAACTATTTTGAAATACAGTATTGTCTTGGATTACACTTAATCAGAACCTTCTGCTTCACTGCCAGGACTTAAAAAGAAAAGTAAATATTAATGCTATTAAAACACAAGACAGAGATCATCAGTTGCTGAACATGGCATCCAAGAGGAATGGCGAGTATGGGAGGTAAGGTACAGATATCATCTGCGCCATGGGAGCTGTATTTCACAGCTGATAAATTGATAACTTCAGCTACCTGAAAACTAACAAACCTCCAAAATATTATTTCATCAAAACTTCAGAACACATTAAGTACCGCATGAATGTTTCCTTTTGCATGTAAGTCAATAGTAGCGTAAATTTTTAGTCTGCACATAAACTGAATTTGCTGTTTTCTTCCTGGACTCACCAATGAAAGCTTGTAATGTTATTCTTCTATACATTCAGCTTCTTTAATGTCATTTCTCTTTCTGCACAAACACAATACAAGCAAAGGAACATACAGACTTTCTTCTGTTTCAATGGTCTTAAAGACAAACCAACCTTCAAGATCACTGATGACCTCCAAAAGGATTTAAATATTGCTATTAATTACTCCAGGCTAACAACAGTTAGGGCTTCAGGCACAACCAAGACAACATACTTAATTACCCAATTCATGTGGCGAAGTTAGGAGATCAAAGTGCATTAAACATGGGGAGGAAGGAAAAGAATTGGAAAGAAAAAATAATGTAGAAGTTGGCTACAAATCAGAGAGAGTATGTTGTGATATTCCACACTCCACTAAAGAGACAGCACTGAATCCAGAATTTCTCATTTGTACGTAAGTTCACATACAGTTGCAAAAAAGTTCAAAAAGTCTGTGTTATTTTGGTGAGAGCTGGGAATAGTCTACACAAAGTAAACCTGGCAGCTCACAGCTATCTCAAACTGACCCTTGGGAAGGGCATCAGAATTCTGCAATATATGTCTGGACACAGCTAATAAGCCTAGTCATTCATAATTGACAATATTCTCCTTTTATTTTACATTTTGCAGTTGAATAAGAACTTGTTTGTTAACCCAAACTGGAGAGAAGGAGTCTGAGGGTTTACTGAAAACCACCATTAAAATACAACCATAGTTCTAGTACGTGAAGTTAAAATAAAAATATCTATTAAAAACCCACTAAAATAGGTGGGAAACCATCTTAGAGAGTAGAAAAATATACTCCTGTATACTTCAATGAAAGAACACCAGGCACTCTTGATGGTTAACCAGGTGAACTGGAGGTAAAGAAGTAGTGCTAGCTACAAACAAACAAACAAACAATCATGCAGTTTCAAAAGCTTTTAAGGTTTTTTTAGGTAGCTTTTAATTTACTTGAATGGGAACACTCTGAGGCCAGAAAGCAATAAGTGGTCTGAGGATCCTATCTTCCAACCATTAGGCTTATGTAATCTACTGCCTCAGCCTTTTTTCTATGGCTGCTTTATCAAAGAATAAACACAAATATTTGTTTATAAAGCTGCAGGAATTTGAGGGGGAATGGGCATTTGGCTTTCTCTATCAGATAAATGATAGTCTTCGTCTATCTTTTTATACGTAAGGCAGTTGAGATAACATTAGGTCTTGTCTTAATGGATTTTGTTTTAGTATCTTCCAGCTCAGAGGTAATATAACATGACATACAAAAGGCTTGTGAACAGGCTGAGAACACTGGGGACATCACTTCAGCTCCCCTTAAACTCCCTCCAAGCACAAACTTCTGCTCTACAGAACATACCTATTATTATAAACTTAATCGAGATATTTCTTTGCCCATTTATTAGAGACTGAAATAGGAACCAAGAGCCACTGGTCTGTTCAGAGAAAGTTTACTAGCATCCAGCAATACATCCAAGTGAGGAAACAGAGGATCTTTCAATACATTTGGTATTTGTACTGGCAGACACAAATAACAGTAAACAAGTTTTTTGATTGCAGACTTGTAAACTAAAGGGGAGGAACATACCATCCAACTCCTTTCTTCTCAAAGCTCTGCCACTGGGAAGACAGAGCACTTCTTTTAGAGGAAGAAAGACCTAGTATTCAATTGTAGTACACCTGAAAGCAAATCCCTAACAAAAAACCCCACCTGAAGTAACTCCCTGCCACAGATGTCAAAAAGTGATCAGTACACGATTATGCCAAATACTTCATAATAAAGTTCATACTGTGGGTTTTCAGCTACGATGGCCCTACTTGTGTTCTGTTCACAGCTATCAAGTGTCTTCTCAAACACACCTTGCTGCCTCTCACAGATGTCATTTTAAGCACCAAGCCTGCAGCTGTTCAGCTTCCAGTGTCAAATCTCCCCAGTACTTCCTAAACCCTCTGAGAAGCTCCTATTCCTCTGTCTTAAACACACCCAAATGTTCAGATGCCCACATACACGTTGCTGTTGCCTAGTTTCCATTAACAACTAAAAATAAAGCAACAGGAATAAAGCTTAACACTCAGGGATGGAAACACTAATATTCTGATCTACGAAAATCCATATTTATCAATTGATGCAGAAGCAGTCACCAGATTAAGATAATGGCAGTTGAAAGACAGTTCCCCAGATTAATCATACCTATAGAAAATAAACAAAAATTATGCTTTTATTTCAGTTAAGAGTTTTGTTCTACTTTGCATTTCACAAATTCTATATGTTAGCCAAAATTTGCTACCTCAACCTTAATTTGTTCATATTTATTCTGGTTTAAAACCCAGCAGGAAAATTGAATCCCCCTCAAGTTGTCCCCTTTCTCCTGCCTCCTTCTGACAGTGGAGGAAACACTGGGAGAGATTATAAGATGGAATCACAATTTACTGAAACATCGTAATAACCACAACAATATTAATAAAAGTGTACAAAAGAGCAGTTTACCCTCAAAAGGGGATTCACCAGAGAACAAACAAAAACACTTTCTGAAGACAGTGCCCAGTGTGGTTTCCCAAAGGCAAAATGGTGACCACCCCTGTGCTGGGCCTGCGGTACATGTGAAAACAAAAGCTTAACCTCCCCCAGCCCAAAACCAGCGGGAAAACAGGGACAAGACAGAACCTAGTGGGACCTGAGAGGGCTCTGAAACAGATCAGCTGATGCTTCTCCTGGGCCTGACCTTGTGGGAGCGGGACTGGAACATTCGGAGTTCTGGCTGTGGCTCCGGCAGCTGCAGCTTGAGCTCCATGCAGCTCCACTGGGCTCCGTGCCGTTCTCTCCTTTTTCTTCTTCTGGGAGCCACATCTTGGGCTCGCTGGCACTGTCTTTCAGCACCAAACCACAAAACCTGCAGCTCAGAGGAATGGGAAAAGGAACCACCAGTTGCAGAGCAGGGCTGGGTCTGCCAGGCTGGCCCAATACCTGCACACTCCTCCCTCGAGCCCAGGCTTTCCGCTTCCAGCTGCCTGCTGCTGACACCACACCTGCACCATGTCATGGGTGGTACAGAATTAAACAGTACCACCCACAGAAACTACAGAAACTCCAGCCCTTTTCTCTATAATCACAGTAATGTTTCACAAGATATTTACCTTTGGTAATCCATGTATGCTTCCTGAAAAAATCCCACCTTTACCCTGAAGAAGCTGTGAACACTAGACAAACAGAAACCACTTGAAAGTGTTTATTCTTAAGTTCTCTTATATATATCAAGGTCTAGATAATCACTATGCTGTAGCAAATGAAATAATTTGGTTTTTTTCAGTTGCATTTGTTTTCTGCTACATGCTATATTTTCAGAGATTTATCTCTCTATCCAAGTTAGTCATACACATTTTTATACCTATATTTTGCTACAGAAAAATAAAGAAAAATAAAAAGACAATGAAAAACTATTTTACAGAGTAAAACATTGATATAGCAACATGCATATGACTAATATACAGACTAGGTGCTTGAAACAGCTTCTACTTCAATCATCATTTCCCTATTCAACTATTCTGCAAAATGAAACTAACCCTTGACTGACAAAAAATACAAAAATGTCAGATTAAAAGATTTTTTTCAGGTTCCAGACATGTAATACTCTGCTGCTTGTACTGGCGGTCTGTAATTATGCAACACAGATATAGCATACTTATGCAAATGAAACTTATGGTAAGGGATCAGTTTCTCCATCCTTGAAGTGCAGAGACCCAGCAGAATATCTAACGGCACCAAAATCAGAACTTCGAGTGGAAAAAATTTTGCCAGTAAAAAACCACCTAAATACGCTCATGTATATTTGAAAGAATGTGTTAAAGACACTAGAATTCTGATTTCAAAGTGAAAATACTCAAATCACTCTTCTGTCTCTCACAAAGAGAGCCCATTGTCAGTATCTATTTTGAAAGCAGCTATTACACATCAGCTTGCAATAGTCTTCCCATCACTGAATGAATGCAAAGGTTCACAATAGTGAACGGTTAATTCACATTCTTTCAGAAAGAATCTGGACAATTAAAACATTGCTGTTCCTTCTCAGAACAAAACACACCTTCATATTGTCATTATATAACTTCTGCTAATATGTATGCTTTGTACACCAGTCAAACTCTCTGTAAAATCAAACCCAGCAATTGTCTTTATGAGGCTAGTCATTAAACTTGTGCTTTACTACCAGAGTGTCTGCTTTCATCAAAGTATTTATAGTAGAGGTGGTAACAGATGTCTCCTGTTTTTATTTAGCTTTCCTAAAACTGCAGATGCCAGTGCAGTATTTGTCAACTCTTTTGGCCTCTCAATTATTGTACAGAAGAGCTCAGGGAGACACATCAGAGCCTGGGAAGTACCATGCCTTAACAAGAATGAGGAATGGGCCATATGTCTGCTCCTCCTCAGCCCTACCTCCCATCTTAGCCTCTTGTCACAAACTTATCTCCACCAGTGGCTTAAGCCAGTATGGTAAACCACAAACAAGTGACACAGTTTTCAATGAAGACACAGCAAAGAGCTGAAGGAGACCAAGGACTGATGCACATTTTCAATGGCTGTATCACAATACAGCAAAATTCACCTCCCAAGGACAAACAATGATTCTCAGTTTGACCCTCTTATGATTTTTGCTTCATCTGGAAAGCAATGCTAGAGATTCTGTGAGAAAGACATTTTGTCTAAACTCTCTGATGCTATGGAAATGTCATAGTCATTTCAACTAAGAAGAAAAGGTTGAGATGGTAAAAGTCAGACAACTATTAGTTTTGCATAAAGGCAATTGAAAGAAAAATTGGTATTTTCTCAGTAAATTCATGGGCTTTAATCAAACAATTAATAGGAATGAAGTTACCATATCTAGATGAATATAATAAAAAGAAAGCAAGTTACCATTTCTTTGCTATTACTGGTATCAGTTCCTTTTTTTTCCTGTTGTCCTACAGCTGTGCATACAGACATGCTATTTTTCCAAAAGAAAATAAATTGTGCAAGGTTACTGCAGAATAAAGGGTGCAGTCTGATGGTCTGTGTTTTAACACTAATAACAGATGGCTTATCTCAGTGAGAAGCCCATAGAAAACTGGTTTCTACCTGTATGAACCAAGTTCAGGGACAGGATTGTTTCATACAGTCTGCATATGATTTTTATAACAATTAAACACTCGGAGATAGTTAAAACTACTGAATTAACTGAGCCCTGATTCAACTCCACAGGAATGGCACTGAAATTTCAAAGCAGGGCCAGCAGTACCATTATGGGCACAGTTCTGCTAAGGGATGAAAGATGCTGTCACAGAAACAGGAAAGTGATTTTTTGGGTTTTTTTTAGTCTTATTTCTTTTTCCTATAGTCTCATCTTTCTCACTTTTCCAGTCTACTTCCCTGTGCTCTGCCATATCATCTTTTGGCCAAAACATTCCATGGGAGCCAATACACATTTCTCTTACCTCGAAATCTCCTCCTGATTCCAGAAAGGTGAATGTTAACTTTTGGGTTTTCAATTAATAAAACACAGAAATACATGATACTCTTGGAATATGAAGAAAAAAACCCAACCAAAACAGAAAAAAACCAACCCACCATAAAAAAACCCCACCAAAATTACATAGCCAATACAGGTTGTCTGTGACTGACATTTTCTTTTTTTAATTAATAGAATCACAAATTATTTTCTTATGCCTCCTTTCACAATCTTTTATACAAAATACCATTACAAGGAACAGAAGTAGCAAACAAATGAGATCTGGCATTGCTTTGTCTAAAAATAACTATTTCTACCTCTATAAATATTTCTCTGTTTCTCTCAGCTTTAAGCTGACTAGGTTCCTATTTTAGAAAGGAGAAAATAACAACAAAACCAAAAAAACCCAAAAACATCTGCTTCCTTTAGGATGCAAGTCAAAAATCTTTAAAAGATCTTTATAAGCACCTGTTACTTTCTGGTTCCAAAGAAAAAGTGGTACCAAATCAGCAGAAGAGAATTATGACTCCATGAACAGCTAAAAATGGAAAGTGATCCTCTAAATTAAAAAGGTTGAGAAAGATTAGGGAAAGTTCAGATAAGATTTATGTCCAGAGAGCTAGCAATAGGAATGAGTTATAAAATATCAATCTATAAAACATGTTAAAAGAACATTTAATATAGAGTTTGTAGTAGGGATAGTTAACATCAGTTTTCACCATGACAGCAACTTGTAGTTTAAACTAGTTGTTAAATTTGTGTTAGAGACATGCACACAGTAAAAATTAAATTTAAGTTCTGCCCTTTTCCAAATGTTAAGAACAAGTACTTGATTAACATTATGTAAATGTATTCCTATTTTGATCATGACCAAGCAGAAAATGTTCATTAAGATGCAAACACAATATGCTGAGAAAGTCAGTCCACCTCTTTTGCAAATTATTCATTAGGTGTCAGGCATTACATTAACACAAATTTCTACGACAATAAATACACATAGAGCTGCAGCTTGATGTGGGATGAAATGATGGGAACAGTCGCATTTTGAGAGTTAACTTTAATACACTGCTACATAAAGTTTCATGACTAGTGATAGCCTGATTTATATTTTGTGAAACAGCATATTAGATAAGAGAGAACTTTTTGGCTGTTCCCCACTAACACTATTAATTTAGTCAAAAGTTTGTGAAACATTCTGATAAAAACTCCTGCATATTTACATTTTACACAATAAACAATAAAACTACCACTGCTAGAGTTTAGTCCAATGTTTACTCTGCACTGGAAAACAGAAATCAAAATTAGTGAATATGCCTATAAAGATTAAATAGACAATATGCTTTTTAATAGCTTTAAATGAACATTAAAAGAAGATAATGCCAGTTGCAGAACAGGTATTTCAAAGTAACAAAAAAGTAAGTACAGGTTCTGGTTTGAAGTTTGTTCTTGCAGAAATCTTCATAGATGTGATCAGAGAAGCCATTTACCGCATCGAAGGAATCTACACGAACACTTTTGAAAGCAGCTCCACAAGGATGGCACTAAGTTTTCATGTTTGGCCAACATATAATAGTGGTTCCTTCCCTGCTCCTTCCTCCAGCTACCCTCCCAGATTCCACAACTGATGGAATAACCAGAGGGAATGTACTTGGTTAGAACTTCACTCTCTGCAAACCAAATCGGAGTTTCTGATAGCTCATAGGGCTTGGTTAGGCCTTTCGCCATCTTCGTAGCCTCCCTTTGGCCTCCTTCTAACAACATCTTTCTTATATTGTGGCACCCAACTGTGTTACTAAAAGCACCTCTCCAAGTCGATAGTGATTCCTTTTTCCCCTTTTAGAGTACCACAAAGGGCTGGAATGTTGCAACAGAACTATTTTAAACTCCCTGGAATCTGGTCTTGTTTTTTTCTCTTTCACTTCTGGGAAATTATGCCACACCTTAATTACCAAATTGAGAAATTAGTGCAACTATTTACTAAATGAATATTGTTCTCAAAGCCTGAATTCCTAGCAAGGACAGTGTTTTTAATGTTGAACAGAAACTTTTTCATAGAAGTAGTGAGAAAAAAAAAAGTCGTTGCATTTACCTATAGCTATTGGATTCTAAGCTGGTACACTCCTAAAAGGAAGTATTTTCTGTATGAAAGATTTTTAAAAGAAGAGAAAAAGAAAGAAATATTTCTGAAAAGTACCTAACTAGTAAAAACTGGTCCTTAATGAAATCACTGTAATGTGACCACCTAGATTGTTCTAGTCCATGGTGGTGCTTTCTTGTATCTTTGGAGCTTCTGGAATGACCACAATAACCACATATACCATGAAACCTGCATGCCTCCAGAATTTATGGATTTAAACTCCCAAAACTTCTTTGAGACTGGAAAATGAATCTTTCAATTTTATAAACAAGGAAGCATTGCACAAAGAAGCCATTTGTCCATGCACAGCCCCCAGCCAGAATTTAAAGCCAGACTGCATAAATCCTGGGCTCAGGCCTTAATTGCAGTATCAGTATCACAGTTCTCTGTAGCCCTGACTGACACAAAGGAGCAGCTGATATTTCAAGAAGGCTGTCCTGAAATCTTATTCAGGTTTGTTGCTCAGAAGAAAGACTTCAGCTGCACACCAGAATGCACATTTTATTTTCCACTTCTTCACCAGAATGTTTTGTCAAATAGCTAGACAGGATTTATTTTGCTGCAGTATCACCTTATGCCCTACTTTGCTAGTAATGCAGTTGTGTAATATGCATTAAATTACCTGTTTGGGCACTTGACACTGAGGTAGCTGTATTAAAAGGACATACTGTGTTAGGTTTCAATCTTGCATACTGCAGAGGGTCAAGATAGCAGTGAATTATCTACTCAGTGTAGATAATTCAATTACATTATTGCATTAAGTACAATACCTTATCAAAATCTGTTAAGTCACCAGTGTCCTTTAAGAATGACAATAGACACACAACTATCAGGAAAATAAAAATCAGCCACTAAATGTTTACCTTTCCCTACTCATTTCTCTGGTGTGTATCAAATTACACAAAATTATATACTTGGGGGTAAAAAAGCAGGTGAGCAAGTATCCAGTCCCTGCAGTATCAGGTCTGACAAAAAATGGCACTTTACAAACTAATTACAGTTTTAGAGAACTGTGCTTAAACCTAACTGTAGCAATTCGGCCCCTTGAGAAAAAAAAGGATAGCTGGCTTTCAGAGTATATTAGCATGGGACCAAGCTGCCAGTACCTGTATAAAGACACAGAAAGACAGTTGCATATCTGTTCATGAAGGGTACTCCACCAAGCATGAATTTTATTCAGCAAAATTTTAAATTTTAATTATCAGACTTACCTTACCTAGACATCTTGTTTGCCCTGAGAGTAAGGCCCAAGATACCAGTGATATCATTCTACACTGCAATTAGACATTATCCATCAATTATGTGAGAATTCATCCTTTTAGGATGAATTTTAGTTTCACCAACACGGTTTCCATATCGAAAAATGGAGTAGCAGACTACACCAAATACACAGTTGTGACTGTACACATACCAAATTCACGTACCATGATGTATTTTTCTGAGTGCCCCTTGAAACTTGCAACACCTGGCACCATGTGATGTTTGTTGCTCTCATTGGTCATGATTTAGTAGAATAGGTGAAAGAAGCTCTGGCAGATCCATTCAAGATAAGTGTTTCCCCTCCCCTCCAATACAAGCACTGATTATATAAAGACTTTTTAAGGTATTTTTAACTAGGAAGTATACGGCTGTTAGAGATGGACATTCTCTTTAACAGTAAATTTACTTAGCTTTTTAGAAGAAGCAACTTTATTTCCCTGAAAGAAGTCCTTGTTAGGTGAAAGTCATGCCAAAACTGCAAAGGAAAATATCAGCAGTGTTAGCCTCAAAAACAGATGCAGCACTAAGTAAGAACCTGGCTATATTCCTCAGCCTGTTTGGTGGACAGCAACTAGTTCTGAAGAGGCAGGTTCGCTGGCTTTTATAAGCATCCATTTTGTTAGACTAAGCTCATTATTGCTTGGGTTTGACACTCAATGTTAAAACTGATCTTAAAAATACTGCAGTCTCTTCTCTGTGCTTTTGGAAATGAAAACAACTCTTTGCATCTTGCAGTTTCCATGACTGATAATATGATCTGTTCTTTCTATCACATATACATTGTGATTCTTGGGGGCATTGAATAAACTCATATTCTAAACATTAGATACATTTTTTAAAAATACACACACACTGTACATTCCCCCTTCACAGAACTAAGAACTGAATTAACAGCTTTATTAAAAATTTTAAAACACTTTGAATACTGACCACACTTTATCATCAATCAGTAGGTTTCTCCTGCTGAATAGAATAAGAAACCATCAATCCATAACCTCATCTATCCAATGAATTATACAGTACTAACTAATCTGACTTTCATAAAATGAAATCATAGAAGTTCAAGGTCCTGGAAATACATGCTCTCTCAAACTATGTATTTCATCATTCAAGATATTCCAGGGTCTAGTGATAGGAAGATAACCCACTCCTGTTCCCAACTTCCACATTCACTACAATGCCTGAGGAGCTGTGTAACGTCTCAGCTCTCTCAAACAATTACTGCTCTAAGAACTTGATAATCTACATCACTGTTTTAAAACTACATGCCTCCAAAGTAAATTTTTATCCTAATATCCTAGTATTTAGAGGAATGTAGAAGTTTATGACTGGTTACCCCATTTTCAGGTTTTTCTACAATCCTAATAAGAAACATCTACAAATAGGAATCAACAGTCCCACAGCAGACCCAATCCATGAGACCAAGAACTATAATTTATCTACCTGAGAATCACCTTCTGTACCTGGCAGTCTGCACATAATTACTCAATTGTTGTTTAAAACAAATACAGCATTACTGGAATGAATGCCAGCAATCAGCAGGCACCCTCTGCCTATACAAATCAGCCCCATTTGACTTTAAAGTATTATAGACAAATTATTTACATTAATTTTTTATTAAGGATTTAATGGTATTATAATAATACCATACCAACAAATCAGCCCAACTAATATAGCTGGAAATAGCACTATAAACTATACTGGATTTCTCTGGCAGCAAAAAGAAGCTGAGCTGGTAATGTCAATGTAAAAACCAGGCCTTAGTTCACCACTATTCTCATGAGAAAATATTGTTATGACTAGTTTACTGTACATTTTCAAGTAACGGAAGATACCCCAAGGAAAACAGCAAGCATTTTAGTGCAGCCCTATTGATGCACTGAGAGCCTGTCAATGTATTCTGGAATTTCATTAGTTTATAGTAAAACAAAAGGTCTCTCTTCTCATCTCATTTTGTGCAAGAGCACAAAATTTAACCTAATTTAACTTTATAATCCAAAACTCTATTAAGAATTTAAGTGCTACTCCACAGCAAATATGATATGAATGTTCTTACTCATCTCTTCTTCCCTCATGTCAATAGAAACAGCCATATTTCCATTTATATTCCATAATGAATTTTTAAAACCTTTTTCCACTTTTTTTAGGCAAATCAATTGTGAATGTGTCAGCAGGAAAAGCAGACATTCTAGTCACAGAAAACAATGAGAGAAAGTTGCAATAGGAGTCAGGAGTAATAGGCCACTCATCTGTTTGCAGCAAATATCCAGACTATCTCTTCCATAGATACGTTCAAATCCAATCACTTTGCAGTGACCAAGCAGCTACCAGGGATTTCCTGTTCACCACTGCAGTAAAATAATATTTATAGCCATAAACTGGAATTGCTTCTTTCTTCCTTATTTTCCATTATGTTTTAGGATTGGTTTTTTCCCCAGAAACAACTTCAGTGATTTCTTTCAATTGTTGCTCTGTTTCCCATATTGTTTCTTACCAACAAATGCATCAGAGATGTTTCTGTGTTACAAGATGGGATTGGGAGCTTTTTTCCAAAATACTTTCTCTGGAGACTGAGGGAATCAGTTCATATGATTTTAAAAACAAGTCAGTAATGTGATATCTAAAGGAATTACAGAGAAATAATGTTAAAAATGTAGTAAGCTTCATCCCAAGGGAAGGTAAAGGTCAGGGGCATTCCCATTACCAACATATTAAAGGTGAAGATTAAACCAAAAGCACTGCCCTACAAATGCAGACACTATTTGCATCAGGCTATTTTCTGAATTTTTGTATCTTCATTCTTGTAACCAAGTGTTGAGGGCCATTCTTTTCTATCATTACCCTAAATAGATGAAAACCAAGTAGCATTTGACTGCAAGCACAGAGGAAAACCTGAGTTAAGCAAAGTACACATTAAAACATCTTCAGGATAGCTAGGGCCAGTAATGAATAACAAAATACATTTACTATCCAGATGAACATACAGCACTCAGCAGCATCCTTTTACAGGTCAATGGATTTTCTATAGAGCCAGTGTGGAGAAATATTTCTAAAGTACCTCCTCAAATACGCTTGTCTAAATCTATATGTCCAACTGCACAAGTAAGCTGTCAGGCCGTAAATAAAGCAGACTATTTGGCAAGCTATTTATTTATTTCCTCAGACACTGTTTATACTGTTGCATTTCCTTTTAAAGTGCTACAGCTGTAAAGGTATTTCAGGTTATATATGTAAGGAAGTATTGCTCAAAGTATCAACAGTTAAATTGGCTGTTTTCTTCTTCTATTGGCAGTCACAGTATTCATAGACCTTACAAAATTTTAAAGCCTGAGAAAAGACTGACACCTGGGTTTGAGGGTCTTGGGGGTGGGGTGGGGAGTGTGTGTGTGGTGGTGAAAGCAAGTGTGCATAAAGAATCCATGAATATAATTTTAAGTAATGCAAATAGCATCAGATACAATTCCTAGACTCTTCTATTTTTATTGCTGTAAAACTGAAGGCTTATATATTAATAAGTGCAGAACTTCAAATATTTTCAGAGGCTTAAAAACAGTACAATTCTAATCATAAGTAACTGCAAGAGACTACCAGTTGCATGATGCAAAAGAAACAACAACTAAGGAAGCTCTGTTCAAGCTAGAAAAATATAACATGGAAGAGATCTCAAAAAGCAAGGAGGCAAAAAAAATTATGAATCCATAGAGACAGTTCAGGTCCATGTATCAAGACTCAGAAACAGTAAAATACAGGCTCTCATGAATTGAGTAAGCTGCTAGTCTGCCCAGATATATTTCAATATATGCTCCATAAAGTCAGTCTTCGGGTATATGAAATGTCAGATAATCAAATACAAAGCAATTCCAAGAGAAAAGTTGTAAATAATGCAAAATTCAGAGCATGTTAGTCTAGCAAGCCAAATTACAAGCAGTTTCACTTGAAAATGCTGATTAGAGCAAAATGTCAGGCATAAAGTACATAAAGAAAAAGTGTGCTATAGTAATCAAGTCTAAGGATGACAAAGATGGATGCTTGCAGTTTTGTTCAAATCCTTAAAGAAAAGTCACAATCACTTGGCCAGCTGGAGACAAATGTATTTTCCTGGCTACCCAGGCTATCCAAAGAACAAGCAGTAAATCTCTTAACTCAGACTGCAGTGCACCTTCCCAACTGAAGGCCTTATGCCTCCAATTTAGCAGCAAAACTAATTCCTAAAACCACTGCACCTTTTGCTCAAAACCATCACTGCTCTTAGTGAAAATGAAGTGCGTGTCAGCCAGCTTTCCAGCTCCCTATCTTCTTTGGATACTGGGAAGAGAAAGAATACTCATCAAATACCTGGACAAGAGAGTTCTAGTAGAGCACCTCCATTGACTTCCCACAGAACAGTTACCATGGGAGATGCAGTTGTGATAACGCAGTGAAATGTATGAAACCATTCCACAGATGAGCAAACAGGGACTATGGAATAACCCACATCTAACAGGGAAGTGAAAACATTGTGCATCAATTAAGGCTTTTTCCTGAGTCCTGAACTGCAATCTTCCAACTTTCATGACGTGTTGAACCCAGTGACTAATAAGATGACAACTTCAGACAACGGGCAGCTAGAAATAAACATCAATCCTCGTTACTTTTCTATCCCCTCCACCTACCATTCTTTACTCTTCACCAGAGCTCCTATACCATACACACCTTCAACCATGCTCTCCTTAGTTCAATTCTACAGGGTGGTGAAGGGGAATCTGATTTTACAGTGCATACGTGCTTAAGTTACTTTCAGGGTATATTTTTTTATCTGCTTTCTGCTACCCCTACTGTAAGATCAACTTCGTAATTTCCTGTTCCAACGTCCAGCAACAATACTTCACAGCCAGCTTCTATGTTCAAGTATCAATTTTCAGAGAAATAAAGGAGTGAAACAGAAAAAACCAACCACCAATATACAGATTTTTATGCAATATCCACATTTTCCATGGCTCTTTCAGTCCTTATACCTCTGAGTACCAGTTTTGCTACATGGTAAAACAAGTCTGATTCACTTTACCTCTGTATCCCACAAAGATTATACAGATTTGGAACAAGTACCAAGGGAAGGAGTAGTGGGGTTTGTCTAAGTCAGCATTGCTGCCAGAAAAAATGCATGTCAAAGAACATCCCTAAGACATCTAGAACACTGAGGAATGAATAAATAATATGTCTGGATTTAAGCCTGCTTTTCAGAAAAGCATCATTCTTCTCAAACCCTCTTCTCCCTCACTGTAACATTAAATATAACTTACTGGATACCTGAAAACAGAATATAATGAAGTTAAGATGCCTTAACAAAACTAATTAAAAACAAGCCAAACCAAAAAAACACAACTGCCCCCCCACAGCCCCAAAAAAATCAAACAAAACCCCAAAGCCACGATTTAAAACAAAATGCTTGCGCATTTCAGTGTTATGTGACTCAGCTTTCAGAAAAAAAACCTTACCAAAAACTAACAACTATTTCATTACATAAGTGACAAACATTTTAATGGAAAAGTAAGCTAATTTCATTTCTGTATTACAAGATGTTTGTAACATTACTTCCTAAAATTAGAGAAACTAAACAAGTAACATACAGTTAAAGGAATTTTGCAAGCTACAATTATCCATATAGAAAAAAAGCTTTGCTCAGTTTTCCAGAAAGGGAGGAGAGCCTAGTTAGACAATACATTCACCACTATGCCCCAGGAGTTTAATTCTTAGACCTCTGTATCTAAGTGAGATAAACATCCAATCCTATACTAGATGACTGCTAATGGCTCAGTTTCCAGTTCAGCAAGATAATCAAGCACTTAAGTGAGTATTTCCACTCACTTGTACAAGACTAGTCACATTTTAAAAGATTTGTTACTGGAAATCTTAAATTTCTGGGGTTTCTTTTTCACTTTTTTTCAGGGGTACTGCTTTTGTTATATCTTGTATGATAGAAATATTTACATATCCTGTGCATCAAATAATGCTAGTAACAACACAAAAAAATGTGTTAAGACTTTTTTAGGAATACACTGTATAAAAGTTAAACAATTTGCTTGCAAAATTAGTATAATTTTTTTGTCCATCACTAACAAAGCAGAGACATGTTTGATGTGTTTGTTCAAAACAAACAAAACCACCAATCTCTTGTCATAAATATTGCTTATTTAAACAGCAAGGCCAAAATTCACAAATATAAGACTCAGAAGAGCTATGCCTTTCTCTGTTAAACATGTCAGTAAGCACTTGCTGACTCACTGAAAACTAGACTTGAGAAATAATGTAACTTAACTCCTTCCTAATGAAGAAAATAATCAGATTGTATCTGCCTAATCCTAATTTGCAGCCAGTTATTTCTATAGAAATTTCATTGGGTGGTTTTACTCGGGTCCTAGACTCATATTCACTTAGAAAACTCTCTCTATACTTTACAGTTCTTGACTGCTGACCTCTATCAGCTGTTACACACTTCTCCTCTGGGAAAAATCACGTTTAAGGTTTACAAACAGTCTTAAGCAAAGTCAGGTGAGTTAGCTCTTAACAGTCTTTATCGGATGATTAATCTAGGAGCCTAAAGCAGATGAGGAAGCATGTACATAATCCTCTTCAGTCAAAGCAAAACAGCAAGGGTAGCAGCCCCCAGCTGGGCAGCAGCAGCAGCATCTTCTTTAAGCCCAGCTAGATCCAGAGAAGGACCCCTGTCCCAGGCCTTCTCCATTAGCTGCATAAGCACCCAAGACTGTTTAGTTTACAGTTCAGAAAGTCCTGACTAGGAGTCTCAGACTGATAAAAAAGTCAAAGGGCATGAAGAGAAGCAATGTGTGTCCTTGCTTAAAGAAGACTGCATCTTTTCAGTATTCATCCATCCCTTCTGAGCATGGGTATTGATCTCATGTACTTAGTCACTACCTTTCTCAGGGCAGAACTTGCATTCCCCATTTTCTCAATCAGAGCTGTAAAGCTATAACTGTCTTGTGATTTACTCCATATTCAGCACTTTGTATTCTGCTTTTAATGGTAGAGCTTCTCAGTGACACCTATTGACATATACAAAGCCCTAGAATCTTACCCTGTGTGAGAACTGAAAATTTAAAATAGCAATACAGGTCAAAGTAAATAGTATCTGGTTAATTTATAAGGCACTTGTGATACCTATGTATCTATTACTTCCTGTCCTCCACATGATTACACCTCATTGAAATAGAAAAAACTTTCATGACAGGGTTCTAGCTCTTTTGGCTAGTTGCCCATGTAAGAATATCTATCCTTGTTACAGTAACTGCAGCTAGACTATATGCGCTATCCTATAGAAACACACCCCAAAATCCTAAATACACTACAGTGTGTAGGAATCAGTATTATAGCCAGTAACACTCCATATTTCTTAACAGAGCACTGTCATACACAACTAAGAAAATTACACTGAGATTTAAGCTACACTTACATAATCTACCTGACAAGTATGTTTTGTCATACTACTATTCCCAATATTTAAGCTATTTTCTTGTGTTTATTCTGTATTAAAATAGGAAATAGTTTTTCCACCACACACCGAAAGTACCTTTCAGATCCCAAACTCCTTTTGTCATCTTTTTTGCTCAAAGCCTTCCTACATCACTTGCTACTGTAAAGGAATGTTAGAAATGCTGAATAATCAAACTATTATTAATGGAAAAAAGGTTTTACATTATGGAAGTTTTCCATATTCTTCTGCTTACTCTCACCTGGAGTAACCTCCTACAGCAGGCAGTACTCCCCACCCAGAGTGCTATGCTCAGCTCTGGGATCCCCAGCGCAGGAAGGACACCAGTCTGTTGCTGCAAGTCCAGAGGAGGCCACCAAAATGATCAGAGGGACAGAGCACGTCTGCTATGAGAAAAGGCCAAGAATGGGGATTGTTCAGCCTGGAGAAGAAAAGGCTTCAGGGTGACCTAATTGTGGCTGTCCAGCAACTGAAGGGGGCCTACAGGAAAGATGGACAGAGACTATTTACAAGGACATGTAGTGACAGAACAAAGGGGAACGGCTTCAAACTGAGAGTAAGTTTAGATTAGATATTAGGAAGAAATTCTTTACTGTGAGGGTGGTGAGGCACTGGAACAGGTTGCCCAGAGAAGCTGTGGATGCCCCATCCCTGGAAGTGCTCAAGGCCAGGCTGGATGGGGCTCTCAGCAGCCTGGTCTAGTGGAAGGTGTCCCTGCCCATGGCAGGAGGGTTGGAATTGGATGATCTTTGAGGTCCTTTCCAACCCAAACCCTTCGGTGATTCTGTGATTCTATAATTCTATGACATCTAGGACAACAGAGAAGAGAAACACTTAAACCATCAGAAACAGATCTAATCTCCATGAAAATACCTGCACAATCTAAAAAGGTCATTAGGGAAATACGTTTTGAACTGAATCAAGTTAAAAAGATATTTTTTGCAAGTTCTAAAGTAAAAAAGCCACCCAGAACTAACAGAACACATCAGAGTAAGCAAGAAACTCTGCTTCATATTCACCCAAACTCCCATTTACTAAATTGCATCGAGGGAGAAAATATAATCACAGTGAATTGATTATGCAATTATGATATGATTAAGCTGCGTTTTCCCTCTTGGAATAATTTGGTAAATGTATGTTTATGCAAATGTTAAGCAATATTCTGCAGGTAATGCAAGTTACACTTCTTATATTTTAGTGGGAGTATCACCTAAAACCAGGTGTCATGAGTGCACATTAATGCCTTACTACAGATTATTTCAAATATACATGACTGTGAGAAGGAGATACTGTCTAGATCATTACTATGACATCTTATAAATTAAAATAAGCACTAACTTACAGCATATGGTACATGTTTTAATAGCCAGAAATGTAACAAAAAAGGAAGACCACAAAAGTGAACATGAGAGAATGAGCTGGGTTGGGTTTTTTAGTAGTAACAAATACACAAAATTTGTTTTGTTAATAATTGGTCTGGTGTACATGTAGACTTAAATGTCTATTTTCCCCATCTCTTTGCTTCTCAAACCACAGATTTGCAAAGTCTGAAAACAGAAATTAAGAAGATATATGACATCAAGTCAGACATCACAGAATAGCATAAATCTGAAAAGCACACTTCCTATTTTCAATTTCTACTCTCAAATGAAGGGGAAATAATCTGGCAGAGTTTTCAGTGTAACTATTTTGCAATATCCTCCTTTACAACTACTATTAATAGGAATTTATTCTTTGCTCACAAGTATTTCTTTCCCGTACTAATTAAAACAGCATTCTAGACTTGTCAAGGAAGGCTCCTCAGATAAACTGTGTTCATCTTCACTTCACCCCTTTCTCCTGTTTCTTCCTTGGACAGTCTTTATTTAAACTGATACAACATAATACCAGAGCTATGAAGCCTCACGTTTTTTATAAAGGGGATCCTATGTCACAGCACAATGTGTTCTTAAATAATCCCAACATTACATATAGAGCAATTAGCTTCAACAGTTTAACTAACATCACAGAGTCATAGAAAAGTTTGGGTTGGAAGGGACCTTAACAATTATTTAGGTACTACACCCTGCCATGGACAAGGAGAGCTTCCTCTAGACCACGTTGCTCACAGCTCCATCCAACACGGCTTCGAGCAGTAGTAGTTTTGAGTCTTTGCCCAGAAAGTTGAAAGCGTCATTCAATGTTCTCCACCAGAACATAAACTCTACAGAAAGAGTCATTCAATGTTCTCCACCAGGACATAAACTCACATGGCACAAGGGTATGGTCAAGTTAATTTAGACGGTGACCATCACTAAAACATGACTCACAATGCATAAAGTTGATCTTGATTGATCCAGACCATTGTTAGAAACCTCACAACTTGTCATTGCATTAAATATTTCATTATTCAAGCTTAGCCAGAGGAAGCCCCAGGCTAATCTTGCCAAGATCAAATTGCTATTTAAAAATCAGCATTTGATAATGTAAGTATTCTAAGATATTTCAAAGTATCTGTTCCATTCAGACTTCCAAATTTCAAAATAGAACTGACAAGCTTATACTGATTATACCAGACAATAATGAAGCAGTTAATCTACATTTGTAGAAAGGATTATTTTTAGCAAAAAGCCAAAGATTACAACATTTATTTTTCCAGACAACTTACATCAACATGTAGCATTCACTATTGAAGTTTGTGTTTTAGTAATTTATTTTTCAATGATTCAATTGACTTGCTTTAAAACAAATGTATCAGATTATCACCAGACTTCTGCTCAGGACTGAAGCCTGATGGACTTATTGGAAGAATTGTAAATATAAAGTTCACCTCATAAAAAAAATTCTATTCCTAGTAGTAATGTACCAAGCATCGTGATCCCACTGTACAACGTGCTGGTTGGCAGAACTACGTCAATACCAGCAACTTGCTGTGTGAATGTCAGTTCTAAATAAGACTCTTAAGTTGTAACTACTTAGATAAGCAACAAATATGTTTGCATTACAATTTAAAACTATGGAAGAGAAAGCTTTAGTATTCTACTTATCTTTCAGTTTATAATGTAGAATACAAGTCTGGAATCCAGATGTCCTGCACTTTTAGACCTCTAATTAACAAAAATATAGCTTGAATTTAAATATTTTGGCCAGGCTTCACTAATGGAAACTGACTAGAAAGATAGATTCTGAATTGTAAAATGACTCCTTGTGTTATGTAACACCCTGAATGAGGATGTAGCAGGTTTAAGAGCTGTTCTCCTTCACATTCTCCCCCAGGCAAAAATCACTCTTTGGAATGTCTGAAAGCAATGGTAATTGAACACTGGAGTTGTTAAACAGCTGTATTTCCATAATTATAAAAACCCAACCACCCCTGACCATCCCCACACAAACACTAAACCTCCACAAAAATAATAGGAGGGTATGGAAGTCTTAGAGGTACAAAGGGGACTGGGATACAAAAAGACTTATTTTCCCAAGGAAGACAATCTGCTAAGCTGGAGTAGCCCTTTGTGGAAAAACACCTCAGAAAAAGGAAAATGCTGCATATACATAACCTCAGGGACAGAAGGTTCAACCCAACACAATAACTCAGGCCTATCTATGCTTTCAGTACTTAAAACCAATGCTAACAGTTTTGTCAATGGCAATAACTTCTCTCTTAGTAACCCCTCTTGCTTGTGAATTAGGCTGGGTAAGATAGGATTTGTCTCTTACTAATCAATGTTTAACCAGTTAACAGAGACATTTAAATTCTGTGTTTAAAGATTACTTTCAATGCATGTTTATCAATTATACATTCTTTGCTAAAATAAAGATAATATATTCTCAAAAGACTTTTGATCTGCAAAACAGAGCTTGGGAAACCAGTCATGAAAAGTCCATTTTGAAATCTAGCAAAAATGAAAACAAACAGAAAAAATTATGCTCTTTTATTCAAGTATCTGCAGAATGGTGATGGATGATGGAGCCTGCACAATCTAAAACCCTGCATTGCTCAGAAAACCTGCAACTTTGCAGTGATGTGGTCTTACAGGAATTGAGGAATTTCACCTGGGCTTGGAGGTGAAGAAAAATTGAAGTAAAAGATCGTATTTTCCAGTGTACTGCTTCTGAAAATGGTATTTAAGAATTCTGCTTCAGTGACATTTATGTTCAGCTTGTGATACATTTGTAGCACTTAAGGAACCAGAAGAAAAATGTTTCATTTGGGTGGCACTTTTTCCAAGAGTGCCATCTACAAATTCGATTTCCAAACCTGATGCATGAGCCAAGACTTCAATGACAGAAGTGTATTTGGCTATTTCAAGTAATAACAAAAAATGTAACCATAAACCCATTTGTCAGGAAATACAGCCCCATTTTTATGTATGTCCCCAAAAGCAGTGTCACCTAAAAAGCCAACTTAGAACTCCCATGGCACTCTTCACAAATTATTTATTCAATGAAGAGGATGCCCTCGTTGCTAACACAAAGCACTGGACTTTAAAAAAGGGTTAAGTGGTCCTGTCCACAAACCTTTTTCAAGTTATGGAAAGCAGAAGAAAATCTGTTGCTAGGCTTTGCCAGCATTTTTAATGATTTTCCTGTTTTTTCATTAATAGTGCTTTATTTATTAATTCATATTGTGTTTGGAAATTCCTGACTAGTGAAAGCTAGTCAGATAATTTACATGCCCATGCCCTGACTGTGAAGTCCTTCTTTACCTCCCTAATCCCCTCAAATAAGCAGTCAGTGATGGAATTACCTGAATGCATGTATCCGAGCACCCAATCCAAAGCCCAATGATCATGTACTGTGCTGTTCTTCAGCTGGGACTCTGCTTCTGCTATAGCCTAAAGTTCATGTCAAACCTTGAGGAGTATCAGTGCGAATGGCTCCATGAGCTGGTGCAAAGTCCCTTCTACCATCTGTGCCAAGCAGCTCTACCTTTGGCAGATTGGAAGGTCAGGCCCAAGAGGCAGAGAACCACTTAAACCAAACAGCAAAATCCATCTGGGAATATGAATCAGAGCTCTTTTATGGAGGAGAGGCACCGGATTTCTAAACACTTAGCTTCCATCCACTGTGCTAACATTGACTGCCAACCACCACCAGCTCAGCTCTCACGTGGATTTATAACAGCTCATTTGGAAAGGCTAAGTCGTATCACCAGGGGATTAAATTTTCTTGAATTAGTATTCCAGAAATATGATGATCAAACTCCATTACTGCCACTGAGATACATTAATATAGAGAAGCCAGAGCAGAAAAAAGGAACAGTTCTATTATTATACAGGCTGTCCCAGTAGAAAAGGTTTGAACTATTCAAATCAAAGTAATGGCAACCAGTTACAGTAACGGGGTTATTGAAAGTTCAATTACATTTTTAGGAGTTTTCATTAATTAAAAGTGTTATTTTTTAATGGGGGGGGGGAGCGTGTGTGGTACCCTATAGAACCATTATTATCCTCCCTTTTTTATAGGGCTTTTATCTAGCTTTAAATTATAAAATGGGCAACCTAAACATATTTATATTAAACTGGACAGTAGCCAGAAAATGACTGGAAGTATTTGCTTCAGTAGGGCAAAAAAAAGCTTCTCTGCTGCGCAGCCTGGATGAAGGAAAATGACTGGTGGACAGATTTGGTTAATCCACATTTTATTTATCTCTATGTCTGGATACTCAAAATAGGGTAAATAGCAACTAAGCTCATAAAACTTCTGTTCCGGTATCAATCCAAAATCCGAATTAAACTGGAGTTAAGCACAATAAATACACCAGTGCAACCCTGTGGTTACACAGAACTTGCCATTGTTAGGATATCGGTTCACTCACTTTCAGTATCTTTACTATCTGTGATCAAGATTCACTTTTCCTACTTTGTGACATGAACAATTAGCATCAGAGAGAAGAAAAATTAAATTTCCACCTGACATGTCCACAATATAGTGGCACTAGAGCTGAAAAGTTGAATAGACAGAGTTTTCCTGTAATCAACATCAGAGAGTCTCTGCACAGAAAGAGTTTGGTTATGAGTATTCATACAAACAATTTGGATCAGCAAAAGCTGCAGGTCAAAGTCCTCATCATCCCTCGCCCACAAAATTAAAGATAGAAATCCTCCCATTTTCCATTTAAAATTCCTCTTTGCCAAGGTTGCATTACTTCTTAGTTTGCTATTCCCATCTGCAGCATGTCAGACATCTCAATTAGATATCACAAAAACACTCTACTCCCATCAGTGTGTTTTGTAGGCAGAAGCTGGGAACAAGTGACACTCTTAAGTTCCAAGTGGATACAAACATAAATAGCACCTCCCTGTAGATCTATATGTGGATCCCAAAGCATCCTAGGAGTCAGGTTCCCAGACTCTGAACTTTCGCTGTGCATGACTGCTGTCTTCATGAAAAGAACTCTTTGGCTCAGCTACAGTTGCCATGGAGACAGCAACTTTGATTTTTAGATCTTTAGTATATGTGATATTTCAGCCATATGTTGCATGCATTTAAGTTCTCTACCTATCCCTCCTCTTCAAAACTAAGAGAAGTAAGAGATACTGAATGATTTCAACATTAAAGTAAAATGCACGCCATGTACTTCTCATTCTGGAGAAACATGCTTGCAATCCAGAATAACCACAAATTTAAGATACTAGGAACATACTTGATTGATGTTTTTTCCTCCAGCCC
Organism: Corvus cornix cornix; assembly: GCF_000738735.6. NCBI lineage: Eukaryota > Metazoa > Chordata > Aves > Passeriformes > Corvidae > Corvus > Corvus cornix. The sequence goes on along the minus strand of NC_046338.1, from coordinate 14,971,539 downwards.
AAACAGTTCCATTTATGACAAGATTTCACCTGAAAAATAAAGGCTCTATTCTTCTGATAAAGTCATGAGATTGGCTTCATCTTGCTCATTAACACAGCAAACTGCTGGCTGCGCATGACTCCTGCATTAACAATACCTGAGAGAGGTTCCAATTCCAATCACACCAGGGATTCTGCTGGGCAGACATCAAGCTTTCCAATATCCCAGCTGCTTTGCCTGTGTCTCTCTAAACTCAGACCAGCATGGTCCTTTACCACACCTCAGAAAGCACAGTAAATCCAGTCTCAGCCTCACAGGGTGGTGATGCTACAGCAAACATCAGATACACATGCTCTTGTAAAAAACACCCTCAATACCCAGTGACAAAGGACTGAGCTATGGTCTGAACTCCAGAAAAACAAACCCAAAGATTGCAAAATACTGCTTAACTTCAACGAAACAGTTACATAAATAAAGCAGTGCAACTGCTCTCACATTTAGGATTATAACTGTGATTGCCTGTGTTTCCATATTTTCAACCTTAAGAAAAAAAAGGAACAGAAGTATAAGCTGCTCTATTCCTCCATCACTCAACAAATCTGCATTGGCAACCAGAGGGACAAAGTGCATTCACCTTTTTATCTCTCAGGGTGCTCAATACAGAGTCACAAATGCAGTCCAAGCAAAGAGCACTCCAACAATATTTCTCCATAAAGAAGAGAGCACTTTGTAACAAGTTGGTAATTATTTTCTCAGCCGCATTCAAGCTCTTGACTTCAAAGCTTGGAACATAGATACCTGACCAGTAATTCTAGAAGTTTACATCTGAAGCAACAATAGACAGCAACTTGCTTTGCCACGGGAACAATTCTTAAAATTTAAAAGAGATCACTTCTCAAATATAAATATAAATACTATAAATCTGACATAAAGCAGCTGCTACAATACATAACTTGTTTTCAATGTAGAGATACTACCACAAGGGTTTCCAGTCTCTAATATGAGACAATACCAGCTTTGGAACAGAAATACAAGCTATGAATGACTCCATCTCCAGCTTAAGCACATGACAGACAGAAATTAAAACACTGAGGCAGGAAAGTAACTGCTGCTCTCCTCTCAAGAAGAAATTACATTTCAAATATTTAATGTAGTCAAACAGCAGAAGTATGACTGGTCAATTATAAAATCTGAGTACTTTCTCAAGGAAAAATCAGGGAAACAGTTTTCCTTATGGCAATACAAAGAAAAAAAGCAAAACGTGAGAGATGAAAGTGTGAGCCACTTTTTCTTCCACTGTACAATTGCAAGAAATAAAGAAACATGTTATCCTAATATGTTATTTATTCCACCAGCACACTAAGAATGTAATCCATCACACATCCTAAAACATGCTGTATCATGTTTCATACTGTTGTAACACTGGGAATTATGCAGTGTTTCAAATAAATACCACATTCGCACGCATTTAAACACTCTCCGAATGGTACTTAAGACCTTTAAAATTAATGTCTGGGTTTTTTCCTTATTTGCCTTCTATAAAGAAATACTTCTGAATCCCTGAATATCATGTGGACAAACCTGAAAACAGCTCAAAAATAAAAGCAGCACAGTTGAACAATTATGGCTTCATGCCAGTTAAACTACAGTTTGGACTGGAACTAGAAACTCCATGTTACATATATTCACACTATTTAATAGATGGTAGATGCTAGATATTCCTACCAGTAAAATAAAACACTAAAAACTACAAGTATCAACTCTTCAAAGAGGTTGGGGGGTGCACCTATACTATCATCTGCATACTATAAAAGCTCTGTATTTTGATTACAAACTAAGTTGCTACTATCTAGCAAATAAATTGAAGGCAAATATTTGTTGGCATGTTTAGTTTGGAGATAATATGATAAATTCCCTGCTTTCAATTTCATATAATGCTGCTGTTATCAGAGTTGTGTCTACTATTTAATTTCAGTAAAAGTGGGAAATGTCAGAACATGGCATCTTGCTAACACAACGAGCCACTTCAGCCATATCTGCAGCTGCATAAGCAATCACTGATGGGTCAGGAGGGCAAAACAGAGGAAAAACAATGAAGTGCATGGCAGGGAGGACCCTGCTACTGAAACACTCCATACTATTTTTGTCCACATTTTAAAGTGGTTGGTAGAAAACGATGAGGGTACAGAAGTGCCATAAAAATGATTCAAGAATCAGAAAGGGACGTTACAATGAGAGGCTTAGGGAATTCAATGTGTTTAGGTTTTCAGAGAGGCTGAGAAGTGAGATGATTACAGGATGTAAGTACCTTCAAAGGGGAAAAATACTGCAAGGTGGTGAGGGGGGAGTATAGAGAACAGCGTAAGGACTAGTAGCTAGAACTACACACCAACCATATCCGGATTTTAAGAAACTGTGGCTTTATTTTGAAATAGTGGAAAGACCCAAATTGTGGAAAAGCCATCGTACCAAATGAATAAGGAAAATGCTCCTTTCTTGATGACATTCTCAAAGCAAGACTGCATGCCTTCCTGGAAGAAATGGATTAACAAAATTTTTCCTAGATCTGGCTAGGATCACAATTGTGACTAATGATAAACAAAAGTCTTTAACTGCCTTCTGAAGAGGCAAAAACCATAAATCCACACAATGCTGAAAAGTTCTCAGGCATACCCTGAAAAGGATGAGTGGATTGCATTAAGGGACACATGGTACTTAAGGGAAGTGGCCTGGTGCACACATTACCTAAAGGGCTTTACTGGTTCAGACCAAGGTTCTAATATCCTGTTTCTGACAAAGACCAACTGACATCTGGAGAAGACAAAAACAGGTTAAGCACATGGTTATATGCTCCTCATGTACTTAACATCACCTACCTACCTGCAATTTAGTAGATTAATGAATTTTAAGATGAATGATTTTTCTATGCCTATGATTTTTCTAAGCATTTCAATAATCATTTGATGCTGTGGCATTGTTTCAGTTTCACCAGTTTGTTTCAGCATTTCTGGGGCTATCAAGCAATAATTAATTTTTGATTGTTTCCTACTACTTGTATAGGAAAGGATTCCTTGCTCACTTTATCCATACTTATAGGCTCCTACCATTCCTTTCCTGACACGTTTTCCCAAGTCTGGTGAGCCTTGGTCTACTTCATCATTCCCCATATGGGAGATGCTTTGTTTCTTTAATTATTCTCAGCAGTCATAGATCTTTTCCAAGTCTGCTATAACCTTTCCCATGATGAAGGGCAAGAAAGACCAACACAGCAGAATTGCTGCATCCAGTAAAAAACAAAATATTCTCATGTGGTTCATCATTTGTTTTTAACATGCATTTTTGACCATTGTTGAGAACTGATCAGAAGTTTCCATAGAGATAACTTGTGTAACCCCAAGAACTCCTGCCTCAGTGAGGACAGCCAATTCAGAACTTAACATATGTAAACTTGTGATTGTTTTTCTCTTAATACATTTAGACATGACAAAATTGAGCTTCACCTGCCATTACCCAGTCACCTGGTATTGTGAGATTCTTCCCCTGAAAAGCTCATTATCATCAAACAATTCACAATAATCTCTAAACAAACAGGAAAGTACATATCACAAGTTCAAATCATGAATTAATGTTCAGTAAAATATATAAGTAACAATTCTAATCACAGTCTTCAAAAGATTCAGAATTTTTCCTAGCTAATTAACAACCTAGAAAGACTTCTAAAAAACGTTACAAATCTCATTCAGCTACCATTCAGCCCCCTCTCTAAAGCATTAGAAGGAGCAGAAATCAGATGTAAATGAGGAAATACCTGCAGAGGTCACATTATGTGGTTATTTTTCAAAAGCCCACACAGCCCCAACACTCAATGACTTAAACTCCACTATTCAAAATACATTAAAACTGCTCCCAAGCAACAGCAATTTTGTTTGTTTTTTTAACAGACTTCTTTAGAATTTAGGTTTAAACACACATATACACTTCAATAAAATGCAAAAGCATTCCCTGGGTACTGCTGTATCCAGTGGGATTATATTAGAAACTTAAGAAATCTAATTGCAGAAGGATACTCCAGACAATCAGTTTCACTATTAACAACTGCCTGTTCCTCACAGAACACCAAATCCCCCAGATTTAAACCAACCCTACCATGTGGCTTTATTGAAGACTGGTCAAGCAATTGAGTTTTTTTACGGTTGAAACGATAGCTAGAAAAACTTTTACTATGTAATGTTACAATGTTGAGACCATACCATTTCAGTCAACGTGGCAGCAACACTGTCCTTCCTCTGTCAAAGTGCTGTGAAACCATACAATAACAATTTCTTTTGGAGTGAACACAGCACAGCACAAAGGCAATAGGAAAGGGGAGGAATACCAAATTCACTGTCCAGTTCCTACCTCATTTCAGTGAATCTGTGCCTAACTAGCCTTTATAATTTGTATGCAAGAATACATCTGTTTAGTGTTTTATGTTCTCTCGATAACACCACTTTCTGCAAGAATTTATGATACACAAGAGTGCATCATCCTGAACTCATTTTGTTTCCAACCATTTGTGAAATTATTAACCAACTGGTTTTTTGTGTGCACTGGACAAGAACAACCATTTTGCACATTTAAAGTTTTCAAAACTTCCAACAGACTTTTTTATAATGGGTTTTCTGTTTGTCTGTTTCATTGGAGGCCCATTTTCCTGGCATAAATTTCACTACAGTATAATTTAAAAACATGGTTCATGCAGTGATGACTACAATTATATTATTTGTTGATTTAATGTTCAGTTCATATTGTGTGGTTTCCAAAATAGAAAAATCTGTTCAGAGACTGTAAATTGAACAGGCTCTTTAAGTTACTTAGACCTAGTGAGTTCCTATTTTTCCCTAAAGCCAAGCTTGCACAGACTGTTGGCATCTTTCAGTTGTCTATCTTCACCCTGCAGGTTGTTATGTCTAAAAATACAGTAATTGTATTACTGCATATACAGTGCGTAAGTTTGAGTGTCAAGGCTAAATTAGCAAGGCTAAATTAAGATGGTATTTGTTACCGAAACTCATTTCCTCTGAGGGATTACAAAAACTCTGCCATGTTCTGAAGCAACAGGTTTATGATAGTAAAGGTAAAAGGACAAGTGAGACTAGAAAGCATCAAAAATTCTACACTGTTATTCTGACCTTCTGAACTTCCTTTGTTTTCAGAACCAGACTTCAAAAAAAAGCACTCCAAGCCTTTGTGTGTGTTTTCTTATGAAATTTTTCACCCCCTTTTTTTCAGAGAGGGAAAAGTTCTCTCATTAATTGTAAGTCCTGATTTTATTAAACTTACAACATTTTTAGAGTAACAGTAAAGCTTTACAACAACCCCACCATAGTTACCATGGGGAATAAATAATACACAGAAGCTTTTAATTTCATCATCTGACAAAGGGAGCAGGAGAGAAGGAGAAATTGTCTTGTCTCTTGTTCTGAGATGCTAAGTTATATTTATCATTACTGAGAAACCTAAAGTTGCACTAACAAGAAGTGTGTTCATTAGTAGGCCTGTGATAAGTGGAGCACCAGACCAAAAAGAAACCACAAAAATTTGTATTCATTCATACAGGATTATTCAGTATCTCTCCTCTCCTATCACTTTATTCTGAAGCAAGTTGGCAGTATGCTTCTATGAATCATGTCTACAAAGGTCTGCTATCCATTCACACAGATGTCAGTGAAGTATTCCATCTGCAGTATCTCATAAGGGATTTTTAGTGAAGCCCCTCCCCGACTGATCCGCAAATTCCAGTAACAGAAATAGTGCAGCAAGTTTTCCACATAAACATAAGGCCATATATTGTCATTAGAAAAGGAACACTGTTAAAATACGACCAATTTCAGTTCTGTGGTTCCAGATCAATACAGCAAGTCTTCAATGAAGAAATAAGACTCCTTGAAAGACTACATTTCATATTTGCAGACATGGGGGGGGATAAAAAATATGGGAAAAAATCAATATATGAGAGGTTGTTTTCAAGAATGTTATGAAATGTTATCATCTTACAAGCAATTTTACATGTTTTTTCTGTTACCAGCATCATTTACTGTATGCCGCTCTCCTAAGCTGATTTTATTTTACTTACTGCTGAGTAAGTGGCATTCAAGCTGCTCACAGGAAAAAGCCATGGAAGTGTCAAAAGCAGGTTAAATTCTTGAAATAGCCAGTGAGCTCCTAAGGCTGACAGACTACTGCTTATTTAAGAAGTAGAATAAGCATAACATATTTGTCCATAGACACATAAAACATTGGAAAGTCTTCAATAGCATGATTTTATTATGAGATACTGTGCAGAAATTATTCACTGACCCCAAAACAGTCATCATTCTTCTCAAGATACGCTCTCCTCTGAAATGTTAGTTTAATAAGCTCACTTCCAATTAATATAAAAAGTACCTAATTCTATAAAGGTTTTATTTCAATGTATACTGAACATAATTTATCAAATAATTAACAATCCATATGGACTAATAACTAAAAAATATGTCATTGAATCATTTAAGCCCAACTATAAAGATTCTCTCAGCACAAGAATGGCTGCAGGACTTCAAGGGAAGAAAAATCTTTGTATTTCATGTGAAGTACAATCGAATAAATGACACAGAAAGAAGACCTGTAAATCTCTATCTGTAGCCACTTCAGGACAACACACATCATAAACAGACTCATGCTCAAATCTACATCATAAATGCAGCACTTCAGAAACGTAAGTGAGCTGTGGATCAAATAGCTGGGCAGAAACAGGCTTAGAGAAGGCAAGTTCATGTCCCAGAGAGGCTACAGTGGCCTGAGTAAGCATCCTGGCTCATTCAAACCTAATTCATGTAGCTTTAACAGAGTATGGGAAACTAAGCAGTTTTCTGTCAGGTGACACAAGGATACCAATATAGTTTTCTCTGCATAGCAACATTTATCAAATTTTGTGAAGAAATACAATATAAATACAAACAGTGGCTTTTTGTACACATATGAAGTTTGTAATGTCACATACCTGCAACACACTTGGAAGGACATGGATCAAACACATAGACTGTATTGTTTCTGTATTAGGATGGTTCTTTGGGGTATTTTAAAAATACAAAGACTTTGTCACTTACACACACACACACACAAGCTGATCAGCTACATCCCTGTGACTGCACAGAGAGAGGGAGTAGAGGCAGAAGAGCTACTGAAGGTTTCCGTGCTTGATGGCCTATAGTGACCCACACCATTAGTAGCAACCTCTTGCCACCATGTCTCTTGTATTGCTATGAATCATCACAAGGCCCTAAAGCCCCAACCTTCCTCCTGCTTCACACACAATTATTTAAAACGTGGGAAAATTACTTTCCCCAACAGACTCCGTTTTATTTGATTGTTACTCCATGTTACAAGGCTGCCCTTTATAGTCTGTAAAAGTTGTTCTGTTCAGTCAGTGGTTCACAAATTAACCTGTAAAACGGCAAAAAGCTCAATAAAAATGTTCTTCATTCTAGCATCGTAGCCAAGGCTCACAAAGCATAAAAAGGAAAATTTCCACAAAACGCACAAACAAGGAAAGTCATGTGCACTTTGTAGATCCAGTGGTTGTTAGACCATTCACAGCAAGATACCTTAAATTTTCACTAGAAAACATTACTTCAGCCGTTGGCATTAGCAAATGTTTTTCTTGGATGTTCATGTTAAAAAACCCAGAAATAATGCACCCCCCCCAAAAAAAAAACCCCAAAACAAACACCAAACCCAACAGTCATTTCTACATCAGCACAGTTTAGCTCTTTATCAACCAATCATGAAAGACAGTGTCACTGCAAAGTTTTATTCCAACCATTATAAAATAAAATCCACTAGTCACAAGACTGCCACCATAATCGGCAATATGTGCATTTACCACAAAAAATTCTCAAGTACAAGTTACTTTGACATTTTCTGGTCATAGCAATCTATTTATTAAAAAAAAGAACAAAAAAACCAAAGTATTCTAAATTCACCTGAAATAAGCTGGCAGATCAAACAAGCAAACAAGCCTACCTCAAACTCAAACTCAGAATATTAAGAATCTAGTTAGTGCTTTAGCTACTACCTATATGAAATGTGAGTCTGGCTCTACTTTGGAAACACACCTACTTCATGTAACAAGCACTCTGTGATGAGTACTGGAGGTTACATTTGCAGAACACTTAGTAAGTACTACAGTGCAATTTAGGATGATTGTTTTATATCAGGCAATTTTTTATTTAAAAAAAATTTTTAAAAAAATCAAAGCCTAACCAACTTTTACATTTATAAGATCACTACTGCTGTCAAGGTAGCAGCGTACAATAAAACAATAGCACTAAGATGTGCAACAATTGCAATAAGCTTAGTCATGGTTTGGAAAAGAGCAAACTTACTTGTTTTCTAAAGAAATTGTTAGACAAAACCAGCTACACTTACCAAGGATGCTTTTGGCAACTAATTCATATGCTCTCTGACACATGCTAACAATTCTTGGATGACAGACCTCCTAAAAACTTTGCATTTGGTAATAATTTAAGTGCCATACTTTTCAAGGAACGTTGCAATACTTTTAGCTGACTTTGACCATGCACTTAGATCAAACAGGAAGCAGTGATAAACTTAAGAAAATAATTATCCTCAAGTCATTAAGTTCTTTCCACCTGCAAGTTGCCCAAAACCAGGATCCTTTGCTCTGAAACCAAACCGAACACTCAAAACCTGCATGAGAATGTCCCTGGGACAAGGACACACAGACCACTCATTAGCATACACCATATTCCCATATTCCATTTTGGGCAGCATGCAGTTCCTTAAAATCAAATATATATACAGCACAGGAAAATTATGAAGGATGCAACTGCAATTACACAATAGAACAAGATTAGCCAAGTTTGAAATCAATGCATTTTGATCCTTAAACATCACAGGCATTTTAGCTTCTCAAATTCATTGTATCAAGGTTTTGAGCAAATGAAGAAAGAACAATCTCTTTTCATGGTTTTATGTCTGTACTTAGTTAACCCTTATCCATCGGTAAAGCTTTAAATTACCTGATAGTTCTGCCTGACCTGTATTTGTAAGGAATAGGCATTCTATAGAAAAGCCAATTTTGGTCATTATTTAGTTGTGGAATCAAAATAATTCCTAAATGGAACCTAAATAAACTACAGAACCTAAATAAACTACAGCAAAGGTTGAAGGATTTTAACAGAATTTGCAGAGTTTGTAGATAAGTGATTCCATCAAGGCCAGAAAACTCAGCCAAATCTATCTGGTTATCTGAGAGGATGTTTATATAGGTTTCTCTCACATAGTAGTTATCTCTAGAGTGCCATCTCATGTTTACACTTACTTGCAAATACTTAATATATATTGAGTAAAAGAGATGTAGGAACAATCACTTTATTTCACATTCCTGCTGCTCTATCAATACTTGACAGATTTTGTTGCTTAAGTGTCATGTTGTCAGACATTTAACAGGCTTTCTCATACTTAAAAAGCACATTATGTGTTATTTTTATTTGCACATTGTTTTAAGATAAACAATGAGAAGAAGCAAGTCTAAAAAAAGTTTACCATTTTCCTAGATTCATTCTTGAAAACTAAAATTTCAATCTCACTTAACATTTAAAACCTTTTCTCATCATTTCCATCAAAACAACTATCTTGTATGAATATTTTACAGCACCAGTTAGAGAAATTTATTACATACCATTACTTATTGCAAAACAATATGTGCTTTCAACTGCAACCTTGACACAAGCTTCCACCCCTCAAAGTGGGCACATATTTAAAACCTCCACATAATCACCACTAATGCTCCTTAGTCATTCAGTTTCCAAGGGATTTTCATTATGGATTAAAACAAGGAAAAAAATCCCAAATACCTCTCAATATCTTCATTCCTCCTTCACACGTTTTTTTTCTTTAAACTTGATATGTGAATAATTTATCATCTATTTCTCTTTCTTAATTCTCATAATCAGACTGCCTTGCCAGCTGCACTATGCAATCACACTTAAGTAGGCACATAAAAATCAGTAGAAACAATGCTTTGGGTTGCTCCAGCAACCACAAATGTTTCGAAAAATGCCCCCACAAGCATGTCAGCGAGACCATATTTTTCAGAATATGGTTTGGAAAGCACAGACAGGAAAACCAGAAGAGGGTATATTTAAATGTTTTGCTGTTTGATTTATCATTTCTTTGTGCTAAACCAACACCTCAGTTTTATGCTGGTTTTTCATATCAGAAAGGAGAGAAGGGTTTAATGGCATTGTAGAGGGTAAATGACAAAGCAATAGGAATCAGGAGTAAGTACATTTTCACAGTGTTAAACTAGAGTGAAGCCAGCTGTGAAAATAAGCATATTCCCCAATACTCACTGGCTTTTTGTTGGGATCAGAAAGACCGTGGATAGCTCACAAATGCAAAAGTTGCACTCATTCTCACATACACATCCTTTTTTCTTCTTTTACCCTCTAGAGAAGTTAATTTTTAATATTCTTCTCTATGTCTGACCACGTGATTACAAGATTAATTTGCCCTTAGGCCAAATTCACTTAACGTGCCTCAGGAATAACCAAGAAGCCTGACTAGTACCCCGTACCATTTTTTTCTGGGTTGGATGAAGGGATGGCTGTCCCTTCCTGTCCAGAAGCAAACATATGCCATCTCTGCAGCTCAAGGCCCAAAGCATTAAACTCAACTGAAATCAAGAGTGCTTTAACTTCATGCTCCAGGCTCTGATTCCTGCTGGTGGAGGAGCTGGCTACAGCTCTGGCTGCTACCCTGGCTATCAGTGGGGTGATACTCTCCCACCAGCACGCCAGGCACACTGCTGGGAGAACCCTCTTTATGCATCCTCTGCTAACTTCAATAGCTCATTTGTGATCTCCAGCCCTCTTATGCCCCTCTATGACTGGTAGCAACTTTACTTCATCAACCATTCCAAAATCTTCCATCAAAATGCAAAATTTTTTAATAAAAGCAGCTCCAACTGAATTCTGTGTAGAAGGTTTTATATAACCCTAACTGCTTTGGCCATTGAATAGTTTCAAAGATAAAATTCAAGACTGTACCAGACATGACAGGTCATAAACACTGCTATGTTTAAATGTAAGCTTAGACAGGTATTTTTGGTCATTCAGCCTGTGCTTTTGGCTCAGAATGCATGTCTGTGGGGCAGTTCAAGGACTAGAATAAATATTACTAGCCCACTAGAAAGTACAGCATTCTGGTACTTCTCATAGCAGAAAACACCAACACTACTGCATACACATTCAACACAGACAGTAAGTCCTTGTTTACAGGTAAAAATCAAGCAGTATGCTAGAAATTTTACAGGACACTTTTTATAGCTTTATCAAACCAAAATATTAAATACACTCCTGTTGAAGTTAATTTTAAACCTAAAGAGGCTCTGAGAAAACACCAGAGCAAGTTTTGCCCTCACTCAAACCAACAGCAGCAGTGCAATTAGCACACTGGATTAACAATGTAGACAGCAAAGGGAGAGACACCCAGAAGTATTAAAAAAAATATTTGTTTTGATAAAAATAGAAAGGCAGTAAAATTACAAAACATTCAAATTCCTACTAAATGCTTACACATGAAAAGGTCATTTTTATGGCAAGAAGTCTTTGAACAGCAAATATACATCTAATCTTGAAATGCTATCTTTCTAAGTGAAATGGAGTTCAAAAACATACTTGGTCCAATCCCACTATACACAGTTTGAAGTCATCAAATTGGACAGCAAGATCTAATCACTTCATTGTAAAACAGCAAACTATTATTAAGTACTTATCTTCAAAAGCTTGCCTTGTTGGCAGAATTAACAAACTTAATACAAAATAGTTAATCTGCCTAAAAATCTATTAAAACAGACTAAATTTTTCTCAGATAAGGAGGAGGGCTTTGTAAGAGTCTTTTGTTTTGTTTAAATTAAAAAAAAAAAAAAAAAAAAAAAGAAGGGGAAACTATAAGACATTCAATATTCCCAAAGGCACTAATTTGATTAAGGGAAAGCATTTTAGTGCATCTCAGTTCATAGTATAATGTATAAAGAATAGTATTATATTGTAGGTATTTTGCCAGGAAAATATCTTTTCACACTTTAAGAGTGCATATTACTGAAGGTTTACTGACAAATGAGATGCTGAAAAACCTGGGCTCTGAAGTTCTCACTGGGAGAGCAGCTGAAATAGGATTCTACCAATGAAACATTTCATTCAACACCAGCATCCAGAAAAACCTGATATTATGGTTTTGTTTCAAAAAATACTGATCCTCATACAAGCTATTTTCTGTGCCAGGTACAAAACCACATCTTCAGAAAGTGATGATACACTTGTGCTCAAGAGTGTTTTGGTCAGGATACAACATACAGCGTTTTCGTCCTTCAGCATGGGAATCAAACCCTGTGAGTTTTACTGCACTTTTACTGCAGTGGAAGGACATGGCTGGACTCAGCTTTTGTAAAAATTAATCCCCTTTTCTTGAAAGAATAAAAATTTTTAAATTACACTGTCCAAAAATGTATCTTCTCAATTTACATCTGTCATTCAAATGCTAAGGGAGCCAAAATCTCAGAGTGCTTTGTTTTACTATGGAGACAATTTTTTGTCTATTTAATGTGTCAGAATAAGAGTCTATCATTTTCCCATCCTATCTTTTTGACTTTTACTCTGAATTTCTAAATCCTTCTTAGAATTAGTGAAATCCTTTGCTTAGAATGAATGATCAATATAAACTCCAATATAATATAATCAATTGTTGATTAAGGTTTTGTATATTGAAACGCATTGCAAATTCCATGTTTTGAAAAAAGAGACTTCTATTCCTCCAAAGCCCTCCACAGAATTAATGTAAAGAAATGCAAGTATTTCAATGACAATACAGATATGCTATTTATGCAATCATCCTGAGTATGTTCAACAACAATATATCCAGAAAAAAAGATAACAGAAATATTGAAAGTGCAAAGATATGCAGGGGAAAGATTCAAGGGGAAAAAAAATAACTAAACTGGATTCCCCTCTTCACTTTGCAGAAAGTGAGATGCATAAGCATAATCTCTGTCCAATTGCTCTCATACCTCCAAGTTCCTTCATTTTCCCAAGAGCCTTTTTGCACCTTTTTCGAAGTGAAATGAAATGCTACTGCCTTTCAATCTGTCATCCAAGAAAGATCAGTCCTATATTACAACATCAGAAAATGCAAACAATGATGACAAATATATATACAGATCATATTTATATTTAATAGGATTATACACATCACAAATTTATATACTCGATACTCTCACCTATGTATTTATATATATATTAGAAACAAAGAAGAAGAAAATAAGATTGTCTGAGAAAAAAGCCACTACTGAAGTAAATGGAGAATATATGCATTTTAATTTAAGGAACCTAAGAACCCATCCCCACACTCTTTACAGTTTTACAGCAATTATGCACAAGGTTTGCATAAACACTTCAAAATCATCAAAAGCTGTTTTATCAAAACAGCACTTAAGTTTTACATATGTTTCAACACAAATTAGTATTCAGAATTAAAGAGCAAGTTGGTGAAAAAAAAGGATGTCAGCTGTCATTTTAATCTGTAACCAGATATAGAAAATGGACATGAAGAAGGAAGGCAAAGACTGGGTCAAAGCGATAGAAAGGTTCTTTCAAAATACTTTTAGTAATTTCATTATCTTATTAATTCTTTCACTGCCCTAGACTTCTAGCTACTCATGATGCATTTTATCACTAGCAGAAAGGTTGAATAATAATTATTATAGAAGTAATGTTATTGAAACCATGATGACTCAAGGATATTGCAAAGTAAGGACAACAATAATATGCTGAATACTAGAGACAATAAAAAGACACATCGATGCAGTTGAGTTTTCTGCAGACACTTGCAAACGACAACTGTATGGTAAAACTATGCTCTTAATTTATAGCCTTAAAAAGTTGAACTACAGCAATGAAATAATTCCTTGGTAACGTAGAGACACTCAATACAACGTCAGTCCCTGACATTCATGGGCACATTCTGCAGTAACACTGATGTCCTGATTGTCAGCATATTCCTGATACAGAACCATACAAATCTGTGCAACAGGAACGCTTCTATGAGTATCGAGACTTGATATCTTTAGGGAAATTCCTGGGCATGCTAACTATAATCAGCACTAGCAGTTATTTTGATACAGGCAATTACTGATAGGAATGCCAAATGGAAGGACTTGAGTTCTCCAAGACTTAAAAGTGGCGAGGAGCTGGGGGGTGAATAAAGAACCAGCTGGGTCAATTCCAGCAAGAAAAGAGCTTTGCTTTTCTCTCCTAAGTGAGCAGAGATTTCTCTGAATGCCACCGTTCTCAAGATGCTGGCTTTGAACACAACATCTTCACAGAGCCACAGGTTTTCAGGGGAGCGGGTGATTCCAACACAGTGGATGGGCTTGAACACCACATGAAGCGGTGGGTTTGAAAAAGATACTGCCCGTCCCCCAGACTGCAGCTAAGAGTCTGTACATATTTATGAAAGGCTGCAGCCAGATGGCCAAATTTCAGATGCCTCTCTCAACACTGGAGTCCTTTCACTCAGTCTTTTTTATTTCCAATTGAAAAAATAATGCAAATACACGTATTGGTTCAGCTGTTTTACTACAGCATGGAACTTTCATTATGCTTGCCAGGCTAGTATTTCAGATACATAAACAGATTTCAAGCATAGCTCTTACCACTATTTTAATACTGCTTTGACAAGGTTTAAATACACTTTAGCTAAGTGACAAAAACTACAGATTGCACACAGTTACACAAAAAGACTGTCTTTTGATCCACTGAAGTGATAATACATGGAGGATTCCATATGCAAACACCATCTATTTCCTAAGGAGAAGCAAGAATTTGAGGGAAGGCACTCATTATTAGAAGACAAGACCAGTCCAGCCAGAATAAGTCTAGCAGTGAGTGACTCATGGTTGCCAGTCAATAGATATGAAAATTACTTGTTCATGAACTGCTCAAATGTTCCTAACTTCAATAGCTAGGGGCAATACAAAGCTATGAAAAAAAAAAAAACAACAAACCAGCTGCAAATACATCCATTTTCTGAAATAAGGAAGAAAAAAAATTTATACCATTTATTTCATTTTACATGTGTATAGAATCATAGAATGGCTTGGGTTGGAAGGGACTTCAAAGATGTAATGTAGTGCCAACACCCCTACCATGGGCAGGGACACCTTTCACTAGACCAGGTTGCTCAGAGACCTGTCCAACCTGTCCTTAAACACTCCAAGGGATGGGGCATCCACAACTTCCCCTGGCAACCATGATAAACTAGAAAGCAATGGTTTCATCTGTTATATTAAATCCAAGGTTTATGTAGTTTAACAAGGTCTCTTTTGGACAGGTAGTGTATATATATACCAGCCTCCACTGAGAGCTAAGAGAAAAAAATGACATAGGAACTTCCAATCACTGGATTCCAGAGGTATATTGCAGATGTGAGAATTTTACTTACTTCTGCCATGCTCAGCAGTACAAAACAGACAAGAAACACGAGTACTGGCATGCCATTACGCCATAATGCTGCTGTTTTAGTTGCTTTAGCACAGAGTAAATAAAGGCATCAAATGTAGTTTTTTCTGATTTCCAGCAGTGTTACTTTTCCTTTTACAGTGCTACGCACAATACAAAAACCTGCCAGGTATTTAATTATTGAAATAACCCAATCTATCTTCCTCAGTAGAAAAACAATGATATGAAAGAACAGGAAGCAGAACTCCTTTGAACACTTTCTCCTGAGGTTGTCAGCCTTGAACTCACAGCTAAGCTACCTCATAGCTATCATTACCAATGTTTAATATTGCATTAATTCATGATGAAGAAGAACATGGTACTCACATTTCTTTGACTGTCCAACAGGTTTCTTCTATCCTAAAGACATGATCACAAACGTGTCTCTTTTCCAGGATTTCCATGGAGGACGGTACTGCAGTTCTATGTGCTCTTCAACTTAAATTTGTGCCTTACTAAGTAACATAGACAGGTATGTACTAGCCCAAATCTGGCCTTCTTCAATGGAGAATCCAGAAAGATGGAGTGCCTTACCTGGTCATTACTTCATCCACTGCCATGGCTGGAGGGACTGGGAGGGACTGGAGGTGCTTTATCTGATTTCTCAAGTCCACTTCATCTCTCAGAACTGCCCTCAAAATATCTCTAACAAAAATATCCCCCTGCCAGACAACTCTTCAGCACAGCATCTGCTATTAGAAGTGAAGGCACAGCTCTCAGCACATCATCAATTCTCCAAGTTATTTCACTAAAAGCACGATGCCTGCAAACTAGGTCCAACAATACTAAAGTTTCTCACATGTAGCCTTTCAGAAGGGGAAAGGTATTTTAAAAAGTTATGCCTCTTATTTCCACTGTTAGAACCAGCCATTGAGGTTACCAGCAAAAAGGGGTGAGATCAAGTCACAGACCCCATTAGCAAATCTGAGCTGCCTTGGTATGCGCTTGAGAATGTGCACAGTTCTGTGCTAGTCAAAGTTCAGACACTACAAATTTCACAGAAAGTAGAACACCAACAGCTGCAACATTTATTCTCCAAAAAGTTATAAGGAACATAAATAAAAAATAAAACAAAAGTCATACTATTGCTCAATATCACAGTTTTCAATGGGAAGTACAGTCATAGTATGGGAGCACTTTAAAATTTATTCTGAAACTGTCTGGGACAACCAGAAGCATGGTGAAAGTGAATGGTAAGAGGGAACCAGGTGAAAAAGTATGATAAAACCAGCAAGACTAAGTGGAAGAAAGTTCCACTGGATGGAGATATACTAAGGAAGCAGCATTACAATTCTTATTTCAGGAAACCCAGTATACAATAAAACAGTTTCTGAAGGAATGCCTTGGGCTACTCAGCAGCAAATAATAACTACTGGGTAACAGGGCAATATTTAAATAAAATCTAGGTAATTATTTGCATAGCTGTGTGTGGTCAGACCTGCCAACAACCACAAACTCCTCTTTATAAATGTTCAATGTTCCTCTTTATAAATGCTCAATTATAAGTAACAATATGCTAAGGAACCATGCTTGCTATATTAGAAGAATCAACTAAATACTTTTTCTGAGGGATTTTCCAACAACATGCAACAGGCAGGCCTACTGACAGGAGATTTTTTATTTCTAAATAAAGGAAACACGAAATGCCTATTATTTTATCATCCCAAAAAAGCAGAAAATCTTGTATTTCCATAACGCATAAGACTTAATCATTGGGAAGTTAAATCCTTTAACTTCAAGGGAACAGTGGTTTATTAGGTACACACAGTGCTTAGAAAGATACTACCCCAGCAAGGACCACAGATGCTAAGACACTACCTTTTTTTTTTTTTTAAATCTGGCAATAAATCATCAATTAAATTTTCTTTCCTGGGCTTAGGAAAAGATCCTTAGTGTTTTGAATTATTAAATTATTTTTAAACCAAAAAAATATGAAAAAGTAAAATGTTAAGGACTTATTTTAAATTACAGATGTCTATACGCTGAATTCAAGGTGCTGAATTAATAGATATGAACCATTATGCTGTTTCTCACTTAACAGAAGAAACACTCCCACATTACAGCTAAGAAGTTTTTCAACATAATCTGAAGCAGGTTCAATCCTCTCTTTCCCTGTTATATTACGTTTCTCAGACATAGACTTTTTCCAAATGGATTACGTAAACATCACTGAAGTGCTAGAAAGTAGCATTAGACCTCCATTTCCACCCCACCAAAGAGCAATCCTTCTCTATCGACAATCCTCACTTTCTCTGATCAATCCTACGGACTTCGACCCTCTCCCACTTTCCTGGCCAAACCTGAAGTGCTTCTACAGTTTGGTGTTGTAAAACACAATTATTTTAACAGAAGAACTAGAACGCGTATGAACTTCTCTCTTCCTTCTCCCCACCAGTAAATTTCAAAATCTTGGGGAGGGAGGAGAAGGTAGGGATGGATTACATCCAGCTGGATCAATTTTGTGATCCAACTCACCACAAATACCAATGGCAATGCAGGAGATAGAATGGTACACATTAAACAAGTTAAATGCTAGGTCAGTTTATACCCAAGGCAGAGCCGCACTCAACAGGCTTCCAAAACCCAAAAGGGACAGTCAGACATTACTTCTGTTCTTCTGTTCCAGGAGCAACAGTAAAACCTCAACATTTGCCTTTCATGTGTAATATTCTCTATTAGAGCTGTGCATTCCCAGAGCTAACGGACACTTACCCCCACCAGGCTAAAATAAAAATATTAAAGTCCTCATTGGCAATTACGGACAGTTTAGTCTGGAGAGAATGCTAATTTTCCATGTAAACCTGAAAATAATATGGAAGACTAATAGCTGTAGGTACAAATCTCACAAAAAAAAGGTATTTCAAATTGTTCGCACTCTGCTTGTCATCTCACCGCTACAAACTATTTGTAAAGAGCTGCAAAGAAGTTAAAATTAATATTCTGATGTACTTTTTTTTAATTAGGAAGTTATTTTTCATATGAAGAAGCCGACAGGTTTACCAATACCCTTTTAAAGGATTTTGTTGCAAAAAGCAGCAGCAGCATTTGTGCTAGTCATTTGCTTACACGTCTTATACTTTTCAACTTAGAAGTTTGCCATGGTGACCAAGTTTACCCATATAAAGTCTTACAGAAAAAAAAGAGGTTCCCATTCTTTTTTCATTCAGAAACATGTCCCAGTTTATCCTTATAGGTGAGATATCTTAAGTCATTAAACTGAAATTAAGGCCCCCAACTGTTCACTACAGAACCTGGAGTTGCTCATATGTGAAGGAATTGGATAAAGCCCTTCCTATCCGAAAGGACAGCTGAACATTTTTAGAACTGCTGATAAGACTGCACAATTATTTTGCTATCAAATCCGAAGTAATTTGGTTTTCCTAGTCAAAGCCTAACTCTTACAAGAACTTTCCAAGATGACAGTTTATCATACGATATATCAATGCAAACACATGGCATAGCTCAAAACCCAGTCCCCAAATGCTGTGCAACAAGACTTCCAACAGAAAAGCACCCACTGAAACACAACTAAAAGACCAAAAGAGCTACTCTGTCCTTACCCTCAAATCATAGTATCACTTCACACACACCCACACCATTTTTTTAGGGGGCAGGGAGAAAAACTGGCATTCAAGTGCATTAGGCAAATTAATTACTTTGATTTGGAGAAAACCATTTTCCGTAATGCAGCTCAGTAGAAATATAACCAATCACTAAGGTTTCATTACACCTGTTTTTTTACCATCATATTTGCTAGTCATAAAATACATACCAAACATGTGAAAAGGGAGACATTCAGACAGCTAGAAGCTTTTTAACAAAGCATACTCTCACACTAAAAAACAGAATCCAAAGTCCAAAGCTGTTGTAGAAAGTCCTTTTCCCCTTCCTTCCACAGATTTTGGAGAGTCACCAGTAAGTTGCACACAAAGCAAATCTTTCCATCTTACTTTTAAGAAACTTTACAATAGTTTTCCCTTTTCCTTAAGACATAAAATCAGCAGAAGATAGTAATTAGATTCCTGTCCCAAAGCAGTATGAGTATTTAAATCCTCTAAATATGTAAGTTAAACATGTCCCTTGCATATATATTAAGGAAGAAGAAGTTTTACCAGCAAAATTCTTTATTCTCACACACATTATGTTATTCTCTTCATGCCAGAAGGTAGATAGATCTCCCTTAGGTAACACACACTGTCAGCAACAGAAGCATTGAAGCCACCGCTATGAACCACTTTAAAGCAGATGTATACAAAATACCACTGAACCTTCAGCACTAAGGCAACACTTGCTTTATCTTCCAATTTAATTCATTTTCTTCTTCAAATGTTTGTTTACAGTTATTGAAACCCTGCAAAAAAAAAGCCTCGATTATAAACGGTAAGAACTTTCAGTTGAAAAGTATGCAGAGTAAGGGCCTCCCTCAACTCAAGCAGTCAACCACTGCAATTTCCAGGGTCCTAATCTCTAACATGCAGTTCAGAGAGAGTGAAGTGGAAAAGAAATACTGTAAAGTAAAATCCCAATGGCATTCATACAGCTCAACATCAAGTTATGCGGACTCTGTTAAAAACTCATTGTTAAATTTCCCGTATCACTCAAATCCACTTCTACTGTTAACACCAGAAGGAACACGATGTGCACTTTTTCTTCCTACAAACTGAAACTTACACTATTAACTATTGTTAATAATCTAAATATCTTAGTACAGTCAAATAATATGAGAAAGCAAATCCACAATGTTTGCAAACCAGTTTCTAGTCTTGTATACACCAGAAGTCTCAGTGCCCTGTTTTCACAGCTCCTAGGCACCACAAACTCGGTTCAGAACGGTGTTTTTTCACATCCTTGAGACCCTTAATTAAGCAATGTAAAATCTTTACAAGTTCTGCAGCCTTATCTACAACAAAGTAGTAAGATGTTACCTGCCAGGCAGATATTATTCTAAAAATACCCTCTTAAGGCAGGAAAATAGAAGAAATTTTACACAAGAGATTTCTAGTTCATCACTATTCAGTTAAGTACAGCTCAGTGACAGTCTAGGAAATCACTAACTACACTCAGTAAATGCAGAAAATAACAACCTTTAAATGAGGTTTAAATTAAATGAGAGTTAAACAAATTACCCATTTGTCATTAAGAGCAATGTCTTTAGCTTTCTTATCTATACACCGTGCTTTCCATTACAGTGCCAAGCGTTAGTAAAACGTCTGAATTAGAAATCAGATGTCAAGAAGATGGTTATTCGCTGCAGCAGCAGCAGAACCAGCCTCAGCTTGGGCACCACGGCTGCTGCTCTCCTCCCTCGCCAGGTGCCTGAGGAGGGACAGGCAGGCCGGCCGGTGCTGCCCACGGCTGTGAGCACCGCGGCTCTTCTGACAAAACCAGTTCAGACACTACAGACACGTTTGTCTTCCCAGCACTGACCTCTCACAGGTCTCCTGATCTCGCAGAACAAACAAATGAACTCAGAGGCCAAGGCTGCCGCGGAGAGCCGCTTTTGCAGAGTGGCCGGCCCGCACCGATCAGGTCCCGTGGCGCCGGGGACGCGGCAGCGCACGGAGCCAGCAGGAGCAGCGCCCGGCGGGGCTCCCCCAGCCCTCGGCGCTGCCGCCCTCCGCGCCTCGCCCCGGCCGCGCCCGCCGCCGCTCACCCAGCTTGCCGCGGGACTCCTCCAGCTTCTGGATCTGGTTCTCCAGGAACAGCACGGCCACCCCGAAGACCAGCACCGCCAGCAGCTGCAACTTGGGCGGCAGCATAATCCTGAGCAGCCCCATGAGCAGCAGCAGCAGCGCCGCCCGCCCGGGATCACGACATAACGCGGGGCCCGGCCCGCGGGGCCCGGCGGGAGCCGCAGGGACGGCGCGGGCGAGGAGGCACGGAGAGAGCACGGCCGGGGGCGCGGACAGGGCCCGGCGCCGCCGCTCTCACATCGCCGCGCGCACGGCCCGCAGCGCGCCCGCCCCGCCCGCGTGGCCCGGCCCCCGCCGCGCCCCGCCCGCCCTGCGCGCGCTGCTCAGCAACCGAACGCCCGGCCGCGCGCCCGCCCCCGCCCCACGACGACGCCGCCGACGACGCCGCCGCCGCCGCCGCCGGGCCCCGCGGCGGGCCCCGCCCCGTGCCCCCGCCATTGGGCGGTGCTGCCGCGGCCCCGCCCTCCACGCAGTTCGATTGGCCCGGAGTGGGAATCGCCCCTCCCCGGGCGCTGACTCCGCCTCCCCCTCTGAGCCGCCGGAGCGAGGCGATGTCCCGCCTACATGCGTCCCTTCGTGATTGGAAGGCGCTGCTTGAAGTCCCGCCCATCCGCCCATCCTCGTTGGGCACCGGCACCGCGGCCCCGGGGAAACGCACAGTAGTATTGGTCAGACTGGCTGTCAATCACTGGGCTGGGCCGCTGTGCCGGTTGGCAGCCGTTCCCGGGAAAGGGGAAAGGGCTTTATTCAGGCTTGTTTCCGCAATGCCTGACTAGCATTGGGGAATGGTAGTTCTAGCCTCGCTGCGAAGCACTGCTCTGAATAGACTAAAATATCTTTGCTCTAGAATTCCAGAAGATATTCTGGATTAGCTGTTTCTGCTTGTGGTGCCGGGGGCTGGGAGCAAGTTCAGTGTTCTCCCGCATCAGGCGGTGTTTCGGTCACCCGCGATGGGTGAGGTCCTTCCCCGGCCCCCGGCGGCGCTGGCAGGGGCGCTCCGGCACCAAGATGGCGGCGGCTGCCGAGCTGGGGGCGCTGGGGCGGCGCTGGCTCTGCTGGCTCCTGGGGCTGCAGGCGGTGAGAGCCGGGTCCGGCGCCTTCGCGCTCGGGGCTGAGCGTGGCTGCAGTTTCTGAGAGAAAGAGAGCGGGTGTGAGGGCGGGGAGGGCGGAGTGAGACGTGTCCCAGTGCGGGAGGCGCGGGCGCCTCTTCCTGCTCCTGCGGCCGTGGCCGCCTCTTTTGCTTTCCGTGTCGGAGGCTGGGCTCTGCTTCTGCCTTCTTCCTAAAATAGTTTGTATTGGTGCTGCCTTTGTTTTAATATAGTAAATTATTTGGTGTGAAAACAAAGCAACAGTGTAAAGTGTATTTGAAGTCAAAGCTTTGAAGGAGAGAATGCTGATGAAATGAGGCGCGTCACTCACTAAGTAGCTGAAATTATCTTGTTCTGATGGGAATTTACCTTCTGAAGTGCGAGGATTTCTTTCCAGTCCCAATCAGAGACATTTATTATGATTAGTACATTTATTGTTTCAGGATAATATGATAGTTAAGGTACTAAAAATTGAGGGAAAATATTAGGGAGAGAAACCTTCTATTTATTCTTTCCTGTACCTCTCTGTAGTTTTATTCTCAAGATGTTTGGAGCTTGCTATGTAACCAAAACTGCTTGAGTGAGGAATTGCCACGTAATGGAGTCTTTACTTACTTTCATACACTGTGTTTTGGTTGGTTCTTTCTCACACAGACACAACCCGAAAAAAAGTTCTCAGGAGACTACTGGCCTTACGTTTGTGGATTGTGTAGGGGTCTGCTGGGCAAACGTGTGAGGAGCAAGGCTGCTGGAAGCAAAGTGACAATGCCAGTAGCTCTTTTACTGCTCCAAGGTGAACAGATCCAAAAGTGGTGAAAAGATTACAATAAAGCTTCAAAGGGGTGGATGGCAAGCAGCAAGGTGCAAGAAAATTGTTTTAGTTGCTATGCTCATTAGTTTAACAAGTGAACAATAACTAGAATGTAGCTTTGGCTGTGTTTGGAATGCTCTTTAGGGGCTTTTTGTACTACTGTGCCATTGTTGTATTTGTTATTGTCAGTATCCCTCAGAAAAGATAAATATTTTAAGAAGATAAATACAAAATACTTAAAAATTAAATACCTTAGTAAAAATACTAAAAAAGATAAATTATTCCAGTAGAACAGGGTTCCATTTTTGCTTGTCTGTTGTTATACAGTGTTCTGTAGGAAGAAGAAAAATAGCTTTCTGCCTGACAGAATAATGTTTTCAGAATAGTTTTTTCATGTATTATACTCCTCTGTTCATGCTTTAACTCTTTTTTTTAGCAGATACAGAGAAACAAAATAATGAGGCACCTAATATGTTTTCTACCAATTCCCAATCCATGATATTTTCTGTCACATAAGTGACCTGTCTTTCCTTCAACTGTAAGTTGGCCACTTCAGCAGAGGAAATGGGGTTTGTCTCTACCTTACTTGAGTGTGCTGCATGGATTAGGTGATATGTGAATGTGACAAGAAGTCTGTTTTGCTGAATGACAAACTTAGTTTTTCTTCTTTACTTTTCTGTTTGGCCCAGCATAACTTTTCTGAGTCTTGTTCTGTTATCATCCAGTTGAGTTTGCTGGTGCCCTGTCACTCATCTCTGAACGCAGCGGTGCTGATTGTTTTTTTTGGTGCTTTGGCTGTAGCAGGGTTTGCCTGAGGTCTTTTACCCAGCATGAAAAGCATCTGGGAAAGCTGCCTTCTTTCTCTCCTTTCTTAATTTCCTCTCTCACTTTTTCCCCTCCAAAGCAAGCAGCTGGAAGGGAAGATTTTAAGCCAAAGTGTGAGAAATCCATGTGTAGAAAAGTGGGAATGTGAACTTGCTACAAGAAAGATATTGAGGTGCTGGAGTGAGCCCAGAGAAGGACAGTGGAGCTGGGGAAGGGTCTGGAGCACAAGTTCTGTGAGGAGCAGCTGGGGGAGCTCAGCCTGGAGAAAAGGAGGATCAGGGGGAACTTACCAGTCTCTACAACTGCCTGAAAGGAGGGTGTAGCCTGGTGGGAGTCGGCTTCTTCTCCCAGGTAGCAAGTGATGGGGTAAGAGAAGATGGCCTTAGGTTGCACAAAGGGAAGTTTAGATAGGACATTAGGAATAATTTCTTCACTGAAAAGGTGGTCAGGCACTGAAATGGGCTGCCTAGGGAAGTGGTGGAATCACCATCTCTGGAAGCATTCAAAAGGCATGTGGATGTGGCACTTGGGACAGGGTTTGAGGGTGAACACCGTGGTGCTGGGTTAATGATTGGACTCGATGACCTTAGAGGTCTTTTCCAACCTTAGTGATTCTATGAGAACAAAACCCAAATATCATTTAATTGTTGTGATTGGTTGCATTATTTTTGCTGCCCATAAAAAGCAGAACCGGTGTTTTACATAGAAGCCATGTAATTGAATTGCCTGTTGTAATGTATTGCTAATAAATCAGAATTGCAGGTTTTTATCTGCACTTCCATGTAGATACAAAAATGCTGCTAGCAAGGATTTTCTTGCTATTTTCTAAGCCCATGAGAGACTTTTCTCTCTCACAGAAGAGGTAGCAGAATTATGTAAACAACCAAACACCTGCAGCCTTGAAAAGTCTTGTTTATAGTATAGTCGGAAAATATTTTGACAATGGATGTTTTAGGATTTTAGCCAATCACCCCAAGGGGTGGCTGATCCTTTTCCAATTAGACTATGAAGAAAAAAGTCTATAAAAGAGTTTGTAAAATAATTAAATCAATCAATCTTGCTGCATAATTCTGCCTGCTGGATCTTCTCTCCTCCTCCTCCCTACGGCTGCAGGACACGGTGATATAACCTAGGGCTTAGGGCTGCGGTAATACTTCCACTTACAGTATATGCAATTTTCTTGTACCATTAATGCAAACATGAGATTAAAATCCTACCAGTATGTCTTGTTGAGCAGTTTGGTTAATTTCTGGTTGTGTTTTTCCCAAGCTTAGCTGTTACATTACTTTCCAAGGGTGTTTTCAGTGATACGAAACTTACCGAAATTGTTTTTGAAGAGGAGGCTTTGGAAAGCTGTAGCTGATTCATTACCTTTGGGTTTTCTTCTTAACTTGGAATTAGCAATAGGAAAGCAGTAGAATTATCAGACGTGTATATAAATAAATTTTGGCAGGTCTGATACCTTGAAATGTACATACTATGAGTGTCTGGAATTCCCTGTTAGTTTAAGACCCTTCTTCAAAATAGGGTGGTGTTTTGAACCCTTGGGCTGACCATTTAGGCATTTTTGTAAAACAGTCACAAGAGACTTACTTGTTCTCTGTCATCACTAAAGCATTTAAAGTCGTCTTTAAAAAAAATAAAAATTAATACTAAAGTGTAACATTGTATTGACTTTCAGGTAAGTGTTTATGGAGCACAGTTGTCATCAGAAGCTTGCAGAGAGCTGGGCTTCTCCAGTAACTTGCTGTGCAGTTCTTGCAACCTTCTTGGGCAGTTCAATCTGAATCAGTTGGATCCATTCTGCAGGGAGTGCTGCCAAGAAGAAGCTCAGCTGGAAACTAGAAAGGTGAGTTTTGGACCAAATCCCTTGTGGAATAATTTAACGTGTTATGTTTATGAAATTTTAAATTTAAGAAAGTATATGAGAATCTGGGTTATAATTTCAAGAGGAAAACACAACATTTATTCAAAGCCCAATATACATCTACACTGTCTAGATTGGCAGACTTGCCATACTGCCATAAAATAGTGTCCCTGTACGAACAGGGGAATCTTTGGTTCTTTGGCAGCCCTTCTCTGCTGTGACATGACCACATTTGGGAACTATATCCAGCTTCTTTTAAGAGGAAGATAAATGGGATTTGAAGAGGGCAAAAGAAGAGGATAAGGAGAGTGATGCTTGATGACAGCTCCTGCTTGGTCATTGACCCATAGCATAATGGCCAGGATAGCTTAGTTCAGTCCTGAGAAACAAAAGGCTGGCACAGCCTCCAGGTCAGTTCCTGGAGTGGCTCGAACCTGATTGAAGCAGGACTGCTCAACTCCATCCTGCAGTGGTGAGAACAGCTGGATATTTGGGGAGTGATCTCTCTCAGAGCTCATGCTTCATTAGACCTTTCGTTTATCTGTAGTAAATAAATATCTGTGTTCCTTAAGGTATGTTATCCATGAAGAATTTTTAGAGTTCTTGAAAAGAATACATGTTGTCTAATATGTGGTAATTTAAGAGTGTTCTAGAATATAGTGAAGATAAATCAGGAAAGTAGAGGTTTAAAGGAGGAGAGATGCTGAAATTATTTTTAATGGTTAGGAGATAGTGAAATAACTGACAACATGAAATTAATGAGGAAATCTAGCAGGTTTCTCCCATGAATTAAATTCAGCCTAATATATAAAAACAAAAGTCTGCCTTTAATTTTTAATAAAACCACTGATTACAGTGTTTGGTACAATATATTAAGTATCAAGAAGCAAGTGTTTTAGATTGGAAGAGAATTAATAATTAGTAGTTTCCTAATATTGACAGACTTTAAAGCTTTTTTTTCCTACCCTCTTGCTTGGAGAATTTTTCATCTTACTCTGAAAAACTGCATCTCAATGTAAGATGTTTGACTTTCTGATTAGCAGCCTGACATGTTGCTGAGCTCCAGAGCAGTGGTGCTCTGGGTTTTGCTGAAGCTGTGACTACATGGTTGAACATCCTCCAAGTACATGAATCTTTTTTCTCTGAGCCATGATTCCAGTATGTGATGTAGCTTGCTCATTATGTGAGCAGGTATCGCTTCCCACGAGGGGGCACAGCAGGTTGGTTGTCTGTGCTACAAACAGACTTGCAAACTACTGGAGTTCCAGGACAGGCTGCAGGTTTTAATTTAATTCTCTTTGCAAGTATGTGGCAAATACTAGAAACAGGGAAAGCAAGAGTTAGTTTATTGCATGACTTGTGCCTGAGTTCTAAATGAGAATTTAAAATTAAAGGTAATAGCACATCTATCTGGGAATTTTTATGCAATTGCTGCTTTTCGCAAATGATCTGTGAAATACCCTCGGGCCTAAAAATACTTCATGCTGCATAGTATCAGTGCAACCTCAAATGAGATGTTCACAGATTTGAACTGTTTCATAGCCTTGAAAGAAGTGTATTTATTAATCCTGCTCTTGTTACTGGTCCAGTAGTTTGTGAATTGACGTTGTGGAAAATAGCTGTGAGATATTCTTGTTACACAGAATTTGTCTTCCTCTGAACTTCTGCTGACACCTGTCCAGTGAAATATTTTAATTACTTCATAATTGGACTGTGAGTAAAATGAAAAAATGTTCTGGTTATTTTCTCATCCTCTAGAGATTTTGTATGCAGTCTCACACTAATTCAGAAGCTAGTTTAAACAGTATTGCTTTAGACAGCTGCAAGTTTTAAGCCTCACTCTGTCAGATGCAGAGTCCTGCTGGTGTGTAAAACATAGAAGGATGAAATGGAGGTGAAGCTAACTGTGCGTGAAATTGTAGTAGCAGGAGAGATTGTCCGTATTTTGCAGTAGCTGAAAATAGCTGCACTCCATCTGCAGCTTCACTTAGGCTGTGTGATCATTTCAGACATAACTATAAGCATATCCCATTAATTGTATATATAATCTTAGATTTATCTCAACAATATATGCATGTCAAAATCCAAATGGATTTCAAAAATCAACTCTCTGATAAAATTTGCAATACATTAAATTTCACAGTTGCACTTTGCAGGATTGCTACAACCCATAAAAGTTACCAATATATCTAAATGGAGCTTTGAAAAATATATTTTGCTCACTAATATTTGTTGAACTTGAGCATTTTAAATTTTTACTGTCAAGTATTTGTCATGTTGTAATGTTAAAGTGTTTGGTGACTTAGAAAACAGGACATCAGGTGTAATGACTAGGTGCTTCTTCTATTAAAAAAAACCCAAGAAAACAAAATGAAGGCTTTCTTAAAACTCCACCCTCTTACATGTGTAGAATTCCTAAATATGTGGTCTTATGAATTATAAGAAGGAATAGAAAAAGGTGACATTCTTGTTCAGACTTACATTTTAAAACTCAAAAAATAGTTTACAAAACTCACAGTAATTATTGGAAATAGAATAACTTGAAGTGCTTTTGATGCTTCAGGCTACTCCTGTGTGACCCAATTTACATTCATTTTTCAGATTTGTTTTTTTCTTTTCATTTCACTAATTAAAGTGCTACACTCAAATTGCTGTTGACTGCCTCCTTGTTTTGCCAGAGGCTCTTAAGTTGAATAGTTCCACTCTCATTGGAACTTCTGGTTTTCAACTCAATGGTTAAAAACAGAGAACTGCTTAGAATTCATTGACATTTCGGTGATGTAAATTAAGTGTAAGTCATATCAATGCTTACAGAAATGAATTAGAATTTTAGTTTACTACTTCTAGCTGTTTCTCAGAACCTGCATCTTTTTCTGTCTTTTGATATGTTCTCTAAAATCTCTTGGCTACTTTGTAAAAAATCAAATTGTGTTTTTACATAACTGTATTCCTTATTTCTAACATGGTACACAAAAATGGTTCCAATTCATTGGTTTTCTAGCAAGTGTGACTTCCAAAATAGTGTGATTCAATGACAGCATACTTTATTTAACATTCAAGTAAACAATCAGAACTCTGTAGGTAAGACTAATATGTCATACGATCTCCTTTCAAAGTTTGCCCTTAACTCAGTGTCCCGTTCAGTTCATATAGGAATGATTTTATGGACTATATTGATAAGGAATTTGGGGGAACTGAGATGATATTTTTCTTTCTAATTGAGAAAGTCTCTTACCAGTACTGTTGCTTCAAAATATTATTCACAAACATTCCTTGTACTAAAAATGTGCTGCAATTGATGTCCTTCCTCAAGAACTTTTACCATGTATGCTCTTTCCCTTCCCTAACATGTACGTGATGCTATTGGCAATGAAAATGAATGTTGACAAGCAGTAGTCCTAGATAAGGAAGGTGCAGCTAACTAGTCAATGCCTAAGACAGAAATTTACTGTCTTTTGTGTGGCTCAGATTCACCAAGTGTTCATCTCTGTCAGATAAACTAAGGTAAAATGCGTTATCTGTCTGTAATAGGGTAAGCATTACCCATGAAAGAGCTCTATCTAATCTTATCAATGAAAAAAAGTTAGGGAAGCTATAAATGTGAATTTGCTAAATGTGAGTTTCAGTTGTTGTTGTGCATCTGTGCTGGTGAATGGAATGGGTTTAGCTGATTAAGGCTGACCTTCATCTAGATAAAGTACTGGCATTTGACTCTACATTTGTTGAAGAAACTTCAAAAAGTAAAACTCTCAAAATAATGAAATGCGCAAGGTCAAATAAATATCTCATGAGATCTGTTCTCACTGTTTTCTTTGCAACTCTAAGATGCTTTATTTTTTAACAAAAGCACAGACTGGAGAATAAAAGAGATGTTCAGGGATTCTACTTCTAGAGGTAAGTAGGTGCTTAGATGGAATCAGATGGTAAAGTCCAGAATTGAAACCTGACCTGTTAATTCCTGTCTGTACTCTTCCGCTTGCATAATTCTGACTAGGTCCAAGTGAGAGCCTGTATGTAGGAGCCCTTTTTCTGCCACCCTTCTCTATTCCACTCTGCCTTTCACCCCCACTCAAATTGGGTATTCAACACCACCTAATCCAGGCTACAGCTCCAGAGGTCTAAAGCTGATGGTTGCTCAGCTTCTGCATTTTCTCTTTCACCCTTGTGCCAGATCTCTTGCTCACACAACCTTACACCACACCAAACATTTCAGAGACCAAAGTTAATAAAAATAGGCTGCCAGGAGCAGAAGTCGTTTTGTAACTTTTCAGTGGTTATTGGATTTAAACAGCACAAATGTTTATAGAATCCTGCAAGGAGGATATCATTTAACACCAAAAATAGTGATGGATGACATATTTCCTGTATGCTGAAGAATGTAATAGTAATGCACAACTATGTTTTGTATGTACAGAATAAAAAGTCTCCTTTAAGTCTCCTAATCAAAGCAGAACTCAAAGTACTGGAGATCTCCAAGAATGCAGATTATACAATCTTTCTTAGTAAATTATTTCAGTGCTTAAAACACCATCATTGTGACTTTTTTCACCCTTATATTTGGTTGGAATTTCCTTCCCCGCAAAGAAATGAGAGCTTTGATTCTGCTTCAGCTTTGTTCAGAGCAATTTGCCTGTAATACATATCACTAATCACAGGAGTAGCACTGATTCACAAAACTGGCATTCGACTGTTAGACTCTGTTGCCACACTCTTATTTAGAGTTAGGCATCTCCCTTCACAGGATAATGAGCTGTCAGTGGTAGAAGCTGCTTTGTTGCTAAATTTACTGATGACATCAGTTCAGTATGATGTGTGAGTGTAGCAATGACTTTCTTGGCTTTCTGTATTACAGAGCAGTAATTCATAATGTTCCTGGAAGTGAGGCTTTCTGACTTCTCCCTGTTAACCCACAAATTCTTACTCATGTTCTGCCTCCAGGAAAAGGAAAGACAAGAGTGATTTTGAAAGTCTTGAGCTGTCCGTATAACTACAATCTCTCCCATAGAAAATATTTTATAGTTTGTATCTCAGTGTATATTCTTTTAAAGTTTTCTAGTTTAGAAGATTAGTTTTCTAATAAAAGTCACAAATGAAGTGCTAGTTAGAAGAGTTTAGGAAAAAGCAAAAGAAATTTTCAACAAAATCTCTTTTTGCTGTAAATTTCTCAGAAGAACAAATATTAATTAACCTGTTTTGCTTTCTGGGTGTGTGGCTGGAATACGGTAAAAATTAATTTGCATGCTTTCATGAAAGGGATCATTTACCCTATTTTTCAACAGTACCATTTTTCATACACCAAAGAACTTTGTCATTAAGAATAATAACATCTGTATTTTTACTTAAATTTTTTGAAGTTGATAGGAGGTGAGGAGCCATCTTCTGCAGACCTGCTTATATCAGAATATAAAATTAGAATTGCAGTGAATTTCATAAAAACACTGTTTACATTGGAAAGAGAGTTGTTACTAAATATTTAGTGGAAGATAATCTTGTGCCTGAGGCAAGTGAAAATTCTAGAGGTTTAGCTGTAATCATAAGTTTGCTTTTCTTCTTGTTCTCAGAACTTAACTATATTTTTGAAACTGTTTGATATTAGGAGAGGACAGTATGTACATATCGGAGAGAATCCAGGTACCATAAAGTAGTTATTGACCCTTTTGTGGCTCTGCCTTAAAAGTCTGTTTCATTTCATGTTTTAAGACATGCTGGTACTGTATTTTTTTCAGCTGATTACAAACAGCTGTACAAATCCAGTCTGAATGACACTTTGTAACCTGTGTCAGGCAGCCTTTAGTCTGTAGTTAGAAGAAAGCAGCATGCAAAGCAAAAGTGTCTTAGAAGTAAAATTAGGTATAACTTGCTGTATTTTATGAAACTTTTTTGACACCTTTGATCTAACATAATTTTTTTAGGATCAAGGAGCAATCTCTGTTCAATACCACTTTTTGCAGTTCAGTTTGGTCTGAATTCCTGTTTGGTTGTAAACATTAATGGTTACATAGCAGGAATGTTACTTTTCTTCTGGAGTCTTCACCGTGAGTAACTGTGATAACAATACTATATCAATGTATAAATGAAGCACTGCTGGAATTGTGTCTTGCAGAAATTGCTTCATTTCCCTTTCTAATAGCAAGTGAGATGTTTTCTTTCATGTAAGTTAAAGTTCCTTACTTTTACAATGCATATTTTTAACTAGCACAATTCTTACGTAAATGGTGTTATTCTGCTATAATTAGTGCTCTCCTTCATTGTTAAAGCAGACATGACCTATAGTGTGGTTTGTCTCTCTTCACTTGTGAAGAGCCAACCTGATTGCATCAGAAACAAGAGTTTCAGGTGCTTTCCAAAAACTTTTGAATGAAACTGAACTCAAGTTCACGCTTTGGAGAAGATGAGGGAAAAGTTCAGGTATTGTCACAATAACCTTAGAAAGCATTCTATTAGAATGTTGGAAAAAAAAGCTAAGTTCTTTTTGTAGATGCAGACATGAATCAGCCTGGAAATCATAACAGCACTTGTTTTGGATGTTAGCATGGACACTAGTAATCGTTTAGAGAGTCTATTTCATTGCTTTTAGTACTAAACTCACTTTCATGAGCACTAAAACAAGTGAAGCATTACTTTAAAATGAACTGACTCATGAGTTAAGCATTGTGTAATGAACTGACTCGAGATGTTTGTGCGCCTCCATGCTGAGTGATACGTGTCATTCTTATTAGTCCTTGAACACAGTGACTGCCTTCACAAGGAAATTTGGAGAACATCTGCTCTGGACAGAATGAGATGGGAGCAGCAGCACATATTAACAACTATGCTTTTGTGGTGGGCTAAGTGATGCAAATAAACCTGGTTTTTTTTGCAAAAGACACCTTTGTTTAGAGTTATAAATGAAGCCAGTTGATTCTTTTTTTCTGGTCTAGCTGTTGAGATAGCAGCTGTTTGTCCCAGCATGAATCTAAATCTTTTTGTACCAGAACAGTTGGGTTTCAATTATGGCAGAATTATAAGCTCAGAATTTAGACATCAATGATTGAGCTGTTTTCTTTGTTAAATTTCTATCAGATATTGGCCAGGAGTTACAAACTGGGAGTAGTGAGTAGTTACATATTTTAGATTCCTACAGTGATCTTGTTCCATAAAAATACTTGTTGGAAGGAAAAAAAAAGACTAAGAGTAATTTGCAGTAATGAGAATTAAAAAATGCTTATTTTACTGTTGCCCTAAATGTTAGTGTACCTAGCTTATGATAGACTTACATAAAATAGGTAATTAGCTAGATAGAAGGCTATTTATTCCTTTGTCTACTTCTTCATACTGACTTCTTGATAGAAAAATGTGGATAACCATCAGTATCAGAGAAAGCAGTATAAATGGTCAGTGGATTAGTGAGTGTACAAAGGAATATGTAAATCTAGGATTGCTGATAGAATTGTTGAACATTTTTTAAAGAACAAGAAAGAGACATGGTAAGTGAAGTTTATAAACCATTATTCCATGTTTCCTCCATCTTTGTAATTACTTCATGTTTGAATTCCAGAGAAACTTTAATTATGCAAGCTAGTATCTGAGCTGTTTAGCACTGCTTTTTTTAATTAAAAACCTTTATTTGGGTGGTGAAAAAGCTTTAAAAAAATCTGGTATTTGTGATCTCTTGAGTATTGTTTCATAGTAGTTCTGGGTTTTAACAGTCAAATCTGAGGTTTTTATCTTACATTTTCAACTAAACATTGTATTTATCTATAGTTAAGCAAATTTCTGAGATGCTGTTCTGAACAGATAATGCAGTGTAACAGTCTCTTTTCAGTTTCCCATGGAAATAATGATTACTGATTAGTTCACACCAAGAGAGAAGTTGTAACTCCCTGCAAATGATTAGAGTATTTCTTATGTTCTAATTCATAGTATTTAAGCAAATACTGAGTTGGACCTGAATTCAGAATTTGAATATTCAGAAATGAACATGTATTTCTGACTGTCCATAATGCCTCCATATGATGGGTGACGAAATGTTAATAAAATTGTCTTTGATATTTCTATATGATGTGTGGTTGGCTTTTTCAGAGTGGTTCATGAAGGTTACTTTTAATTACTTGTGTTCACAGTTCATATTTTAAGTGAAATGTGAATTTACTTAATTTCAGTAAGGTTATATTTTTCTATATCCTGACTTGCACATTTGTTATGAAAACACTGTCTAAAAGAAAATTAAAGCAGAGGTTTTAATTGTCTATGGAAGGTAATTAATTAAATCTAAAAATTTTAAATTAAGCTCATTCTGTCTGCTTATCTATAAACAGTGGGGTTTAAGGCTTAGAAGGATGTGATTTGGTATGCAGTATTTTATATATAGTATATATACTATGTGTAATATTAAAATGCCTAACTTTGAAGTATGAAGTTCTATTTTAGTAGCTGGAAAATCTGTTGTTAATTTATTTAAGATTCAGCAAACTACAGAACCATTTGCATGTTGCAAAAAAAATCGCAAAATAGTCTAAAAATATGACAGTATGCAAGATAATTAGGTGGAGGGTTTTTTAATTTAGATATTATATAAAATTGAAATTAATTTATATTTTAAGAAGATTGAGTATCATGCACAGATGACAGAAGTGATTGACATCTAAGTGCAAGTATCCAAGTTAGCCCAGCCTGTACATATGACTTCAGCTAAGGCCTGTTAATGTGATCTGTCCTCCTCTGCAAATACAATTAACTAAAATCAACCAACAGCCCAAATGAGAAGTCACTGCCTTATCTTTATTATAAGTCTTTCACTGTCCAAGTTAGGTTTAAAGTGGAAACCAAAGTTTCTTTTAATGAGATTTTGTTAGTATCTTTGGGAAGGAAGAAATACTTTTGCTATTATTAGCCCATAATTCCCATTGTAACATGTCCAATTGCATTTTTTAAAATGAAACTGTGCTTATACCAACAGTGTATCTCAAATCATCTTTATTTCTTTTTACATTTTTAGTATAATGAATGAAAATTATCATGTATATTGGGTGAACAGTCAGTTGCATAAAGCAGAGACAGGTCTGGAACTGTGATTCTGTCTAGGATATTACTTGTAATCAGCATCAACAGAATAGCATGTTGTCTTCTCAGAGAAAAATAGTTCATCAGATAACACACTATAAATAAACTAGTAATTTAGATTACTTTTGTCATTAACAGCATCTGTTTATTATTACAGCTTTATGCAGGAGCTGTCCTAGAAGTATGTGGATGAAAATTGGGAAGGTTCCCTCAAGTCCAGGGTAAGTAAAGCTACTAGTATTCTTTCAAATATGAAATACTGTCACAGCTGAATGACAAAATGTACTTTTAAGTACTATTACAAGTAGTCATAAATAGTATATTATATCAGTAAAGTTGCATTGATCTGAGACTCATAGAACTGGTCTCCAGTAACTGATAGATGAAATTATATTGTGCACTTACGGAACGACTTTATTTTCACAGATCCTGCCATATAATTGTTTTATCAGTGGATAATGACAGTCCACTAACGGGAATGGAATACAGTAGTGTAAAAGGAAAATCAGTACCATCAGTGTGTAGTGGGAGGAAGCTGCAGGAAAAGAATCTGTGAGAAATTTCAAACTGGACTTTGCTTATAAATTAAGGAAGAGCTTAGGTGATAGGAGTACTGTGGTTATTTTTGGTTTTTTTCCTGTGATAATACTGCACTTTGGACATAGTTGGACATAAGTGCTAATCTAGCTTTAGAATTAAAAATTGCACAGATAGCATGTCTTCATCTACCATGGGAAGTATCAATACCTCCCAGTTTGAAGGCTGGCTGACAAACAGTGGGGGAAAAAAGATGTTTTAAAACAGGTTACAATTTACGTAAGTTGTGCTGCTTTATACCCTTGCCTGCCACCTCTGCCCACACACAGTTGAGATGAATGACTACAAGACCAGAGCAAAGCTGTTTTCTCTTTTCCACCGTATAAAATGTCAAAATAAGAATTCTTCAAATGACTTGTCCTACTTGAGGGATGTGAGGAGATCAACTTTGTTAGCACAGGAGTCCATATTGTGTCCGTGACCGTTCAAATTTAGCAAACATAAAAACATTCCCAACTGTTGTTGCCCATTCACTCAGCTGCTTTATGGTTCTGGATTTGTAACAGTTAAGTGCTCATTTGAGCCATAGGTTTGAAGGAAAAGGTCAACCTGTTAGCCTGACTCCAGCCTGCATTATGCCCTCAGTTACCTTCATGTGTAGGTCCTTGCAGAAAATGGCCCTCAATTCCTGCTGTGTGCACACCTTGAAACATGTTCCAAAGACTTGGAATGGTGCAAAAGGAAAAACTTGAAAATTGTGTGACTAGTTCTTTTTCCTTTCAATTCTTGGTTATCTAAACCTCCTCAAATATTTATTCCATTAATCATAAAGCTTACTTTTTAAAGTGGCTGGATAAATTTCATTGTTTTTTAAGTAGGATCTCTGTTTTGACTACCAGTTTTTACTTGGTACAGTAAGAATTAAAAAAGGACTGAGTAAAGCACTTAAATTTCTCTTTTTTCTTTTCATCACCAATTTCTGCAGCTACTCAATCTAAATTTATCTTCACCAAATTTACTGCTAGGGTATTAGAACAGGTTGGAAGATGGGATATCTACTAGAGGCATACTTAGAAATTTTAAAAAGCAGTAGAATATATTTTTCTAGCTGGTATTTGTCTTCACATTAGTATTAATCTCAGAATACTTAGATTTTGTCCTTTATTTTAACTTTTAACAGAAACAATGTTTAATGTCTCCCTCTTAAGACATTTACATTCAAGAAGTGTTTTTATTTCAGCTTTTCACTTGGACATTTGCTATGGACGTTAGGTTTCCTGAAGGTCATGCTGCTGTTTTTGAAGCATTGTCTTTTTAGGCTTCATTGAACTGTGTAGCCTGTCACTGACAAAGTCTCATCACAAATAACTGAATTCTTTTCCATAGCTTCTCTGAGGGTTTTCTTAAGAGTTTGTTTGGGTGTGTTTGG
This sequence comes from Corvus cornix cornix, assembly GCF_000738735.6. Lineage (NCBI taxonomy): Eukaryota > Metazoa > Chordata > Aves > Passeriformes > Corvidae > Corvus > Corvus cornix. Next base: position 14,934,669 of record NC_046338.1, on the reverse strand, counting down.
GTTTTTTCCCCAGAATATACACAAAATGGCACTGTTAATTGCAGGACTGTGTATGTATTAGAATTACATGGATTAGTGTATGTTACTCCTGTATGTAACTGTGAAGTCTTGACCTTTAAGTACCTGTGTAAATTGTTTTGTCACTTGGCTTAGTCCTACAGACTTGATGTGTCTCAGACTACTTCGGGATTATGATTTATTTGGCCAAAGGATGAACAGTGTTGTTTTGTTGGTTTTTTTTGTTGTGGTTGGATTTTTTTAATTATGAGATTCACATATTAAAGTAGTTAAGGATTGAAATGAGTTGAGTTAATAAAGGTTTGTAAAAGTTACACTGTTGGAAGAAGCTGTGGGTTGCTCACAGTTACTAAATGCAATATTCAGTGGTCCTTCTCTATCAAAGTTTCTTTCAAAATTACTGGTTATATTATCTTCAGCTATAAACAGTTGCTGAATACACCTGTGTGCCTGAAATATGACAATCATTACATATGGAATATATTTGTATATACTAGGAAAGCAAAGGAGTGAGAAATTATGAAAAAAATCTAGTCCTCAGCAAGAGGATGAAAAAGTCTGGTCATCAGCAAGATTATCTTAGTCTGGAACTGGATTTTATTGTTTGTAGTGTCACACCAAACTACTAAATGCTTTTGTGAAGATGGCCAAGGATGTCTATGAGGTTTTTCAGATACAGTTTCTTGTGATAAGTCTGATAACAGACCACATTTCTGTATGTCTCTTTTAAATTCAGTACTGAAATATTCTTACTGATAGTTTTCCCTTAAAAATAAATTGCTCTATTATAAATGCTGTACTCTAAAATTAATTCCTATATTACATATATTTTGAAGTTGTTCTGTATAAAACTGTTCTTAAATATTTGTCATTTAAAAGCACTCCATCGAAGTAGAATATTAAAAACCTCAGTGACAAGATTCATAGATGAAGCAACATCTTAATATACTAGGTAACACAAAATGTGACAGTTTTTGGCTGACATCCATAAAACTGAAACTCTGGAATAGCATAATGAATTAGCTGGGTCAGTGATTAATCTAGCATATTTGTTTTAAGTTGACTTTTCAGTGGCAGCTGTGTCCTGTTCATCATGAGATAGGAGATTGTAGGAGTCTAAACACCATTCTTTCCAGTTTGTTTAAAAAACTGAATTAGACTGGGTTTTTTCATTGAACATTCCTTTCATATTTCTCTCCATTCTTTTTTTTAAATAAAATAATTCTCACCTCTCCCATTGCAACTCTTTTAGTTGAGAAATGGATGTGCTTCCAGCAGATCTGTTCTAGAAACAAGGTCCTTAATCCTTGAACTCCTGCAGTGTGCACTACATGAGATCCTCTGACTTCAGTCAGTCAGCACTATTATATCACCCAAGTTCTCCAAGTGTGAGGGGGATTCTTTTAGCTACTAAAATACAATTTCTTATGGGATTATATTGTATGAGGTAAGATCACTCATTTGCTAGTTATTTTAATCTGTAATTCATAAATACTGATGAAAGAAAGTTAGAAAATTATATTAACCTTAAATCTTGCACGGATAAAAGCATTACTAAAACTCTTGGTAAGAAATACGGATATTGTAGTGAGAGACAAGCATTGCTTTAACGTAATCTTTCATAAACAAATGACTCACAAATTAAAACAATACTTCCCTTCAGATTCAGAAATGTCTCTTGCCCAACTGCTTATGCAAAGTACCCTGTCATAGGGATTTTTTGAAGTTTCTTCTTCTGGCTTGATTGGAACTCTGTCTTGGATTCATTGATGAAAGCATGTGCTTTTTATAAAATCATGAACAGCTGCATTGTAACTTGATTAAGAGACTACAAATAGTTGTTATTGATGCGCCATATAAATTCTTAAATTTAAATTTTTATCTCAAACTGAGGTCCCCAAAAGGTACAGAGCTATAGTCATTAAAATGGAAATGAGTGCTTGCTGTGTGCTGTAGTTCAGTCTTTTTGCTAGGCTTTCATGGTAACTTTTGAAGCAGACTCATACCATCTTCAAAACTGCAGAGCATGTATTTGTCCCCAAAACAAGTTATTAAAGGCTCTAAGGGAAGACATTTTGGCTTGCCCAGTGATTTACATATTCACATTTTTAGCAAATATTGCCAATTGTCTTAGCAATGCTTAGCTATTGGTGGCATTATTAAATGTTGGAATTTCCTGTCTTCATAAAATGTCCCTCTCTTACTCTACCTCTAATTTTGGTTTCTTTTTCATAGATTTAACACTTGATAATTGGCAGTGCCTCAATAAAATGTTTTTTTAATTCAAGTTCATTTTAGGTACAAAATGATCAAGTCTGTATGGTCAAGTCCTTTGTGCCTTTTTAATGTAAAATTCTGCAACATTATGCACGCAGTTGTGTCTCCAGTAAAATTTCTTATTTTCAAATGGCTTGTTTCTAATAATTCATGGCCAATCAAGCAGACTACCCTTTAGCTTATCTGAAGTAATATTACACTTGCTTTCTGTTTATTCAAGTTAACTCACAACAACTGTTTGTTCTGCTTGGGGAGCTGTGGTGTCATGTCCATTCTGGGTCAGGAATTTCTCTTATGCTGTGTCCTGCTGCTCCTAGGAGAGTAGTGCAGGGGTGTGTGTGTGTGCATATACACAGACTTGCCCTTTGGGCCACAGTGATTCTTAGATTCCTTAACAGTCTCCACTTAGAACTCTGGGATTTAATTCCAACAAAAGAGTTGACTTTCTTCTAACACCTCTTTGTTTTGTATCGAAACAAATGGCCATTGTAACAATAGCAGTGAGTTCTCCATTCTACTGTGTTCATAGGTACAGGCTGCTTTTAGATTTTTAAAAGCACTGTTCAATGCGGGCCAGGCTTTAAAATGCTCGTACGCACTTGATCCTTCTCTGACCTTGTAGTTGTAGTTGATTGCATGGCAATCCAGTCTTCTCTTAAGGAACATCTCAGGAGTGCCTTCCAACAGAAGTGCTTTGGTACTCATTGTGTATAGGAGCATAAGGTGAAGTGATTTTGCAAAGGTGTCTGGTGAACAGCTCTGACTTCTGGGCCGGTATTTAATTCACCAGAACATGGGGTCATGGCACCAAGCTCAGAGTTCATCTTACAGAAGTCACAGTGGAAAATGCCTCTCCTGCTTACCCGTGCATGGGTTAGAGGCAGGCTTGTTTCTCTGTGGTGTGTAATTTCTAAAGCTGCTACAGAGAGGAGAAAATGGGGATAGCTGGGATAGGATTTTAGTATTAAACACCAAACTACTAAATAATGGTGGTTAGATGATGGGCAAATACCCTTCAGACATAGAACTGTAAGAAGCATTGTTGATGTGAAGATATAGAGGGGAAACTGCTGGGGCAATGTGAAGGTGGAGCATATGCATCACATCCCATGATAGGCAAATAGTCATGTGTTCCAAAATTTGCACTGTAGCTGTATCTGACATCCTAACCCCGTCATTTCAAAGGCTGCTGATTCAACTCAAGGACTGATTTTATGGAAAGAAAAAAAAAAGTGTTTGATGGGATAATCTGTGTTTTTAATGCATGTCAGTATTTGAGTTTCCCATTTGAGCTTCCAAAATTCAGAATATACAAATTAAGTTATTTGTACGTTGAGTGTTTTTCTTTGTTGCATTGCAAATTCAAGTGAGCGATGCTGAAAGTCACTATGATCAGCATTAGAAATAAATATGCCATAACAGAAACTAATTTTGTTCCAGCTGTCTAAAATTTCAGGAAAAATGTTCTGTAGTGCTTCAGCTTTCAGAAGATTTAGACATTTGACATTGATACAAGTGTGTAATAGCTACTTTTAATGTGGCAGAATGTAATGCTGCCTATAGAATACTTTCTTCTTCCACCTAATGCTGTTTCCACTTTATGTGAGCTTGTTCAGTCCAGCACTGCAGCCAGAGAACAGCCTCTCATGTCCAAAGGAGCTTTCATCTGTTGCTCAAGTAACAAATCCTCACACCTGTTACAAGCTTAAAGTGCTGTAACCTGAGGTCCCTCCCAAAGGCTATTTTTTAAAACAGTTGAGTTCCAGAGTTCAGATTTGCTTCAGAAACTTTATCCATTTTACTATGCTCTCTTACCATTCTGCAATTACCCACTGTACTGACTGACTCTTACAACCTGCTTTTCGTATAAAGCCCTAGAGACTGATTTCAGCTGTAGATTTAAGTTGAAGAAAAATGTGGAAAAAATCCTCAAGAAACACTTCAACAGTCTGTGGACTTAACAGAGAATAAGAAATTTCTTTGCTGCCTTTTTGCATGTCACTTTTGATGACAGCCAAGACAACATGTCACAAGGCCAAGGAAGTTGAAAATATGTCTTTGAGTTTAAATCAGAATCAAATTGCAGTATGTGAGCAAGTACTGGTTATTCTGGGCTATTTGAAATTGTTATACACAGCTTACAATATGGCATTAGTGTACAGTCCTGTAGAAAGAATAAAGAGAATGTCTCATTTTCTTCAGGGGCCTGGTACATCTGGCAGCTCCATGGGCCACTGGTATTTTTTTACCTTGTTTATACTGTGTAGTGGTTGGTGCAGAAAGCAGAGTATATGATTTTGATCTGTACTGGGAGCTCAGTGGAAGAGAGAAGAAAATAAGTGCCACTCTGTCTAACCATGCTGAGAAAGTGTTAAGGTAACTGTCTGCAGTAATCTAAAGATAGGTATAAAGATGGCAGGGGCTATCTCTGCAATTACTGAGGAAAGCACTACACTTTGTCAAGCAGTATGAAACATTAGTCCTGAGGTTGCACTCATCTCCATGCACCAGCTGGATGCACTGCAATTTGTGAGAGATTCATTGTTGTCTAACCTTGAAAAAGCAGCTTTAACATGCAGCTGGCACCCTTGTAGTAGTCAGTCTATACTGACAGGGTTCACCCTTGGGGAGATGCTACTGACGTACTGCAGGAACATCCTGAATCCATTTAATGTCAATACAGACACTAAATTCAGCTTTTAGCACAACCTGACTGTAAGAAGGAAGAATGAGGACTGCAATTTTCTAAATAACTTTTAGAATTCAGACATTCATTAGGGTGAAGTGCTTCAAAATAGGGGATTATGCTCAGGATTGTCCTGAAATACTTCATATCGTCTTTTCAAAGTTAAGGTTAATGCAAGGCCTGGGTTGTGCTGTTAATACCTGCTGCCACGTGCTGCACGTGAGGAGTTGTGCAGCAGCAGTCCCCCTCAGACCTGGCCTTCTCTCCATGTAGCCCATAGAGCCGTGACACACACTGCCTTCAGGAGTGTCAAGAGAAGAGGAGATACCAGCTTCTCTTCCTGTTTTCTTGCCTTGTTTTCTTGCTGGTTTTCAACATGTAATCTCAGAGATCTCTGCAAGACAAGATTGTCTGTCTTGTTCACCAGAATAACACCTCGTCCCACAGTTTCCTGTGTGCCCTGTCCCCCGCAGAGCTGCAGTGTGTGTGGAGTGTGCTGATGAGATGGGTGTCACACTCAGCCTCCCTCACAAAGCTTATCCTCAGCCAGATTTTGATCGCTCCAACGCTTTTCCTCACATTTGCGTAGCAGCAGCATATGGGCCAGTCTGCTGAAGGCTGTCAGTTCTATGTGCAGATAAATTGTGTAACACAGTTGCACTGGTTCAAGGAAAATCCAAGCAGATAGAATTCTTTTTTGGATTACTAGCAAAAATAGGTGTTCCTTTGGCATAATAAGTTTGGTATTATTAATTTTGTGAAGGTACTAAGATTTTAACATTAAAATATATTCTAAAGCATAATTAAAAAAAAAATTTGTGGAATACTAATTTGATGTAAATCTACTTTATGCAAGTAGGGAAGAACTTGATTTTCTTTCTTTCTTTTCTCCAAACCGTAGCTTTTGTCAGGAGTGATAAGCCGAAACTCTTCAGGGGACTGCAAATCAAGGTGAGTAGTAGCCTAACTTCTTTATTTGCGAAGTTAGGAAGAACTAAGTTTGGTGAAGACCCCTATTTGCTAATCAAGTAATCCTTTAGCAGAGGACATATATTTGGATTGCCAGTGTGAATCTTTACAAGTTCTTGCTAGTAATATTGATTTGTTTACTGCTCAGTAATTGGTTGGTACTTATTCTTAGTTGGTGGTGAGGTTATAGTTTATTTTATTATTGTTTGGTTGGTTTTAATCCAAGAAAAAATTATTATTATAGCAGATGGGAGAAGAATCTGAGGAATATTTATATTTTGTTCTTACTTTGTAGATATCTTGGATTTACTCAAGCTGTTCTGCCACTGTTTCTTTTTCTCCTGTTATCCCCTAGCTTTCTTATGGAGCTGCCATTTCCATACATTCAGTGATTCTCAGATTTTGCTTCTCCCTCTCAGAATTCCGTTGCCGTGTTCTGTTGTGCTGGTTCTTCTCTATATACTTCAAACATGCATATACTATAGAAATGCTTAGAAATGTATATACTGAATGGTGTTTCTTATGACCTGCATATATGTAAAGTTGCATAAGCTGCACTGCCTTAAGCTCCAACAATTCTTTGGTTTCAAGATCTAGTCTAAGACTTCACCTTTCTCTTAAAATCCTGTGTGAACTTCAAGTGTACTTCACAGATACACATCTTGATTCTCACATTTTGTGCTCTCATCTCTATTGCCCAAATGGCACCATCTGGAATCACTTCATAGCTATGCATGGCTGCAATAAGTGATTTGTCTTCTCAGCAGCAGATTCTATGTAAAGCAGATTTCCTCTGTCTCACGCATTCATGTCTCTGTGTCCTCCAGTTTCTTTCAAAAGCTTTCTCTCCTTCTGTACTTCTGTTTCTTTTTTTTTTAACTTTATAGATTTATTGAACATCAAAGCAGTCTAGACTACAATTGGTATTGAGTACTACCAGAAAAAAAATGTGCAAATGAATCTGTGTTTATTTCACAAGACTTTTGAAAAACTGATTAGAGGTGCCACTAGCTTCATTAAGTAAAACCAACTAGGTTAGCCCAGTTGAGCAAAGTGAAATACTCCTGGGGAAATCTTTCCATAAACTTAAATGGTCAGAGCTTTCTGATACTGTTAAAAGCTTTTATTTGCATTACTTGTTTTGGTTGGAGAAGTGCTGAAGAATTCTGTTACCAGCAAAGCATAGTAAGCGCAGATACAACACAGCAAGAAAGAATGTGATTACATTAGAAATTGATAGTAGAACTTTGACCTGTTAAAGTGACACAGAATTTCTAAAATAGTAAAAAGGCTATTGATCATATAAGAAAAATCATTCATCTGCTTGATTCAAAAATCCAGCTTTGGTAACTTAAAGTAGTTGGAGTAAATACCCTCTTTCAAAGGCAGGCCTGTGGCACTGCCCCTCTGCACATGCCTTAACTCCTGTGGCACCAAGGAGAAAAAGGAGATGTTTCTGACACCCACCCCCACCCCCCTTCATTTGACTTGTTCACCCACTTTCCTCTCTCTGACATTAAGTGCAAGTCAGAAGTCTGAACTGATTTAAATCACTTGAGAGCAGGGGCAGTGTTAGTACGGAGAATGTGTTTTCCACCCAAGGTAATGGACTTTTCTTTTTCCCCCCCAGTATGTGCGTGGTTCTGACCCTGTACTAAAGCTGCTGGATGACAGTGGGAACATTGCAGAAGAACTGAGCATCCTCAAATGGAATACAGATAGCGTGGAAGAATTTCTAAGTGAAAAATTAGAACGTCTATAAATGATTGCTTTCTGTCCTCTTTCCTTTTCGTATTTTGTCATGGTAATCTTCTCAGATGAAGTGCACTACAATTGAAGAAACATTCCATCATCAGTATTAGTTTTAAAATATCTGTTGTGCTGTACTAAACATCTTGTAATTAGAAGGGAAGCTTCAGCACACGTATCTGACAAGTTGACAAACAATAGCTTGTCTTAACATTATTATTTCAGCTCTTAATGTATTTATCACTAAGAATGCTTTGTTTCAAAGTTAATTATGCAAATCTCAGTTTGTTATAATTTGGTCTGTTTTTACAAATGCTCTTAAAACTGAAGAGCTTCAAATAATAGAAATGATTACCATGCTTTTTGTCTGCTGCTCTTTCTAAGGAAGTTAGAACCAAATGCAATCTATCTCCCAAAGAAACTTGGCTACTAATGCCCTCCTTTTTTTTGTATTTGAACTGTCCTTTTATAGAAGCTTTGTTTACAGTGAGTACCTAATTCACAGGTTTGAAAGCTGTTGGAGGAGCTCATGCTCTGATACTATAAAACATTTAGTAAGTACACTTTAGTGAAGACTACATAGAAAACCTCTGAGGTGTATGAAGTCAGATGTCAGGTGTGCTTTACATTAAGTGTTTTGCTTCAGAAAACATGAGCTATAACTCTTGAAAAAGCTTTCCTTCTAACTTTCAGAAGTTTATTGGAAGTCTGTTTATGAAATTAATTCAGAAACTGTTCTTTTAAAATGTATATTTTTCCTTCTCAGTTGAAATTTATGTGAATAGGGAATATAGACATTATGTATGGTAATGAGTAAAATCCATTAAGACTTGTTGGGTTTTTTCCACTTAGAGTCAATAAATATGGTAATCAAGAATAATGTGGGGTTTTTCTGAAGTCTAATTAGCAAATAAGTGTTCCCTGTAATTACTTCATGCTCACCAGGTTGGGTTGGATGGGTATTATGCTATGGTCTGAAGTGGTACACAGTTTTTGTCTTCATCTATAATTTTGTATCTCCAGAAATTCCTCTATATTTTACAGACTTTATTCCCAGCTTTTGAGAAGAAATCACCAGCTTCATAGCAGAACAATAAACCTGGGACTGAGACCACACTGAACTATCAGAATAATACACTAAGGTGATTGTTCAGGCATAGCCTTCTGAGTTTTTATTCCTGAAATATTCTTATAAGCTCAGAGAGAGTGTGTGCAGCTGACTCCTCTTCTTATGAATATGCTCTTGATCTTCCAGATGACTCAGTGTGAGACAGCTACAGTAGTGGTCACCACTGTCTTGGAGGAACATGATCTGTACATAAAAAGCACAAATCTCTGCTTATGCTGACTTATCATAGTCAACCATGGATTTGTTCTTGGGACATATGATGTGTTAAGTCAGCAGATGAGCCACAACCAAAACATGTGGCATGACAACCCAGTATTCTGGTAGTAAAAATATGCTGCCATCCACTGGTCTTTTAATATACTGACTCTCTCCTATACTTCCCACTCCTATGTTTGCCAACAAGGGATTTCAGTTTCTGTATGGATGACTTATGTTATTTTAGCAGAATATTTTAACCTTGTTCCTCTCTCCAGCTTTAGGTGCTCTATACCATTCATCAGAGATTGTTTGCTTCATTTGGTATCTGTCAAATACTTCTCTTTGCTTTCCTCATTTCTTTCCTCTTCCTCCTTAACATGACAGCCAGTGGTTTTCTGACCTTCAGCCTCCCTTTTATTTCCATGTCTTTCTACTGCAAACCCAGTACTTCCCTACACAGACTTTGTCTTCCTACACCAGATCCTTCCCTGCTGCTCTTATTTGTCTTTCAGAGAAGCAAGGAACTCACTCTTGTATCAGATGACCTTCCCAGAGTGGAGGAGGATGACAGGCCAAAGAATTTCTCCCCCAGCATAACTGAGTCTTACACTGGAGTCCCAGTGCTCTTCCTGCAATTTCTGACCTTTCCCAGTACTGGTTCTCAAGTATTTCTATTAAGGAGACTGGAAATAAGCTTTTCTCTCAGTTTCCTCCTAGGTTCCTGATTTGCTGATTCCTATTCCACATACTAATCTGGCCTTGGATACTTATTCCCATATTTTTAAAGCATGCACAAGGTACATTCCTGTAATTCCCTATATATAGGGATATGTTGAGAGTCCTCCCTGATTGTGTTACTGGGCTGCTGAGCACTGATTCTACTCAAATCTGCAGCTTTTAGCAAAAGCTAATTACCTGCACTTCCTGACCTGTTGGCTGTGCTCTGTGCTGTTCTAAAGTGTGGAATTCATACTGTCCTGCCTTTTGTCTTTCTCATTCTGTCCTTCAGATGATACTCAGGTTCTTGGCTCTATAGACATGTGTTAGGAACATTTAATATTCTGGCATAAATGAGCTGGGCTTTGTGCTAAAAGAGGCAATTAGAGTGGGGAATAATTTCTTTTGGAAATTCTTAAGTTTCTATTTATTGGTGAGAGGTTTTTTTCTCCAGTCTGCAGCTGTGAAAATTCATAGAGCTCAAAAGGTTATTTTGGTTTGTGGCAATTAACCACACAGAATACAAGGTTGAAAGCTCCAGTTTAAAAAGGAAGTGATTCATTTTTACTTATAGCCATGATAAGCACCCAGTACTTCATGAAAGGCATTCACTCAGACTTATGTAAGAATTATTTAATCTTATATAATGCTCTTGTTGTGCCAAATCTTGAGAGTTAATGAAAGGACAAATAAAAGCAGCAAGCATGCATGACTGAGTTGGAACATGAACTGTCCATCTACTACTCCTATCTTTTAAGAAGGAAACAAAGCAGTCTTTTTGCAGTAGAGAGTATCTGTGCTTTTAAGAAATATATATATATATATATATAAAATATATATAAAATATATATTTTACACATATATATGATATGTAGAGGAACTTGAAGCATAGTGTACAAGGTACTTGGAAGGGTTTCCTGGATACTTGCTTAGTCATAGATTCCTGTAATGTGAACCTGAATAATGTAATTGTAGCAAGCAAAAATCTGTTTCAGAGCTAAGGGAAACCTTCCAGCAGACATTAAAATCATGGGAAGAAAGCAAGTATTCCACTTTGTATTTGTTTTATTGTTTCAGCACACAGAACAAAAAGAGATCACCAACTTAATGAAAAGCACACACAATAAAAACTGTGTTCAGAAACCTGAGCACCTATTGAGAGCGTCTCTGGTTTTGAACTTGAGCTTTCAGAAGCAGAATATATCTTACGGTGTTCAGCCAGGGAAATTTAGACACTACTCACAAAAAAAGAAAGAAAAAACAAAAAAAAAAGCTTTAGGTGTTGTTCTACTTCATTAGCATGGATGCTGGATTGTAAGAGCTGCAGTAGAATTTCTCTCCATTCTACCTATAAAGGCAAGCAGGCTCAAATCTAATAAGATGGTTTTCAAGAGTGCCTTGCAAGGGACACTGTCATTTGCCAATTCTTGGAGTGTGTAAGGAAGGTCAGACAAAGCATTACATTTTCTTTGCTAGGGATGCTTTGGCCACTTAAAATAAATGGACTTTGAAATTTATCAAGTGTGCCTGAGAAGGGTCCATCAAATGCTAAAACACAGAGTATTTATATAAAAAGCAGCTAAAAAAAATTTCCTGAACTTGAGTGATTTTCCTTAAGCTGTTAACTGTTAATGCCCAACATAATTACTTTGAAACAAATTTGCTGTGATGTCTAAGAGGAAGAGCCCAAGGGAGAAGATAGCCATGGGACACTGAAGAGCCAGCTTGCTGCTATGTTACTGAGCACTGTGGTTCAGAGCGCCAGCTTCATTCCCAAATGCACTGTTCTAAAAAGTCTAAGCAGGAGGTAGTGGAGAATATTCTCAGTAATTTTCCCCTTATCACTGGTCATGAAGATGGATAGAAGGCGGTGCATTATGAAATTACTCACCTAGTGAGCTCAGACAGGAACCAGACTACAGAAGTGATCAGAGTATTCTGGTATTTATTGATTTAAACTGGAACCATGGCACCAGGTGAACACAGACTGTCTCAAAGAGCACCTGATTATCTGTTACGTTTTGAAATAGGCCTCCTTCCTCTCAGGAATCCCCATCAGCTTTGTTGCTGTCCAAGAAATAAGGTATCTAACAACATGTTTCAGTTGCCCCTCAGACAGTGAAAGCCTGGCATCGGCACTTGTGTCCACCAGTATGCAAGTTAAAGTGTCTGAATGCTGAGACACGGAAGAGTTCTCTCAGCACTTCCCACTACTCAGGCAATCATGATCAAAAGAGTTGACCATGACTTACTCTTGCATTGAGCCAGCACTTCTTTTGAGTCAGGCCATTTTGTCTGCTCTCTGGTTTTGCTGTCAAGCTGTCATGGCTTAACCCCAGCTGGCAGCTAAAGTACCACACAGCCCCCCGTTCACTCCCTTTCTACAGTGGGATGGGGAGGAGAATCAGGAAAGATACTGGGGGATGCTCTCTTGACAGTGATCTTCTGAGGTTGGATTTAACTAGATGAGTAGGTGCCTTTCTGACTCTCCCCTTAAAAATTCAAGTGAGATTTGTAGGACAGACTAATGCATTCCTCATCTTAAATACAGGCACAGTAAAATTTCCACTTTTTTCTGTTGCAGAATGTATGTAATTTCAAGGCAGGATGTCTGTCAAACCTATCTCTTGGCTACCGTTCCTGACTAGGTTGGAAATTCAGTGGGCAAGCACAGATGTTTGGTGCAGGAGGGTAAGCAGAGAGCAGGATCATTAGATAATATTTTTGCTTTGCCTTTTCCCCCTGCATTCAGTGACCTGGGTTCTCAGTGTTGCTTTATATTTTAGGCCACCTTACCCAGTTTTTGGAAAGCACTGACCTTTGAAAAGGGAAGGTCTTGATGACAGACACATCTTCAAGCAGCAGGTGTAGGTGGCTCATGGTGAAACACCTCAGAGCCTCTGTACTCAGTGCAGACGGGCTCCAACCTGTGGCGTTTCCAGTCAGATTGTGATTTCTAATACTAGCAGGTTGGTTTTTTCCCCTCCTTGGTCTGACAGCAGAGCTGTAATAAGGTGACAAACCACAGCTTCCCTCTATTCCCAGCAGTAAGGAAACACCCACATCCATGCTGCAGCAACCATGCTCAGCCAGGCGTGCCCCAACTGCAGCAGCTGTGTCTCCAGAGCGGAGTCTTGCTAATGCTTTATTAGATTATCTGTATCAGTCACAGAGTATCAAGTTTTATGACCTGTCACTTCTGAACTGCAGGGCCCCCCACGCCTCCCTGGGAGCCCGGCCAGGCTTTCCCCACACAGGACACTTGGCCTCCCTGTGGAGGGGCACTTCACGCAGCAAGACCCAAGGGCCACGGCCAAGTGCCGCCTTCGACCTTGCCAAAAGGTTTCTGAAGGGACTGTGATAGAAAAGATCCACACTGTGATTTTCTTGGTTGCATGGAGTAGTCGGACGTGTGTCACTGGCCATGGGACAGTCTCCCCATGACCCCCAGCTGAGCCTGGTGTTGGGGAAGATGAAACAGGAAAGCCTTATAAATATGATTGCCTGACAAAAGATTTTGGGAATATGAAAACTACAGGCAACATCGAAATGAAAGCCACTTTTGAAATACCAAGTCTTAGTTACTGAACAACTGGAAAACAATGGTATGGCCAACTGAAGGTAATCCCCTCTTGATTGAACAATACCCTCTGCTTGCAGGCAGGTCCAAGGGTCAGAGCAGACCCTACTAGCTCAGCAGAAGGGGTCCAAAGAGTAGTTTCTAGAAGTTAAGATGTAACACTCTATGGTAATATAAGAACTCTTATAGGCTGTATGTAAATGCTATAGGATTTGTATCTTGTATTAGATTGGTTAGTGACAATTAGAATATTCAGTACAGAAGATGATTTATTGTATTGTAACCAGGACTTCAGACATTCCTTACTACTACTTCCACTCTATTCTCTTACTCTCACCACTTCCATTCTACACTCTTGCTCTTACTCTTGCTCTTACACTCTCTCTTACCCGCTTACTCTCTTGCTCTCTTGGGCCTGCTCAGAGCTGAGTCTGGCAGCTCTGAGCAGTGCCCCCATACCGACGCCCTTTGCAATAAACCGCCTGTGTCCCAAGACCTGCCTATAGAGATCTCTCGTCACCGTCCGTCCGAACCCGTCCGTAACCTACACCTGGACCTCTGACCCCACAGCAGCAGCTCCCTCTGGAGCTGGTACTGGTTCCCTGTTCCTGTCACATCAGAGGCCACAGCCCACCAGAACAGCAAATGCAGAGAAACTAAACCAAAACAGAGCTTTTACTTCTTAATCCCGGTGGCAAAGATTCGGGTTTCACGAAGAAAAGCATGGCAGCTGTCACCAGCCCTCAAAACAGATTTGCCAGGCAAAGAAATAAGCCTTACAGATCATTTCTGCATCACTGGAACAAAAGGCAGATCCTGCCATCAGGCAGTGCACTTACTGCTGTCAAACAAACTGGGGGACATGTGACACCCACCCGAGGAGGGGTGTGTAGGTGTGAAGGGAGAGCACAGCTGTTCTCCACACGCCACTGCCCAGAGACCTTCTGGCTGCCCCGGTTCCTGCCTCAGCACCAACCACTGCAAAGAGGGACTGGGCTCTGCTGCAGCACAGAGTGGGAACCAGTTTCAGGATTGCACTGAAGTGTTTTCCTAAGGGGATCTGAGAGACATAATCATGTCAGAAAGCAGGTGTAAGAGTGAGCTTTTCTTACTTTATGTCTTTTAAATAAAAAAGGGTAAGTCTAAAGGGACACTGAGTTTGCTTGTCCTGAGTTCACACCTGTGCACAGCTCCAGCTCTATCCAGCTGTAGCCTCCCTGGCTCACCCTCTTCCTAGTCTGCTGACCGATTGTTCATGAAATGATTTCATTGCCATTTATCATTGTAATAGCTAGGGATTGCCAGAAATTATTTCTGTGTGAAACAGGGCCCTGGGCCTAATATGAGCAATGCTGCTGTTCACCATTCATGCAGGTACAAGCACTGGAAGGCCACAGAATTTAGTAATACTAGGAGCATTTGTTCCCCAATTTCTCACCTTTTCTGGGACTGTGCTCCAGCCAGGTTCTGCTCAGGGTGGGAACATGGTTGACAAGGACCAGCCCTGCTCTTGGCAGAACTCTGCCAAGGCTGCCAGCTGCTGTTTATCACACACAGGCAGTGCAGGGGCTCTGCTCTTACAGGTTCTCTGAGCCTGTGTTTGGCTTTAAGTTAAGATACACATAGTCATATCTCATTTCCTTTTTACTGTAATTATTCATTTTAAATGTAAGGAATTCAACAAGGAATACCACTTACACACTGTAAATCTGTATTCAGTGAGAAATTTTACCCCAGTTTAATTTTGCATCTTGGTTACAAAATCAAAGAGACAGCATCAGTTCATCATCAGTTCACCCCATGTAAACCTGGAATAAAGAAAAGGGTCATGTGACCCCTGAAGATCACACATGTGTGACAGATACCATGTCTGCCCCACAGCAGCACCATTACAGACATCTTCCATGGGTTATTGTGATGGCAGTGTTGGTGTATAAACTCTGTATTGAAACAGCCCCTGAAAAACTCGGGATGAACTTCTGTGGCAAAGAGTTTTCACGTGATCTAAATTTCATCACCCAGGTAAGAATTGCTGTCATTAGCAGATAAATTCTACATGTAGAAAGGCATACATATGAATGGCCCTGCAGTGAAGTGTCTGAGTGACAAGTTCCCTATTACCAACCTCCTCTTGTTCAGGCACTGAGCAACACCTGGAAGTCTCACTCCAATGGACAAGGCTCCATGTGACATGGCAGCACGGTACAAAGATGCTGGCAATTTAAGTGGGTTTTTAGTGTGTCAGTTGTGCTCTTTGTCTTTGAAGAGAAGGGAGGCTCTTTGCCTATGTGCAGAAAGCCAGTGTTTGTGAGAAAAGCAGAAGCTGAGATTTTGCTTAAAGCAGCATCATTTACTGACTTAAAAACTCAGGTAAAAACCTTCAGCCAAGCTCAGAAAGCTGTGAGACTTTCTGAAGAGTTTTCACTGCTTTGGTGCCACAGAGAGAGCTGGTGCTGAAAATCCAACATTATAGGGTAGCATGTTCCAGGTGCATTCCTAGGAAATATCTCCCACTTCCATTTCACAATAAAGGAATCTGGACCACATCCTCTTAAGAACACAATAACACGAACCAAAGCACTCTAAGCAAGGACAGCTGTGAGGTTCACATCAGAATCACGCTCCCACTGTGAATCAAAACACTAATGAAGGCAAACTCCCTTCCCAGCTCCACAGTGTCCAAGACTCCCTTCCCTGAGCACAGCCATTTGACAAAGAATCTTGCCTGATCCCTTCAGATATACATTTAAGGAAGGACACAGTTGTTCAGGATCCTACTGTGAGGCTTTAAAAAGTATATTTAGCACATTTGTTACTGATTATTTGCTTCAGGATTGATTGGATGACAAACAACTACAGTAATGACCATGGAGACAGACTCAGCACTTGGCAGCAGGACCAGAGTTGCTAAAATAACACTGTTCTGCACTTTCTTTTCCCCAAATGGTTACTGCTGCAAGGCAGCTAGCATTTAATTCCACCTTACAAACATACATAATCTGGAGGTACAACCATCCCCCTCACATAGGCACATTCAAAAGCTCTGCTGGACTCAGACTGGTAATGCTGTCCCTTGCAAATGCAAAGAACAGAGACATCAGCGTTCTTTTAAACTAGAACAAATAAAGGTTGGATTCAAAATCAACAGGTTTCGCATAAGCTGAGAGCAGTTGGGTGGAGTACAGACACTAATGCCACTGCTCCAGTCCTCTGCAGCCAGAGAAGCAATAGGACTAGAAAAGGGGCTGTAGGGCCAGAAAGTGTCTGGCACTGTGCAGTCTAGGGAGAGCTGCTGTCAGTGCAAGTCTCATACACAGTGATCAAAGTCTCTGTGAGAAGTAAATGAAGCTTCCTGCACACCTGCTCAATAGTCACTTGGCACCAAAACTTAAATAGCTCTCCAGCCAACTCTACAATGCTTTAAAGACAGTAAGCTACCAATCTAGCCCATCACACCTATCCAAGAACTCACACACAACTAGCCTCCCCTAATCTCTAAACTTTAACAGTTTCCTTATTTATGCCAAGTTTTGCTGAACACTGTTTATCCTAAGGCATGTCTTTAAATTATATAACAAAAAAAAAAGAGAGAAAAAAGATGTGTGGACTACACTTTCTAGCAGGATTAACATAATTGAAAAGCTTTAGGTCCTTTCCTTGTTAACAGTGATTTCTCCAAACCTCTCAGCATATTAGTGAACACATGCTACCTAATGGCCCCAGTTGGGATTGCAACTGGAACCACAGGGTTTCTGCTGCACACTGACAGCTGGAGTTTGCATTTTGGTTTTCTAATCAGTAATTTCCCACCATCCATAGCCCTACAACCTCTTACCTTCTTGCTCACAAATATTTGCAGGGTTTGAGCCTCTCTGGGAAGCTGGAGGAAGGAAGAATCTGCTCATTTAAGAAAAGGTCTCCTGTGGCACGTACGGGGCAGGGAAACTTCGGCTGTAGTGGTGAGCAGTGCAGCAGCTCTGGGGAGGCAGGACTGGCCTTTCAGTCTTTCACAGCTGCAAAGTGGAGTTTGGGTCAGCTCAGGCAAGTGTGACTGGCAAAAGCCTTAGGGCAGCCATGGTAACTTCACCTGATGCACTACAGTCACTGTCTCCTGGTTTGGAGTGAAATACTCCTGCCTCCCTAAGTATCTTAATATTAAAATCTACAGATCTAAAAAATCTAGAAAGCTTTGAACTGACATGTAAAACAAAATCCATACTAGGCTGACACCAGCAGTGATTCTATTAGCACAGGGCAAAAATATGTCTGTTCTGATCCAGGTTGGACTCAGTCTACTTCTGTATTCCCTTAAGGGGCTGCCAGACTTTCTCACAACTGGCGCTGAACAAAACAACAGAGCAAAATTAAAGTTTGGGAAAATTATAAAGTAATACCAGGATCTCTTTTCATTCCAACAAGTGAGAAAGAATTCTTTTTAAAGTAATTTTTTTCTTCTTGCTTTTAATACAAAATGTGAGCAGAGCCCTTGAGAGATCATGGGCGAGGCAACCTTTACAGGAGGGTATGATTAAGGCACAAGCTATCAGGAAACAGTAGCTTCAATCACCAGATCACTAAGATGATGTGGATGAATCATCCCCATTTCTGTGCTGCACATTCTCCCAGGGAGAGTTTCAGGATTGCACTGAAACAATGACACCTTTGTAAGGGAAGTTTATGATCAGCAATATGGAGGCACTAAACTGAAAATAATGAACAGTTTCTCTGCACAGGGAACAGGCTTGGAAACCCAGAAATTCTCCTAGATGCTCAGTATTCTCAATGGAGAAACATCAGTGCTTTTCCCATTGGATGGTGTGTAAAGGTTGATGTGAGGAAACACGAAATTAAGCCTCAGTGACATGTGCCCTTCCCTTTTCCAAAGACACATAAAACGTAACTCCCCAAAATCTCCAAAAAGGGGATTTGAACATTTTCAAGACTTCTAACATACAAAACCTCCCTGTTTTTGTGAGACTCCCAATGTAAACAAGTATCACTGTTGAGCATACAAAATTAAAAGCAATTTGATTCAGAAGTAAAACTGGAAGATTTCTTGTTTCAAATGTTTCTCTGTTTGAAGAAACAATTTCCTCTCTCACTATTCCATTTCCAGCAGTACTTTTGCTTCTGTCTATAACTGTGTAAAGACATTTTAAAGCCTTAATTCATTTTGCAATTCCAAATAGCTTTCCTTAATTGCTCATGTCAAACATCAATTTCATGTTTTTAAAAAATTTATAAAACAATTCTGTGCTGTCAGGATGAAAAAGTTCAGATTATTAATTGCATGTAAACTCCCCATGCTAATGTATTTCCTGTCATTCACTTCTGGCAGGAAACTATTTTAAAGAGGCATAGCATTCATACAGTAGTTCAGCGTTTGCATTCATGGTACATTTTCTTGCCGTTCCCTCAGCTAAGGTACAGAATTCATCAAGTTACCCAGCTTGGAGCGGTTTCTCACCACCAGATGCCACACTGAATGCTCCATGTCACAGCTCAATGGTAAGGGCAGCACAGAAGACAACTGAGGCTGTCTGTCAGCTTGACTGATGTTGTTTGCATCTTCACCAAACACAAATTCGCATGGCCAAACTAACAAGCTTGCAATGTACTGCCTTGTACTTCCATTAATAGCTGTGTGATTAATTGGTTACAGCCCATTATATTAGAACAAACACAGCTAGGAATTCTGCTTAAAGAGAATGAATCAGGATTGGGCTGCAGGCCGAGTTTAGCAAGGATTTTCAGCAATTCATAAATTCTTAAGGTGAATGAAATGGAAGAAAAAAACTAAAACAGTTTCAAGGAGGTCTGACATACAGGGATTCAACACCAGTCTCACAGGACTCAGTACTATGAGCCTAAATAAATACATACCTTTGGCAGTCCACGGAAAATAAGGCAGCCTAATTCTGCAGTGCTTGTTTAGACAGCACTTGCAGCCATAGTGCCAGAGAGGCAGTGACTAATTTCCCATCACAAACTCTCACAGGAGTTCTTGTTACACAAGATTCCAGAACTTCATTTATTTATGGCTCATGGGGCTTTGATAGCCCTATTCCCCTTCCCAGCAGTATTTATTTCAGATCAGATGACTACCTGACCCTCTGAAAGACCAGCTTTGAATTGGGATAGGGGAAGCCACAAACATAACTACTGATAAGGCATTTAAACACTAAATCCTTTTGCTCTAAGTCTAATATGGAGTTGCATGGTTAGGTGGAGACCCTCCACAAATTCTGAAAGAGGGATTAAAACGTAGCATGTTGCGCCGCAGAATTTCACGCAGCTTCACTACTTTGCATTGACAATTTCACTCTACATCTTTGGGGAACTAAAAATCTGTTTCCTTTCATGCTCAAGTATTTTGTACTGCATACAAATGGGAACATTTATGCATGTTCATTCTAGGTGGAAGCATAAAAATTACTAACAGGACTTCTGCCAGAAATTTGAGTCAGAGAAGTAATATGATGTCTTCTGAATAAAGAACATTTGCTTCATAAGCCTTTCATATTTGTGGATTGTCATGAGTGCCTTTCGGTGTACAACATTGAAAGGGTGAATTCTTGGGCCTTCCAAAATGCAAGCAAGAAGTGGTCTATTGCTGTTCCCCTACAAATTCACAGGACTGCAGTACCTGACTGAACCCTAGACCAGAGATGTATTTCACAATGTCGGTTTTTAAGCCTTCCCAGTTTTCAAGGTAGGATGAGGCACAGTTCAGCTATTCCAATCAATACTGATGGTATTATGTGGCCACCAGTACTAAAATTTTTTACAGTGAGTAATACCTTTGATTCTGAAATCCCAGACAAGGTATGTGCACAGTACAGACATAGCGGCACAAGTCCTAACAAGTTTTATATTTGTTCTCATGTTTTCTGAGTTGCAATATATTCTTGGTATGTTGTAACAATCAGAAAGCCCATGTCAGCTTCTTGTAAAATCTGAAGCACCCACATCTTTACTGTACAAAATACAGATGAGGCCAATCCTGCCCAATTTGCTTTCCTAAGTCATCATGTATATCCCTGGCTATGATGTTACATGCATGAGTGAAGATAGACTATCAGCAGGCTACCAGGCCTGTCCAGCCCTCACCAAAGCTGACAGGAGCCTTTTAATCTATAACAAAGTAAGTCTGAAATAAATTTTTCCTCTAGGTTTGACCTACAGACCTGCATACGTATAGGAGACTATGTCCTGCACTAGTGGAACATTTGGTACACACTGCAAGGAAGAAATGTATCAGTCCTGTATCTCTGATGGGTCTATGTGCCCCCTGTATAAAATCTACAACAGATTGTACTCAGGCTTTCTTCCAATACTGCAACCTTTAGGAATTAGCAATTCCTTCCTTCTTGAGCTGCTTATTTACCCCTAAATACTTGGGTACATTTTTGAGGGGAAGTACTCTGAAAGCCTTGATGGCTAGTTTCATAGCAAGAGTCAGCCTTGGGAGTAAGCTAAAAAAGGAAGACAAACAAAATATAAATTGAAGGCATCTCTCTATTCAGTACCACCAGATACAAAGAAAATCAGAATTATTTTAAGACAAATGAGATGGTGAGGTCAGACTAATTCCTAGTAATCAAGACGCTGGCCACCACTGATCTAAAAGCATGCCTCTAATTTAGTTCTGTTCAATATTTTATGTCTTAAATGTATCTATCTTTCAGTGATTACTGGCATTATGCTATAAAGGTTCTACACAAAGGAGAATTCTTGTCATATTAAACCTCACATTTTAGCATGGTATCTTAATACTGGAAGATATAATGACTCCAGAAGAAAACAAAAAGCCATAACCCCAGTGGATTCTGCTGGGGTACCTTCACCATGCCTTGTATTTAATAGCAGTGGGTAATTACTGGTACTTGTTGGAGTCAGCACAAATTCTCATATGCCTGTGCTTGAAAGGGAACATCATTATGTCTTTGTGGTGCTGCCAAGTCAAAAAGCCAGACGGACAGACTGCTGACAGCAGGAATTTGTTATATAGACTATAATTTTCTGACAAAAGTAGCTACATATATGTTGTACTTCTGATGCTTATTTTGTGGCATGACTGATTGAGACAATAGTAAAAAGCATAGTCATGGAATATTAAAATGGTAATTGATCTTAAAAGTGGCTCTATCTATGCACTGGTGCAAGTACTAAAGATGAACAAAACCTGTTTGTCAAACTCCCAGACTGAACTTTGATGCAGCTGCTTGGTAAAAAGCATTCTTTTAGGAAGAGACTGGAAAGCCCAGATACAATATATGAAACCCCACACTCTACACAGATACACTCGAGTTGCCCATAGTACATTGAGGTTTTGTATTGTTAGTTATTTTGAAGCACTAGAGGGGCAAATTAACTAATTTTCTATATATTATCACACCTAGGCTGCTAGAATATACCTCAGGTCACTCTTGCACAATTTTTCAATAACTGACTTCAGATCCATGGGGACATTATTCAGTGCTAATAATCAAATTAATTGATTTATATTTAATCTCACTTAATCTAACGATTTACAGTTAATTCCCAGATTAAACTCTAAATGTATTACTGATAGCAGAACCAAAACAGTTTTAATGTTACCTTTTTCCCTGGGCCAGATTTAAAAGTGAAACTGTTTCTTCTACTGAGAACAATACAGCAAAATGCAATTATGAAAATGCATTCTGTGGCCAAACTTAGGGCTGAATTGTACAGCTACCTGCATGAAAAGAAAAAAAAAATCAAGCTACAAGATGTAAATATTTAATCTAGATAACTCTTATCATTTACTCTGCCAATATTTTGTTCCAGAATACACGTATGCATTTTCATTGGTTACTTACTTTAAGCCCTATGCTAAGCATATACATAAACTGAAATTATGTGCAGTTTTGTCAGGATATCTTTACGTTTCACATCTGGGCATTTCCCATTTTGCTTCTCTTCCCAAAACATCACAACCATCTTTTGGTAGCTTCTGCTGGGCATGGACTTGCTGGTCATTGACTAAGCAGCTTGTAAGCAATTCTCTCAAGACCATTTTAGCAGAGCACCTACAATTATTAAACTTCATATTTTTCAACCTTCGTATTACTGCTTTAGTCTACTGCTACAGCATCTGCATTGTAACAAGAAAGACACTCTCAAAGTGTTCCTTGAAGAGATGGGATATCGTCACAACTAGAATAGATGGGCTTAACTCTATCCTTTCCTACAACTTCCATAATGTTTGATAAATTGATACCTGCACTGGTGACACTGTGGCAGCACAGTAATTCCTGCACTGTGTATGAGATAAGGAGATGCCAGCTCCAATCCCAGCAGCAGCAGAACTGTACTAACACACTGCTGTTTGTGGGCTAATTATGCTTGCATTTCAGAAAACTAATTAGTTTGGGCAGAGCCTATGCTAAGTTCAGTATCTTTACACAGTCATGCACTCCATGGGTATTTCTTTCCTTCCTCCACCTTCCCACACACATTTGTCTAAATTAAGGCAGTACATACTGATGGTTTACCTGTGGCCAAAATTTCCATATGGTACAAAATTTTGCTCCAAGATATACTACTTCTCTAGAAAGAAACAGAAGTAACAAAAATTATAAAAATCTCACGCTTTGCAAAAAGTCCAAATCAGGATTTCTGTTCAGAATCAGTAAGAGGTAATTTTCAAGCTTGGCCTGACTAACAAAGCATTAAAACCAGCAGTTATGGCAGAAACTATAAAAAACTAATATGTAGTTTTCTAAAAGTATTAATTTACTGGCACTAATGATGATGTATATTATCCCATCTGCCACAAAAGCTGATAATCTGTGATGAAAACTCACTCAGGTTTGTTACAGAATATAAATGTGATGACTATTCTAGTTGAAATAGTTCAAAATCTTAGCATTAATTAGAAGGAAGTAAAATGCCAGTGAATACAGAAAAAAAAAAGTACATATTGAACAGCAATGGAAGTATTTATCCCCGCCATGCACATATCCTAAGGAACCAATTCTGAATGCACTTATCCTGCCAAATCAGTTATTAAATGTAAGGTAATGCATATTATATATATGTTTCTGAGTTTGAAATCTGATTTCATAAATGTCTACAACTTTCACATAGGATTTTTTTGGCCTGGCTTACTTTTTTTTCCTTTCTTTCAACTAATAAAGCTTGTTCTATGGAAACAGGGAATTTAACCAAAGAAATGGGAGACCCAAAGCCAAAATCAGTTACTTCCATATTTGTTGCAAAAATCATTGAGTCAGCAAACAAAACCAAAAACTTCCAGCCAATTTTTGCTTGAAAGTTGCCCACAAAGTGACATGCAAAGAGATTGAGTTTTGGGACTACCTGCAGGAAAGCTCTTTTCACTGTAATACAAATGCAAATAAGCACTGTCCTACCAGCTCCCCTTCTCAAGGGCACAACAGGGAATCTCAAAATAGATGAGTTTAAGAAAACAGTAACAAATTTCTTTACATCTATTACTTTTGGGTTGAAGTTAAACAAAAACAGGGAGAACTGAGAGCACGGATTTTCAGCTCTTTTAGACTAAAGGTCAGTGTCAATTTCTCTCACACACAGCTTAAGCTGTTGACATACAACAAAAAGTAATTTTGACTGCTGCCAAATGTTGCCTTCACATAGTTGTACTACTTAGACTTCACTAAATCTCCATCATTGTTTTAAATGCTGCTCTAACATTCTATTGCACTTAAATAGGAAGTAAATAGTCCATTATAGCAAAGAGTCATTTTTTAAAAATTATGTTGACTATTCTACAGATTAAATCAAAGGAACAATATTTATTTGAATTTAAACACTTTTGACTGCAGTTCTCATTAGAGAGAACTGCAGAAGATCGTCACTGGTTAAATGGTTCAGTCTTTTTTGCTTCTAAACTGTAGGGTTTTATCTTCCTATTAATTTTATTTAATGCATCACAAATTATTCATGGTTATTTCTAATTCATCGGTAATTTTATTATTGTTCCCTCTAATATTTGCATTTATTAGACAGAATAAATTTAGTATTTTCTTGGTAGTTACCCCAAGAAGGCTGTAATTGATGAACCAATGTGATATATTTGTTTTAATGTAACCTCTGCACTCTAAAAATTAATTATTTTTGGAAGTGAAATTCAAAATAAAAATAATCACTTTTTAATTAAACAGCCGTAACACCTAAATTAGTATCATTTTATCCATCCCACTGAAGTAATTTCTACTGCTGAAAGTTTCATCACTACATGCTTGCAATGATAATGTTAAAAATTTGTTAAAGAAATGTCATTGCAAACAAAGTTACTGATCAGAAGCAGTTAGCTAAGGATTGGTACCAGTGTTCCCTGAGAGCTAAAGCAGGCTTCTGTTAAAGTTGCATTATCTGCAAGGAGAAGAATTTCCTTTTCAATGGACAGAGTTTCCTTCTACAAGTCCAACCCAATTAATTAAATATACTGAAATTAAAAGAAAGAAAGGAAAGTTCCCCTCACCTATACTTTTAAAATCTTTTTACAGCCTTAAAAATCTGCGACTTAGGAAATGCTAATGGGTGCAGTGTTTAGGAATGTTATTTTATTTACAAATAATACTACCTTTGATAAAGCCATTTTTAGATCCAAAACATTCTTTCCTTCCTGCATTGAAAGGAGATTCTCTTGCAAAGCAAACTGTCTAACACTAATTGAATCCAATTAGAACATGACAATAAACTGTTGCATAAGAATTGGGAATGCAGAATTTCATTACAATCTATACTCTGAACAAATGCATGCTCATCTATAGAACTATTTAAATGAAAGGAGACAGTGCATATTTGGTTAGCAAAATGCAGTGCTTAATTTAACATAAAGGCTAATTTGCAGTTGAAAGGATTTTTTAATTACTAATTAAACTGAATTAGACTCTTTTCTGGAAAGCAATTAAAGAAAAAAATACAAGGCAAGGATAAAAACAAGTCAGAAGGCATGTCCCTAGTTTGTGCCAATCCACCTAGGTGCAGCTTAAAATCTCAGCATACTGGGAACTTGCCTTAAGTTTTCAGAGGTGACTTAATACACGAGACACTCAGCAGAAGCCATGTGTGCCTCAGCACATCCAAGCTCCACAAGTGTTGGGAACAGAATCACACGGTTTATGTTCCACGTCGGTTTTGGTTATTCAAATAACATGCACTACACCTGCATCGGTTCACAATAAGTTTATTTTATGTGAAGAAAAGCTTTGCCATTAATGAAAAATTTCAGTAGAAAACAGTACCTCCTGCTTTCAATCTAGATTACTCAAAAGTAGAAGCTTGTATTAGTGAAAACTTCAGTAGAAACAAATCTGTAGGAAACGTTCTTGGCACATGAAGTAAAAGCTTTAAACACATTAAGTTTGAATAGAGTATTGACCGTGCAACCATGCTGGCAGAAAAGCCAGTTTTTAATGGCTGGTATTTGTCCCTCAAGACAATAACATGGAAGACACATAAACCTGCTTACATAACGTTAATTGTATATAAATATGGAGTTGCCATAATTGACAGTCTCTATTCAGGCCGACCATTTAGTTTAGCAGTTCTAAATAAGTAATAGGCACTTTGCCTTTCTGATTTCCCCTTTCACCCATCAGCCAGTCTGAATCCATGCCAGGGATACTGTACACTGTTATCACCTGAAAAAAGAGAAACACATTATTATAAACTTTGTTTGCAGGGAAGAGAGTTACAGTATATCTTCATGTGATTTCCAATGTCTTAGAATTGAGACTAACCAGGTTAAACAGAGCATTTAAAATGAGCATCCATAGAACATAACCTAATGCTCATAAAAATTATTTCACTGGCCCACGGAAAAGAATAGACACAGTAGTGTATTTTGAAGTACCTTTATACTGTTGAAATTCTATTCATTACAGTTTCTTTTCTATTATGTTTTATCTTTAAATCTTGTGTATCCACCCTCAGCCTTAACAGGCAATCTAAAAGAAACTTCTTTGGAGTGCATGACAGAAAGACAGATGGTGTTGATGTGCTCTATCTTCACAGAAAATCTGAGCCCACAGCTTCTATCTAAGTCACTCTCTAAATAAGAAAAGAGTCAAATAGAAATACTGAAGTAATGCACATTTAAAACCCCAAAATCTGATTTTTTTTTTCAGAATTTCTTCTTCATCATTAAGCTACAGTCACATTACCAGGTGAAACTCTGTTCCAGCACTGTGCTTCATCATCTATCTCCATCTGCTTTGCATACTCTCTGACTTATGACTGCAACTGAACCAGAACAGGAATAAACACAACACAACCTTCACCATCAAAGCAAGTAGTAGTTGTATTTTCATATTCTTCCCAAATTGCAATATTCAACGTTTGAAAGACTAATCATATTGAT
Organism: Corvus cornix cornix; assembly: GCF_000738735.6. NCBI lineage: Eukaryota > Metazoa > Chordata > Aves > Passeriformes > Corvidae > Corvus > Corvus cornix. The sequence goes on along the minus strand of NC_046338.1, from coordinate 14,907,974 downwards.
CATAGTGCCAAAGGTGTGGTGAAAAGTAGACAGTAGGCCTGCATCTTGACTGTCTAGCAAATGTTCTTGCAAGCTAAGATGGTGTAACAAATGTTGACTCTCACTACAGAATATTAGGATATATAGGTACAGGACAATGCTTCAAGGGTATTATTGAAACTTAATTTTAAAAAATCAACTACAAAAACTTTTTGATGTAGCACATCTTAACTGGCTACTCACAAGCATTCCCATTTTTACTTTCAAATGATCAAGGTAGATAGAAAACTCTTACCTCATCTGCAAGTAGTGATAATTCACTGCTGTTTGCAGCATCATAATCATAGAGAACTCTGGCTTTCCTGCTGCCACTTGATGACTTCAGTTCACTTAGGCCTGAAGTAACGATTGAGTTGCTTACTGAAGGCAATGAAGCAGAGGCTGAGGCCAAGACTGAGGGAGTAGAAACACTCTGCACAGGAGTTGTGGAAGACTGATTGTTGTTAGAGAGGAAAGTAGATGGAAAGCTGTGAGAGAAAAAAACAAGTCTTCTGAGTGGATTTGTTTTACACAGGGCATTATACATGCTCCCATGCCTAAACTAGCATTCTTATTTTTATCAGCAATAAACACCAGCAGATAGCAGTAACAGAATAGCACTGAGAGTTGTATGACATAAATAAAGATACTTGTTCCTGATAAGTAGCATAAATCAAATCAATATAATTAAAAAAAAAAAAATACTGCCACCTTAAAAAACCCTTTGAATTTGCCTCTTAAAAAAAAGGCAAAACCAAAAAAGCACTGTTGGTCAAACTTAATTCAGACTGTATTTTGATAAACATTTCTTTTGACAGCTCTGCCAGGAAAAGTAGCCTCCACCTCCTCCTGCTCATTCCTCAGTTATGTGGTTACACAAAAGATTGTGCTGACGAACCAGATCAGGGAAATATAATACAACTTAGAAACACAGCCTCCCTCTGAAAGCAAGAAAAATCACACAACTATTTTTGTAATCTAAATCAGTTCACTGATTCAGCTAACTTAGCGCTGTAAAACAAAAAAATTTTTTACTCTAAAAATCAACTTTTATCAACTTAAGCTCCTCATTTCTAGGTCAGGCTGCTACTTGCTCAGTGCCAGCCGTAGTGCTTGCCAGACCCTCCCATGAAGTCAATTAAACCCATTAACCTGGCTGGAAAAGAGGAGAAAAAAAGGGTATAATCTCCTACTTAGTTAATGAGCTCAGTCACAAAAAACTGTTACAAGTGAGCAAGCAGATACAAGGGAAAGCACAGAATAACATGACTGAAACACTGAAGGAGCAGAAAGGAGAGCAAAGCAGCAAGAGATTTTGGGGCAGTGGAGTAGGAAGAACAGAACAGCAATGATGAGCTCTGAGACTATCTCATGTCACTCTGCCCCATATCCTGGGAGGCAGTTCCATGGCAGGTTAAACTTATTTATTTAGCAGCTGATGTAGCAATTTCTTGTCCCTTTGCTACCTTACTTGGTTGTAAGGTAGAATCCAGATGAGTGTTAAAGAGTAGGTCAATGAAGGTTTTAAAAAAGGGCCAGCACCTAGGAGTTAGACTGAGTCATGATGACTGTAATTGCATTTCTTTCCATTCTTTTGACCAGTGAATTCCTACATGTAACTTCCCTCATCAGTCCTTCTCCATAGATGCTTTTTCATAAACATCTAGGATATGGACATATTACCTCCCCCCTCCTTTTGTTTGCCTACTCTTTTGCCATAAGATCTAGCACATGAACCCACCAGAAAACAGTCTGATCTCATCCCTTCCCACCTCTGCTCCCCAGTAAGATTCTTTCTGAAGGTGCAGTTCAGTGGCAACTTTACCCGTGCAAATCCAGATCAGTATACTCCCATAATCACGCCTGCAACATTACTGGTGCTCGTATGACCAGAAGGAGGAACTGATGCAGGTAAAAACTAAACCCATCAACACAGGAACTAATTTTTGGCTCATGTGACAATGATGACAGTGGAATTAATGTAGCTCAAATCTGCAACAGCTACAGCAGTCCTGCACACAAGGCTACAGGTTCACACTGTACTTAAACTGGTAAATGCACAGCGCCACGGAACAGGGCGGACCCACTCGAGTAACCCTTTTCCACATCAATGTTCATTCTTTATCATTTGAGTCAGATCTAGCAATCTGCTGCTTTTAATTCAAGAATCTGAACTAACCAAGTATTAGGAAAATTGCTTACTTGCCATGAGAACAGCTTTTTAAACATGTTCACTTTGCAGTCACACAATTGTATCTGACTGAAGGGAAAGAGCAGTAGTGTAATATGAAGGACAGCACTAGCCCCTTGACAGTCACTGAATTGCATGTAAAAATTGGGAAGACTTTCAAGACCCTGTTCTGAATTTAGTTAGCAGCTTACTACTGTGCAAAGGAGGAGGTCTCACTTCCCCCTCTGGTTTACCTTGACCCCACTTGACCATAACGAGCTGGTTCAACTCACCAAGCAGAAACTCCAATGCCACCAATTTTTTTTTTCATTTGCTAGATTAGTTTTTCAAATTAGTTCACCATGTTCCCTGAACAAATCAAACAAGCAGAATAAAGGGAACTAAAACCAGATCCCACATTTCTGTAGGTATAACTCAGCTGTGCCTCATGATGTATTTATTACTTGATTAGTGGGCATTCAACCAGAGGGATTTAATTTTAAATGACAATCAGCTGTTTCTCAATATTGCTAAATGACTGTTTAATATACTGCTAAACCTGTTCTCAGTTAGCACAGTAATTACTTGTAAGTCATTCTGCTCACTTCAAAGGGTCACTGGTTTGTACAGTCAGTGGAACAGAAAGCCAAAACTTTATAACCGCTCTGTCAATCAGTGGGGCATTAAGTGTCACTCTTTCTGCAAAGTCATATATAAAGCATTTTAGTGGAAGGCTTCAGCTATAAGGAGGTTGTCTGGTTTGGGCTGGTTTTGGTTTTTTGTTTTTTTTTTTGAATACTTGAGTAACAGGAGGAATTTCCCAGCTTGTAGTGATGGATAATCTGAAAAAATAATTACGCCAAAGCTTACATTTGTCTGTCAGGGAAGCTGAGAAACTTCAGAGCAAAAGCAGTTATCTGAAGAAAAAAAGCAGCCAGGGTACCAGAATATTTGAAATAGATTTGTTTAGTTCATTCTGAGGAACTGAAAATAAAAAAGGGAGATTTGATTTAAAGAATCAATCCAGCCCTACAGGAGGGGAAGGCAGTACAGAGCTAAGCAGTTGGTGTTCCCTTGAAGCGAAACATCCATAAAAACATGTCTATTTATATAAAGAGAACTGAGTAAAACTCAGAACGGAGCTTCCCCCCACCTTTGGTACAGCTGCCTCTGTACCAGCTGACTGCTCAGCTTTGGAACTTGAATAGTCTCAATGTGAACTAGGAAGGGGTTTATGCCCCGGATTCTGATCCAGGTAAAACATAACATGCATCTCCTCTGAGAACCAGGTTTCTGTTTCAAGCAACAAACTAATCTCACTTAGAGGCTGAATGCCTTCGGTCCATCAACAACCTCAAAACGAAACTAAGTCCTTCACAGTTCTTGGCCTTCATGTGAGAATATTGCACAATACCATTCTTAGATATGTGAAAAGATGTGTAACTCAGCACTATCTGTTAACCAACACAGCACTGGCAGACACAAGCAAGATCTAGCTGAGCAGCCTAAGTTGTTTATTTGGTCTGTATCTGCCTGCATAACATAGGGAGCACAGAACAGAAACCCTACTCATCTGCTTATTTAATGCAAGTGCTACACACCACATCCCTATCAATAGAGACACTCTTCCAAAGCAAGGAGCATGACTTCAGACCCTGTCCCAGTGCTCTCTGTTATATTTCAGTGGGATTTCCTTGCACAAGGAAGGAAAGACACGCCCAAGATTTAATACCATAACTATTTTAATCCACACAGAAACTTCATTTCACTGTTAGAGGCATTTAGAATTCTGCAATGCTTCCATGCTTTTGGTCTTCTACCAGTCATAGTAATTTTATTAAAAATACTACTCAGATCACATAAAGATACATCCTTCTGTTTTCCTAAAGGCACTATTTTCTTCAAACGCACTTTTTTTATACCTGGTTTCAGTTTACACAAATTTTAAACAAAGACAAGCTATACATCCTAAAGCAGAACTTAAACAGGAACATGTTCTTCCTTAGATTAAGGGTATTATGCTTAAGGCTTTCTATTTGGTAAATGCACTAGGATAAGAGCACATGTATTAAAAATAATCCTCTCAAAATAGTTGTGTAAATATATTTCACTTAATTTCTAATTAAAGAGTTCCTTTTCCTTCATACTGCAAATGTTGGTTTTCAAGCTTACAATTCTACAACTTGTATTTATGTGCTACCACATTTTATAGTTGAATATTTGGAATGTATTAGATTGGGATGTAACTTTAAGGGTGTAGCTTTTTTTTAGATCAAAGTTTTAAATACTTTAAACTACAGTTTACTAGTTTAAGGTCTTTTTCAAGACTTAAGAAAGCCTTTAAACTACACATTTAAACAAACTGAGGAAATCAAATGCCACAGGAAGTTGCAAGTCAGGAAAAGGATAAGACTCAAGAACACTTTTGTTTTTACTTCCTTGTCAGGGAAAACATAAACAGAGATATCTCAGAGACAGTTACCTAGAACAGACACTACAGCAAACTTCTAAGTACAAACAATTCTTCAGTGCATACACTCACGTAAATAACAGGATCTGTATAACTCTGAAACAGGCTGATTTGTGAAGAATTAGAATAGGGAAACTTTATGAAGTGTAACTATGTAGATCTCGCTACATTCTCACCAATCACACAAAAAGGGATTAAGAGCACAAACTAACGTCAGTTTCTTCTCTTACTTTAAAAATGCTAAACCCATGAAACAGTAAAACAAGACAAACTTGTTCATTCCACTGTGTGTGCTCTGGATAATAGATAGTATGAAGTAGATTTCCCCCTATACAGTATCTATGCTGGCAACTCAGTTAAGAGTGGAGAACAGGGTTTCACTGAAAATCAGATAATGACCTATAGCGAATTAAGAGGCAACAGGAATTTATAGAAAGTATAAAAACTTCTTCCACATTGCACAGCAGTCTAGTAGCATGAAGCTTAAGACAACTGAATGATTACAAATAAATCTCTAGAAATTCCTTTTTGTCACATTAAATGAGGTTACCAAGGGCTCACCTTCCTCTATTACATAATATATAAAATCTCAGTAGATCAACCCTCAAAAGGCATTAGTGCTGTGTGTAGGCTTAGGGAACTAGTTGCACTGGGTAATTACATATGAATTACCTGAGAACAGATTTATTTCCTTTCAGTCCAGCATGCCCGTGTGTTCATCACTGTTATACCAGTGTAAGTTTTCCTACTATTCATAAGCACTTACTAAAAACTGAGCTTTTTCCTGAAGTTTATACAGTACTACTACCTTCCAAGTTGTTTCTGGAGATCCAACATATATTGGTAACATTGTGCATAATAGGTCATCTGAGCTTCGACAAAGTCATTCAGACAGCGGAGATGATGTGCCTGTAACACAGCAAAGAATTCAAGTGTTTAGCCTGTAAGGGCACCATGCTGCCTTAGAAGGACTACACACCTCATCAGGTGCTAATGCCAATAGTGGCACTTAGGGATAAACACCAGATGGGCATAGTGCCTGGATTTACCAGGTAAACACAATGAAATGTCACAAATATGAGCATATTCAAGCAAACATTTTTTCCGTTTCAACACTCAATCGATCTGATGAATGGGAAGCTCGGTATAAAGAATGAAAATGAAAGGTCCTGCATTCTGAATGTTAATGGGAAAGTAAAGTTAAATTCAGCGGATACTAATTAAAAAAATCAAATTAAAAATTAAAAAAAAATAAAAATCCTTGTGGTTTGATGCTTTAATGCACTGAATTGAAAACTCATACACCAGAGTTCCCAGGTAGATTACTGCAGCTATTTTTAGAAGGTGCCCTGATATTGACCTTCCCCAACACCCTTTAGGTACTCACATGTGTGCTGCTGATTCCTTCCAGCAGCAGTCTGGTAATCTCTGCTTGACGGTCAAATTCACTCTGAGTAATTCGCACTTCCTGTTCAGACTAAAAGTAAGAATGCACATCAGGTACTGGTACAATGCTCTGTGCTACACCTGCCCACTGCAACAGTCCCGGCTGATGCAGAACTGCTCACACAAATGCATTCATCACAAGCTTAGGTGTTTGAAATATGCTTTTTCTTTGCAGATCTTTACTAGGCAAAAATAGTAATTGCATTCTGGGTTCAGAAATGTTGAGGCCCTGTGTACACAGCAAGCAGTTTTATTATCAGACACCTACTACATATGCAAAAGAAAGGCATTTCTTTGCCAGCAGTATTACCCCACCTCTCCCAATAACAAACCAAGTGTTCACTGGCATAACCATGTCTGCACCAGGAGTTTTGTCAACATACTAGTGGCAGCCAAGAATAATGTAATTTTTTCCTATACATCAACTTAACAGGTCTCTGATGAAATAATTCAGGGTAAATCTCACATTATTTTTGCCAGGTAACTGCACAGCAATCAGCTGTACATAAACCTTTGATGTTAAGTTTTATCACGATGTATCATAATTTAATGTCTTATACTGACCACCAAACTACTACAACTATTTCTGGAGCTTGTAATCAAGGAATCTTTGAAAATAAATAAATCTGCATTATACTAAATATTCTAATACTTGGTGTTACAATCAGAGTAAAATTTCTATTGAAATGATGTAATACAAGTTTCATATTTCAATAATTCAAATGTATTCCTTACATATAGGGAATATATATATATATAAAAAACTGTAACTATATATAGTTCTCAACAATTTTAAAGTAAGGTATCAGTGTTACACTGGTTTTAAATTACTTCAATATAGCACAGCCAAAATTACTTAAGAGTACTTTGGCGGGGGGGGAGGGGGGAGGGGTGGGAATAGGAGTAAAGAAAAAGGGACACTAAACACACATACACAGAATTATGTGCTCTAATATCTAAGATTCATTGTTCCAAGACATAATGTCCTCAGCCTGAAATGTGGATTACCTTGCCTCAATGCTTATATTCATTTAGTGCCTTGTTTCTAAAAACAAACCCAAGGGCAAAAAATCTACATGAAGTCCAAGATGCAGCAGTTGCTATTCTCAACAAAGGAGGAAATATATTTTCAGGTTATACCAGTAAAACACTGGTTTCAAAGGCATTTTATGTGCTTGCAAACATTCTGTTCTTGCATTCAACTGATGTTAATCAGTATGAAAGTCACATGGACTCTCAGAAAAGAGCGCAGAAGAATGATACAGTTACCTAAGAAATGTATTTCCATCTGAAGTCACTGCAGCTGGAAGTGCTTACACAGTAACTAAACAGTGAGGAAGCAGCTAGAGAGAACTGTGTGCTTCTTACTTGAAACTGAAAACAGTGTTTATATCAAGTTCCAAACTAGTAAGTTTTCAAAGTTTTTTGAGAAAAGAATCTTTGCTTGGAATTTTCTGATTAAATCTGAATTAGTATCAGTGAAATCCATCTGTCAGTCTTTGAGAGAAATACAAGAACAAAGAGATGAAAAAAGCTAATCTGATAGCCGAGAGGGGAAGAAAAGCAGCATCTTAATTTTCTTTTAAAAAACCATCAAAACAATAAGTAAATCTTTTATCTGGAGAGAAATAGTTTTCTCTCGTGTTTCCCTGAACTCAGCAGTTGCTAATGCGTTTCTGTCTCCCTGTCAGGTAAGTAAATACATGAGAATAGGAACTTACAAGACGGGGACATATCCATCAGAATAATTATATTTGTTTCAACAACATTCTAGCAAATCAACTACTTTCTGTAAGCAAAGGAAAAGCAAGTAATGTGGTAACACATATTAACATAGCCAGTACAGAGTGATTTAAAATGCATTTACAAAAGCCCAATGTACTGGTTTTATAGATTTACATGAACTAAATTATGTGACAATGTGTTTAATCAGTTTTGCCCACCCCTATTTTCAGTACAGCTAGGTGAACAGTAGCAGGACATCATATCTATTCTACACCTTAGGATAAAGGTGAAAACCAGCTGACTTTTAACCTGAGAAGTTTATGGCCTCATCATCTTTGTTTCTGAATAGAGATAAGAGGTCAAAAACACAAAATGAGACTTTCCAGCTGCAGTTGTACTGTGTTTTTAAGACCATTAAAAGGCCTCACTAGGTATGTCTCATGAAGATCCCTCAAAATGGTACTTGCTCTGCAACGTCAGAACATGAGCCCAGGTTTTGAATCTGAGTATTCATACATAAATAATCTCCCCAGATTTCACATAGGAATACAGGAAATACTCTCAGAAATACTGTGCAATCCTGCAGCGAAGAGACAACACACATAAAAGCATATGAAATAAAATCACCCTCCTGATGTTGTTTTACTACACATGCTTTTAGTAAACACTGGTAGTTGATATATAGCTGTGCCTAGTATTTAATATTCCTTCTGAAATGCAGAGTTAGAGGAAGCTAAACTAAAGAAGGTTTGTCATTGCCACCATGCGCATCTTTAATACTCTAACTGAAAAAAACCCAGCCTGTAATTGATCCAAAGATGACTGATGGTCTGAAATCTTTGACGGGAAGCCTCTTGTATTTAAACGGAAAATTTTTATGAATCTCCTCCTCCAACTCTCAAACACAGAAGGACAGACTGCCTTTAGAAATGTGGATGGATTACTGCTCCGTTGGCAGTACATAATGTTGTAGTTTCTTCTCAATAGTCTCTGCTATTTATATACTAAATAAAAAAGGGAACCTCGAATTACATAATTTATTACAAGAGCTAGAGTTTTTAGTCTACTTTATGCTGTAGTTAAGCACTTTGTAGTATTTCTTCTTTCCAAGACACAATCTGTTAAATTTCACTATCCTAAAATTGCTTGTCCTTGTCTCTGAAAAGCAAATAGCTTCAAGATGAGTTTTCATTACAACAGTATTCCTTTCCTGCCATTTTTTCCCCAAAATAGGACCAAGTATGCAGACAGATTTGCTGCTTCCAAACGTTACTTTACTTAATTAATAAAATAATTCTCCAACTTCGGGATACAAGTTGACCTAAGGCTCCTTTCACAGTTAACCCCTCCTTTTACTTTAAATGCCTCCTTCCCTCCGAACTCACACTCATCCTCACTTGTTTGCACTATAACTCACAGAAAGTTGGAAGAGCAACTCCCACAACTCCCAAGATTTCACTTGAAGCTGCATATCCCAGCTTCTCCCTACAACTCCCACAGCTGCCTAACTAGTTCCCCTTTAAAAACCACACTCCAAAGCCCCTGCTCTCCTTCTATTGACAAAATTTTAATTACCCCTCCTCTACAGAAATCCACTAAGAAATCCTTTCTTCACTGTTAGTGCACCCCCTCACAGCCTGTTGCCAATCCTGGTTTGGCAGAGCCAGTGAACCTAAGAACAGCCCTTCTCATGGCACTGGAGCAGCTATTCCATTAGCTCCTCTGAATTTGTCCCTGTGCAAGGGATGGTATGGCAGAGAAGGCTGCAACCCCCATCCCAAGGCTAATGCTAAGTTTATAAACTAGCTTGCAGGCCAGGCGGAATTTTCAGATGTGCCTACCCCCTAACTTCAGCTGCTGAAGATGTAGTGACACTGAGAGGAAGGGTGGGGTGTTCCATGTCCTGGGTAAAACTTGAAAATCACTGTTTACAGGAGAGTTTAGATTACTAGACCCAAGTATTTCTGAAAATTCTCAAATAAGCTTGTTCTTAACAGGATACCATACCAGTAAATTTTGAGAGAAGTCCTGTAGTTATCTTTCTATTGTATCTTGTCACATGAGAATCATACAGTACTGATACTAAATGACAGCCAGAAACAGCTTACTATAAAACAAACCCCAGGCATTGTTTTGCCCCTGCAGCCTAAAAGGCCCTGGAGAGGCCCAGTGTATTCTGATATAATGCATCAGGCTGCTAGCATCAGACTGAAATCAACAACATGTAATATTCTTTATTACAGCAGACCAGCACAAATTATGATTTCAGAAATCTGCAATTTTTTAAATTGTTTACTTACTTTCGTCACTTCCTCAGCCCATATCTAGTCAGCATTAAGAGTGGGGGAGGAAAAAATAAAAACATACAAACTTAGACATTGGTGGTACTCCATTACAGTATGTAATCACACTTTGGCTTTTAACTACTTTTCTGTCCTGAGAACTTCACAGGGATTTGAGGAGTGCTACAAGTCAGTTGCCCAAAGCCCTTCATATACAATGAATCTATAATGAATATGGATAGCACTACATCTGTGAAACAAGTTAGATACTGAAGAGAGAGTGACTTGTAGAACTCGTATATATTACAAGAATCTGCTTAAAACAAGCTACTACAATGCAAGACATAACTACTAAAAAAAATGACATGAATCAGACAAACTAAATTACCTTAGGAGGAACTTAAGTTACCTTAACGCGTTATAATAATGGAAAACTATGGAAAGCTATTATCATTTTTACACTGAAACAGATGAATGCTTTCTCTTGCTAATTTCATTACCAGTTTTCTATTTCACAAGCACTTTTACTGAAACCTAAATTTAATTAAAAATGCTACAGAGGTATCTCAAATTGAGTATTAGAGTAGTAGCAAGCAGAATAGCAAAATCATAGAACTGCAAGGGATTTAGTCTAAAAGTTAATTACTTCAGCTTGCTCTTCCAATTCCCTCTTGCAATGTTGTTCTTCTTTAATCTTCACCTTCTGCCACTGTAAGATGATGACACAATCAGGAGTAGGAAGAAATGTGTATAAAGGTTGCAGGAGCAAACTGTAACAAACAAGTTTATCCTGATAACCATTTTTCATCTGATCACAGATGAGAAATCTGGAATACTAAATTGAGATGAGACCCAATATGCTGTGCAGATCCAAAGCCCAACCAGAACAGGCTGGACAGCACAGTCTATGCTGTACATAGCCAATTGATCCCTTTCTCTTCCACTTTCACAACTATGGTGCTAAAACCAGCTGCACTAAGGAGTCCTTGCAACAAGTTTAGGATATATTGTACTCTAAGTTAAGCCATTAGCTTCTGTGACATTACTCAGTTGCAGTTCTTTGTAACACATTGCTTGAAGGGAATAATTTCTATATATTCCTGGCTGTTCCACATAATTCACTTGTACTCATATTAAAAAGATAGGAAAACTAAATAATTCCTTTCCTCCAATAGCTGAAAACAATTTCAGAATTGCAAAATCAACTCCTCTGTATCCTAAGTTTACATTCATAGAATCACAGAAATTAGAATATAATACTGTGTATTTCAAATTATCAGAAATAATCTGATAAAAACAACATCCAGTGCTGTACTGACATAAGCATATTTAGTGCATTATACCAATTCATTTTAGAATGGAAAACATCTGAAACAAGACCAAAATGAGCTGGATAGCAAGAGGAAACATTTGACAGGAAAATGAATGAACACAGGAGGCCAACAAACCTTTAGCCATTTTACATGCAGCAAGTTGAGCATGTAAGAGACATTTACCATAATGTTATTCTCTTCAGGCTGAGAGGTGTTTAGTTGCTTAAATGTACAGATAAAAAACAAAAGCAAGTTACAACACTGTGAATATAGCAAGTAAATAGGTTAATGTCACAAAGCACTGCAAGTTTAACCAAGACTGTGAAGTGAATATAGGTAAACAAAACAGCTTAAATTTTGATTTTAAACACTGATCTAAGCTGTTGCAGTTGTACAGTAAGCATGGGACAAGTAATTTTCAAATATTATTTTTCCCAGTTATAAAAGTATGTAATATGTAGATAAAATGTATCACTTTAGCCTGTCAAAGAAAATAGTAAAACATAAAAATTTGCATCATAACACACTTCACTAACCTATCAGTCCAGCCCTGTTTGTTAGGTTTCTTCCTTTATAAATCAGGGAGCCAGCAGAATATGACCCATTTGCATCACACCTACATGCAGGTTAGTTCTCACTTCTATATTGCAGAGGATAAAATAGAGGAGCAATTTTTTTATTTCTGCTGGAATTCTACATTCTGGTACTTCTTTAACATGCACACTACTGTCAAAATGTAATTAAAATTAAAGTGTAGGCAAAATAGTAAAGAGGTTTAGAGTGTCATGCTCTTCCAGCACTAAATAAATACTTGTGCATAAAACTGCACACCTGCTGTATGAATACTCAGGATCAAGTAGCAGCAGCAGCAATTGGCACCAACCTCTGCATGACTGCACTGCTGATGGAACTAAAACTGAAGTATAATATATATACATTATTTTAATACTAGGCTCAAGGGGAACAATTCCTTATGGTCTTTTCATTGCTTTAGAACGTAAGGTACATACCTGCTACCACACTACAAAGGAAGCTAATAATAAAAACACTCTTTTTTCTAACTTAACTGTGAACAAAGTCAAGCAAAGGAATAGTTTACTCTCCAATGCTCTATCTTTTGCTTCTAAACTGCACTACTTGCTGATCAAAACCCTTCTCTGTTCTCCATTGTTCATCTTACAAATTAAGAAAGCTTGACAAACAGAGAAGTAACTCTTTTTGCACAGAATTTACGTAAGGGAAAAAATGCATGCATAGACTTAAAAATACAAATGGTTTAAATACACAGGGACAGTGTGCATGACATGGATTGAGACAAAAGAGCAGATCTGTCAGGTAGATTATGCTGGTTTTTAGATGGCTCGCGATCCCGAAGATGCAACACACTTTATTACCAAAGTTCAAGATGATGCCTCTGAGATCTTTCAGGACAAATGTCCATTTGGAAAAGCCAGCAAAATCTGACAGTCCTTCTTCTGCCTCTCCATCATGTACACTGTCCCTGTGTATTTAAATTGTCTGGATTTCTTTATTTGCATGACCCCTACTGTATTAACCCTTATTGGAAAAATCACTCCACTGTCCATCATTAACTGCTGCACTTTTAGGAATGCAGTCAAAAAGACAGCTATGAAAGTACTGTAAATATATCCTGATGAAACTACATACAGTCAACAGTCTAATCCTTCGTTTAGAGCATATTAAGAGTTTAAAAAGCAGTAACTTTTTTGTTCCAATTTAATCTCCTTGAACAAGCATTTTTTGAGGGACTCAGAAGTGATATGAATTAAAGAGTCTCACCTCTGTTTGGTGGTGTGAAATAGTAAGCAATAGATAAACCACAAATATTTTTGACATAGATAAGTTAAGTATAGATAGGTTTATCAGTTGAAAGCAATTATATATATGCTTCAACATTTGCAGAGATTCAAGTATTTGTATTTAAACCCATATTGGCAGGTTGTAGCAAGTAATTTTTAGCAGTATAGGCTCATCTAGTATAGAGCAAGAAGAGATAAGCAAGTTCAACTTGATGGAATATTTAAAAGTAGAAGACTAACACCTTAATCAGCAACTCACTTCCATTTCCTTGTGTTCCACTAAGGCATTTCTTACAAAAGTATCTAGAAAAACAACCAGGGTAAGAAGCTAGGACTGGAAACATAACCAAGCAGTCAAACTGATATCAGTAAGTCTGAAAGTTATGGACAAACTTAGAAAAAAACCCTCTACTTACTGCAGCTCGAGCTTCTGCAACTTTTGCCTTCTTCAGTCTGGTTTTTGCAGCATCCAAATCCAGTCTTTTATTTTGTAACAGTTTACGTTCTTTCTGAAAGCGAGTTAGGTTAGTTTGTGAGAATGGGTACACATACTCACAAGCAAAAGACCATCTACTTGGAAATGCTTTTAACAAAGTAGCATATAAAAAAAAGTTCTTCAGTTGAAGAGAGAGAGAGAATTAGATCCTAATTATTCTCACACAGTTTATACTCAATATGCATACTTCTAATAGAACAATACCTACCAAACAAATGTTTTAATCATTAGTTTGTTTTTACCTTGGCAAAAGAACAGAAAATACACCAAAGGCACAAATTTCACTTGAATTTTTCTATATTACCCCAAGGAAAGTAATAATGTACCATTATCTACTACTATCTTTTGAAGACTGACAGTTACAATTGGTGTAAAATACTGAAGAATATACAATTCAACTTACAGTAATAGTCTTGTAGTCTCCTTCAATAAAGTTTCTTAGGGGAGTGAGAAAGTTTATAGCAGAAGTTTGAATTAGTTCTCTGTCTGCTGTCCCAATTCGCTTTTGTGTTTCTCCACATTTAATGAGTGCATTTCCTGTAAAGGAAAAAATGTTAATCATATGGTTCAGGCAGGAGGTTAACAAAACAGGTTGCTACAGTCAGGAAAGTTTAGGCCAGCAGTTTGAAATATAACCCAATGCCATGACCAGGGCCTTCAAAAGAAAAAAAAAAAAAAAATACCAAAAAAACCTCCAAAACAAACCAAACACCAAAAAAACCCAACATAAAAACAAGCAAAAACCTCACACCAAAAAAAAAACCCACACAAACACCAAGCCAAACCATTTTTATTATGAACAATCACAGGTCAAGGCAAGATTTCAATGAGAACACATTGTAGAAGTATCAAATAGAGTTGTACTTACAGGCATAATGTAAAAATATTAGAGATAATACCCCCAACCATCCTGTCATAGGTATATAAATTTACTAGAGAAGGAATAAAATTTAGACTATGTTCCACACTATTATCCTTATCAAAATATTATATATCAAGGAAAGCAAGAATACTGTACAGTTAGAGAGGTTTCTTACCACAGAAGTCAATTTCAGGTAACATTTTCACCCCAAACAACAAATAAAATCAATAAATACTGTCAGATGTGTTCCTTTAACAAGGAAACTAAACTCCAAAATTAGTTGTTCTGGTAAGATAATTATCCATCCATGAAGATGGATACCATTCCAACCACAAGTTCTGTTTCTAGATTTGAATAGAAACCGCATCATTGATCTCCTAAAGCTCAGTTATACAGCAAGTCAACTCAAACTGATACAAATGTCATTAAACTGTTTCATCTAGAGGAAGAGAAGAAATGTAATTTTATATTGTTAAAAAAGCCTGTATCTGTATTTTACTTCTTACCATAGGCTGTTCCTGGGCCAAATTCATTCCCAGCATCAATCATATACTGGCCTAGTAACTCTGGATTATTCATCCGACTTGGTGCTTTGCGGTCCAGCTTCTCATAGACAAATTCTTCTATTCTGGCATCTAAAAAATGTTTATTTGAAATAATTACTGTCATTCAAAGCACAAGTCAGAAAGGGAAACAAACAAACAAAAAAAGAATTTCAAAATCCAGCTATTAAACTCAACGTTAAGTGAACAAAGTTAAACTGAAGATCCTGTTCTTGGAAACAGACTGTATTCCATGTTTGCCATGCCATGTTCAAATATTTGAGCCATATGGGAAAGTGAAAAATTATACTTTTCTTCTCCTTTAGCATAGTTATACAGCTTTTCAGAATTTCATCAGAAGTCTTCACAGTAAGAGCAATAACAGAACACCTCTCCTTAAAAAAACCAAAGTCTTTTGTTCCGCCTCCAGAAAAAAATCATCAAAATTGCTCACTAGAATTAGCAGTGTAGGAATTAAGTTCAACAGCTACTGTAAGTTCCCTATTAAGATATTCTGAAAGTTTGATAGCCCCAGAAATTATATCCTCTTTCCTACACCCCATGCTCCCTTGAAACACTCTGAAAGAAACCATTAAAAGATATTAGAAAACGTTTCATTTCGTATTCCCATATTTTGTTAGTTTGGGCAACAAAACTATCAGAAAAACTTGTTGAGACTATGTGAGCATTACTACCCATCAATCATAATACTAAGCCACAGTGAGCTTCTTAGGTGGAAAGGCCTCACGCACCTAAACAGAGACTCTGTAACTGAAAAAGCAAATTCCTCAGACACAATACCAAATTTCTCTGACCAACTGCTTTTGTTTCCCATCTAGCTGGCTTTGTACAGTTGGTATGAACTAGTTTCAGCCTGCAATAGTACAGTCAACCACAAAGAAGCTTTCCAGTGAACAAACCTGCCACTTTAATACTACTTGTTAATTAGACAACTTTCAACAGCAGTGGAATAACTAACTAGTTTCTTGTGAAGGTCACAAAAATTAATCTAAGACAGACATTATGGGTATCATTCCCTGGCCACAAGAGTGAATCAAAAAGAATCAAAAGTTATTTGTTTTCGTTACTCAAGTCATAATATTTATGTTTTACTAAATCACAAAAGAACAGAAAAGTAATCTAAAATTATTGGACTATTACATGGGTCTGATCTATAGGTACAATTATAAATGGGATTGAAACTCATTTTTCCTCCCCCAGACAGGCTCACTCCATTAACAACCACCAAAAGCAGCTCTCCAAACAGCTGAAGTTACATTCATGAAGACCACTGCTCAACGCTGAGTATTTTTAGCCATCAGAAAATGGACTGGTGAGCAGAACTGAGATACTACCATATATTACCCTTGCAATGAAACTTCTTTATACACTTCCACTAGCCTCCAGTTAGTGCTTCAATATTCTAAGCTTACAAGTTTCTGAAAAAGTCTAATGCATATTACAAATACTGAATTGAATGAAAAAGACAACTATTCCCTCTGGCCTAGACAGAAGTAGACATTTGAGCTAGAATATTCTGCAAGTTCTACTACATCCTTCCCACAGGATTAGTTGGTTTATTTTTGAAATACTGTTTTCATGGAACTGAAAGATGCAACACACTTCGTAAGTAATACTTTAAACATCTCTGTAATAAAGAATTTATCTACTTGGCATTAGAAAAGTGTTAGCAGTATCTATGATTTACCTTTACTAATAAACCCTAGTTCAGTATGTCACTACAAGGAGAATATTTATGCTTTCAGTGCAGAGGTAGTAGCAGTATTATAATTTTATCATTTAAGCAAACCTAAAGGAGGTTTAGATTTTTTCAGTAAAGTAATTCACCCACTGACTAGATACCAGGTCTTGACTTAAAATCTAGATCTATGCACTAAGCAAATTCCTACAGCTCCAAACCCTAGAGCAACTGGAGGATAACTCTGAAGCTGATCTCCTCAACATTACTACTCATAGCAGCAATTTCAGAAAGAAATAAAATTAACACACCATAAAACTTCATTTCTTCTGCCCACATTTTTTTCTGTTACTGTTACAGTAAGAGACTCAACAGTGATGAAATTGTATTTGACACTTTTTTGTATTGTACAAGTAGGGTGCTAATTCTTAGTAATGGAATTGTTAAAGACAGGTATTTTAGTTCATCTTGCCTGCTTCGAGCTGATTTGTATTGTGCTGAGAGTTTAAGTAAGGAAATAGTAATTAAGTTTCTTGAACCATTGTATCTACCTCATGAAGAACTTCAGAGTACTTACAGCTACCCAAGATATCTGGAATTAGAGTGGGAAATTCAATTAAACAGTAAACAATTCAAAAAATCCATCAACCTGAGACTGAGCAGAGTATGGAACCAATACAACAGTTTAAAAAGCTCTGTATAAAGTTTTCCCCATTTGAAAGGTTAAGGAAGTACCAGCAATTGGTAGTGTCTCCAGTTCTTACCAGCTCTTCAAAAAGTGCTTTCCATTACTGCAGCCTTCAGATTTTAAAACTGCTATATTTTGTCCTAACTTACGCAATAGTTATTGCAGTAAATATTTACACTGGCGTATCTATTAATTCAAAAGTTGAAAACAAAAACCTGAAGGGCTCCTTACTTGGATTTGGCTGCAGTAATACTTCTGTTTGCTTCATTATTTTTTCTGTCCACAATTTAGTGCATTCTGCTTTGCTGAGAAGGTTCTCCAGATGAGCATCCAGTTCTGTCTTCTCTGCTTGACCAAGCTTTTCTTCTGTGAACTGCAAGTTAGGTTAAAAATATTCAAGTTCATAGAAATAATTTTCCGGGAGAAATTTAAAACAGTCACTTATATTAGCTTGAAGATGACATCTTAAAAGATATAACCATTACCCAGTCATCAATAAAAATCTAAGGACAAATTTGAAATGTATTAAGTTCACCAACACATCTATACTATCAGGTAAAAAAAGGGGCAGGAGGATGTTAATTAGACCAAGATGAAAAAGGTAATTTATAATATTATGAAGAAATCCTGTGCTCAACTTGATACTGAGAATTCTCACATGAAGCATTTTGTCCAATTTTGCAGTGTGTTTTAAAACATAAACCAAAATGAAGAAAGTCCAGAGGTAATAAAGCAAATTAAAAGATTACTTCAATCTTGTATATTTAGTAATTGTTTGTAAATTCTCCCAGTGTAAAACCTGAAGACAAAACAGATTCCCACTGCAGCTACCTTGAATATATAGAAAAAAATGTCCTGTCCGGAGGAAACAGGACAAAAACAGGGAGTTTAATCTTCAGTAAGAAGATTTAAAATATAATTAGACATTAAAGAAAGCTTCTAAAGACAAGGATTAAAAGCTAAAACAAACTTTCTTGGGAAGTTGTGAAATACATATCTTTGGGGGTGGGGGGTCTTTCACTTTTTAGAATAAGACAAATCAGTGTTTGATAAACTGTTTACATATAACTGATCCTGTTATTCCTTACAGAAACAGTAAGATGACCTCTGCTGCTCTCGTCCAAGCTGTGACTTCAGTGAAGTACAGTATAACTTCATTTAGCCAGATAAATCCATCAGACAATTCATTTCACTTGATACAAAATTCATGCCAAGTCTTACTAATCCACAAGCAGTTTGTTCTTCAATCCCAGACAGGGAGAAGCTACACGTTTCACATCAGGGAACCAAGCTAAGCCGGAAGTGAGGGCTTTGCCCGCCTCTCTTCAGAGCAGTAGTTCCTCACAATGATGATCTCATCCCTTGACAGCCCGTAGTTCAAAGTCAGGCATTTTCAGGAAAATCTCTCTTATGATTAAGTCTCTAACAAATTTACCAATTAGAAACTTAAGACTGGAAACATCCTGACTGTCCAACTTCATTCTTAACAAGTTCTTTGGTGGCCAGTAAGAAACAGAATACAATAGAGGTAAATTCCATTGTCCAAGTTTGTTTTCATTTCCACATGAAGATTAACCAACTTTGATAGCATACACATCTTGATAAATGCTTCTGGCATTTGCAGTTCTACATAAAAGCAAACTGCATTCATGAGAAAATTAAGCTGCCATATAGGGAAGAAGGGAATTTATTCATGGATGTACTACTACTACTGTTCAAAATGCTTTTAAAACTATGCCAGGTGTTCTCAAAAACTTTGTACTGATTCATTACAATACAGTAAAAATAGTTCTGGAATTATTTTTTACTATTACAGACAAAAGTATTTGTATACAAAGTTATTAATATTTCCTATTAATATTTCCATAGATCTTCTCAGCAGTGTGAAGATTGCTTAGTGAAGACCGTAATTTCACATATAGACTTAAATTAAATCACAAAGTCCCATCAAAAGATCTTATAATGAAGGGTGAAACTGCATCTGCTTGTTTTTCCCGTGTCCAACAAGAAAAAAGAACGTGAAGGCTGGAAAGGAAGAGTCGGTCTGGGAAGCAGGTAGACCTGGAAGAAGCCAGGAGTAGTGGGGGAAGCATGGAAATACCTCCATCACAAAGAGAGGCCACAATGACTGCTCTAAGTTCATTTAAATTTGAACAACAATGTTTTTTGACGGGTTTGCATTTTCAGAGCTCTGCTGTGCTGCTGATCACTGGTTCTGCCTGAATATTGAGATTTAGGGCAATACATCAGACCAGATAACAATGCTAATCACGTTCCAAACCTGACTGTGACCCAGCGAGAACTCGCAAGAAACCAAAGTGGATTACTATACACTGCTTGGATGTCCATCTCCATAGAGGAGATCTGTTCAAGTTTGATTATATAAACAAAGGTGATTACGGCTCAAGACAAGCGCTAAGGAACAAAAGACAGTTATAGTGCCCTTACTGCGAAGAAAGGGGAAGACCGAATCGCAAACAATGGGCTATCAAACAAGCTTAAAAACGATACGAAAAGTGAAACAAAACAAAAAGCCTAAGCAGACACATACCGGACTTTCATGTGTCACATCAGACCTCGACTTTTACCGATCAGGCAGCGATAAGGACACATTTCTAGCAGCCAGTAAAACCCAGCTGCTTATTTCAGGCAAGACACACCTTTGTCCTTTACATGCACAAAGTCCGGCAGTATCTCCCGGCAGCCGATGCCTGCGCACCTCGTCCCCCCCCAGTGCTGGCGCCTTCTCCCCTCTTTGCCCGTCTGACCTTGGGCTGTCTCGCCCCCGCCAGCCCCCCGAGGCTGCTGTTGTACAGCCAGCCTGGCGAACCGCCGGGCCTGCCCAGCCGCAGCCGAAGGGGCCGGCTGGAGGAAGCAGCTCGCAGCAGCCCATCGCCGCCCAGCCCGGACACTGCTCCGGCCTCGCCCCCGCCGGCGCAGCCGGTCCTGGCGCTCCCTCCGAGCTGGGAGCCCACGGCGGGCCCGGCCCCTCCCGGCCCCCGGGGCGGAGCCGAGCGCCCCAGCCAGCGCCCCGCGCCGGGCCCAGCGGCGGCGGCCCAGCGGAGCCACCCGCGGCCTCGGCTCCAGCTGGGGCGTCCCCGGCTGGGGCCGCCCCGGCAAAACCTCGTCCCGGCGAGGCCCCAGCAGAGGTGGACGGTCCATACCTGCACGGCACGGCTCAGGAAGGTGCCCGCGTCAGCCGCCAGCTTCTTCACATTGAAATCCATGATGTTCATCTTGGGCGGGGGCGCTGACTCAGCCCCGGCACCCGCAGCGGCGACGGCCGCTTCGGCCCGTCCCTGTGGGAGCCGCCGGGGGCGGTGCCGGGCCCGGCCCGGCCGCAGCGGATTGGCGGAGCCGCGGCGTCAGCCCAGGGCCCGGATCGGCCGGGTGAGCGGCGCCGGCGGCCGCCCCGCCCCGCCCCGGCCCCGCTCCGCCCCGACCGCCTTCCTTCCCCGGCCCCGGCCCCGGCTCGCGCTGAGGGGATGGCGGGCGGGGTGGAAGGGGAGGGTTGGTCCTGGTGGCCCGTCAGAATCTTCGCCCCGGGCAGCCCAGGGTTTCGGGGCTGGGTCAGCCCGCCCGCCAGCCCTGGGCTAGGGAGACTCTCGGAGCCGGCCGTGGCCTTTGCCGTAAAGAGTCCCTAGCAGGGTGGGCGGCACCGACAGAGCCCGCTCGGGCG
This sequence comes from Corvus cornix cornix, assembly GCF_000738735.6. Lineage (NCBI taxonomy): Eukaryota > Metazoa > Chordata > Aves > Passeriformes > Corvidae > Corvus > Corvus cornix. The sequence continues at coordinate 14,886,764 of NC_046338.1, read as the reverse complement.
GGCGGAGGTGGCCCCACGGGCACGTCTGTCCGCGTTCCACGCGTGAAAATCCTGCCCCTCCGAGGGACCGCGAACCGGCCTGTCCCGGGGACTGGCCCCCTCGGACGCGGCTCTGGGAGGACAAGTCCCGCTCCTGTTTCTTGTGTCCTGAGTTTTGTAAGTCAAACCTTGTCCTCACGAAAAACAGTTTTCGGATAGACCGTCGAAGTGTAAGCTGGGGATGAATTTTTAAGAAGTAGTGCAGAAAAAAAGGCTGTTTATTAAAAGATGTTTGGATAAACATTTGCTGAGATGCAACTAGGCAATAGCACCAAAACATGACAAAAAGTTTTTGGAGACCTTGAGTACAGTAGCAAAACTCAATAGCAGTAATCAAGCAAATTAGGGGAAAATAGTTCTACTTTTAGAAATTTCCATTATTTTAACATCTCTCATCATGATTTTTGAATGTTCAAGAAGAAAAGAAAGGACCTTTGACATGGCCAGGAATTAGAAAAACATTTACATTGTGGCGTCATTGGCAACAACTTAATATACCCAGCTTGAAAATGATCCTGATCATTCAGTTAAGTAATTTATGTCATAATCCAAATAGTAAGTAATGTGTGGCTGAATTTGATAAAGTCAGAGGAAATCCTATGGCATTATGACAAGAAGTGAATTCCAGAGAAGGGAAATAACTAACAATTAAAGCAATGTTGCTTACATGCCGGTCAGATTACAGGAATTAAAACCAAAACAAAACCCAGGCTGTGTAAAGTTCCTATTGTACCTTTTATCCTGATAAGAACAGGGCCTGAAAGGTATTGTGTGTGTTTCCTTTTCTCGAATCATTTTACCTTTTTCAGCTTGTATTGTCTTGCTTACACATCAGTATAAGTGTTTGCATATAAAAGCTATATGACAAGTTTGTTTCCATTTCCTAAACTTAGTGTTACTGGTATTTAGAAGTCCCACAAGTCTCTCTTTCAATGCTCAGTACTATATGGCCTGATAAATGCTGATTATAGTCATGTAAGTGCTGATTAAAATTTATTGTGATATCAATTTAGCATATGTAAAAAGAAATCACCATCAAAAAATTTTAATTGGAATGTACAGAAGCAATTATTTCCCTTCATAACTTCCATTGGCGCTAAGTTCCAGCAGTTCCCGTTGATGGAGTTCTACAAGAAGAGATGCCAAACAACTGAAAGCAGTGGTGCCTGAGCTTGTAGCAGAAGCACTACCTCAGCTGCGATGATCCCCAGTGAAGCCCTGGATGTGTAGTATGTTCAGGCTGGAATGGACAGTCATCAAGTCAGTCTTAACTCTTCCCAAATCAAAATACTGCTAGTTCTTCCCTGAAGCTTGCAGCCTGCTGCTGCCCCTGACATGTGAGCCTCGCCTGCCAGAGAGGAAAGTGCTGCTTTCTGTTACATTGTCTGACATCCTTGGCACTGCTTTTCCTTCAGAAAATGGCTGGATGGAAGAGGAACAAGACTCCCACCTTTAACCTCCATGGGTTAGAGTGATCTTGTAGGATATTGGAAACCTACTTTTAGTTGCTCCTTTCCTGAGGAGCCCCAAACAGAGTAGTACTACTTCTTAGGAAAAACCCTTAAGTAGCTGGTACTTCCACCACTAGCAGATGGGCTGCTTGGCACATGTGGGGCACTGGATCTGGTGTTTCAGTTCTCACTTTTAATGTCCTTCCTCTTTCATGAGTGTTTAGTGGTCAATGTGACGGAGAGAAAGAAAATAACTCTTCAACTAGTGATTAGTACACTTATTCAAGAGGAAGATCTGTTCTACTGCATGATTATATACTTAATATAAAACTCAAGTTCAGATAATGTTTTTCCCATTTTGTACTTTAATGTATAAATAAATTCATTTAATGGATCACAACCTGGAAGTCCATGCTTTCCAAATTCTACAGTATTCTACTACTCTTAAAACACTACTGAGTTTCTCCCTTTCTTGACATTCCCTTTCTCTGCATGCTGTAGGCCTATTACATACTGTTCAGGACAAACTCTGGAAATATTTTTGGCATTCTAGAAGGTGTTAACAGCCGAATTTTGGAGACTACTGTTGCTATTTTAAGAAATTACTACATGCAGGCTTTCTGCCCTGTCTTTATTGGAAGCTTCAATAGCTGGCTCTAGTAGGAAATCAGGTCCCTCTCTACAACTACTATTCAGAGCCAAAAGCGTTGTCAGGGTTTTGGGCTTGGGATAAACTGATATATCTGGCTCAGGTAAGGAAAGCCGTACCTCAGCACACAGGCTTAATTAGAAGCCAGATACTGACACTGGGGGTGCTGAAGGTGAATTCAAAGCATGCACAGTGTGTAGAGATATACATCAATGCATTCTGATAAAATCAGTTGCAAGGGTTGAGGAGCTGTGTTGGAAGAACAGTATCAAACAGTAGCTGTCCTCAGAAGTGGGCTAGACAGCAGGACGGTCACTAGTAAAAGTACTGGAGCCATAAGATTGTCAGGCTCAAGAATTGTCTCAGGCTGAAAAAGAAATTAAAGCCTGCCATGAGCCCAATCTCTGAGAATTAAGAAGAGGGGGTGTGACCATTGTACCAGAAGATATGGTGAATGCCATACTTTGCCTACTGTCTGATCTTCAGCCTTTCTTGTAACATACCCCAAAAGAAGAAAGAACCTTTTGTAGCATTGTACTGCTGGATATAAACAGACCCTGAAACATCCCTTCCTATAAGTAGAAATAGAATTCATATGGAAAATCCAAACCAACCACCAACCAACCAAAATTATATTAATATAAAGGTTTATAGTATAATTAAAATAAAATATTTTTATGTAAAGAATAATAGCTTATAACTGAAATGATTCTCAGCTGGCTCCCAGTACTGCTTTCTGTCTGTACAGGAAGGTAGTGGTTGAACCAAAGGCTTTGGAGTCAAAGATTTGAAAAATCCCAGAAATGCCTTCATAAGTCAGTTTATATGCTGTGAAAACACTGTAAATTAAACAGACACACTCTGGTAGCACATCTAATCCCAATAATATAGTGCCCATGTTGGAATTCATACTTTTTAAGTTCTGTAATACACTGAGGTTTTATGGGTCGCATCTTGTGTCACTGTGTGTATATACACCTCTTCCCATTCATGATTATGTAACCGCAGCATATATTTGCATAATCTGTTTTCTATTAATACTTAACATATTTGTGTAATCATTTAATGCAGTTTAACAATGGGAAATTAATAGGCAATACATTCCTTCAATGTATTACTAGTCACAACCCTGCAGAACTCCAGCTGATACTTTGAAGAATAGTAGCAATCCTGGAACCAGATTTTCCAGATAAATGTGTGTAAATTTGATTTACCGTTTATTGATGTATTGAAAAGACATATGAAAAGGAGTAGAATCACTATAATAACCAAAACTTGTTTTACTAAAGTAGGTAAGGGCATTTGTGTGTGAGTCTATAGATTCTTTGCCAGCATTAACAACTGTAAGCTTAGCTTGATAATAACCAGGCAAAGATTATAAAATCAGTAGTGCCAGCTGCCTGGCCTGTGTACAATCAGGCTTTCATGAAAAATGTGGGGACTGGATTTGACAGAACCAGAAAGCAGCTGTTCTCAACAGCACACTTCCGCTCAGAAACTACAGAGATCTGAGGGAGAATTAATGCTCCTTTTCACATTAGTGCACCCTTTCAGTGGTCCTTGTGGCAGCTGTTGCTGTGCTTCCCTGAAACACTCAAACTGGAGTTGTACTAGGACTGCATGCAGCAACTGGCAAAACGTTCAGTAGGCAAAAGTCCTGAGATTTCAGGGAACTGGACTAGGTATATCATGTGTGGTTTTCATGGTCTTTGTCCTTTGAATATCATACTTCCTGGAGCAGGAAGGATAATCATTTAGTCCCATACACCAGCTGTCTATCTTAGAAGAAGTTGGCTATCTTACACTTGGAGGAACTGGCCCCTGTGGAAATAGAAATAAATTTTTGGGGTTTCCTCGTTTAACTATGCAATGATAGTTTAATAACTGGAAGTTATTTGCAGCTTTACCACTTCCCTAATAGTGACTGGGAAAGTAGTTTCATCACATGGTACTACAGTTTCTCCACATGTGGCATAGGAATAATTGAACTTACCTCTTCATGGAACATCATGAAGTTTATGTAGGAAGCTGGAAGCTGAAATTATTTTAAGAACATTGGGAAGACCATATTGAGGAACACAGCTTTTATGGTTTTGACATCAACTATCACATCTTTTCTAGCTAGTTTGAGCTGGCATGTGGCAGTTGTATTGGCAACTGGGACTGCAGCACACATCGCTTTTGAACATACATACATGTATATGTGTATGCATGTATACACATAAACATGATAATGGAAATCAAACAGCCTTACCCTGTCATTTTGCACCTGCTTGTCAGAAGACATGACAGAGCAAATTTTGTCTGTCTTTTGTAGAGGTGTTTTGGGAAGTGCTCAATCCTGCATTACTTGAACTGACTTCTTCAGAGCTTTTACTATGGACAGAGATCAGTGAACATGAGCTCCTGATTAAAACAAATCTTCCTCATTCTACTACAGTAAGAGTCAGTCTTAAGTACTAAATTGAACCTCCAACTTTTCATATTTGATTGTACTTTTAAATATGCATTTATATCAAGGTGAGAGCATCTCGAAAAGAGATGCTGTGATGGATTTTTGGAACATTTGGGAAAACTGAAAATGTAGTTGAAGCCCACTAGATGTCAGTGCCGCCGCACAATAGACTACTGCAGCTCTGCTCGCTAGGCAGGTAGGACTGTGTGTCCCAGAGTAATGGGTGAGTTGTCCTGGATCGCGGGAATTGTCTATGTAAGGTCTGTCGTATTTTTACATAACTCTGGGAAATAGTTACAGGAGCAATGATGCAACCTATTTATTCTGATTGTAGTTCCTATCAAAGAATTTGTATGCAGCAGAACTCCTTTATGGAATAAGAAGACTTATCAGAAGCAAACAAAAGGAGATATTTCTGAATGAAAGGACAGTCACTGAACTAAAAGCAATTAGAGGGAACTGGTACTAGCAAATAAAGCTTCATCTCTGACTCTTACGTCCAAAGGAGTCTTTCTCCTCTAAAATGTGTTAGCTGTTCTGGCTTCAATATGAACTGAAATTACAACATTGATTATTGCTTGGGAAAATGAAATTTTAGATTTGAAAACACAATATTTTGTCTCTGATGGATATCCACTTCTGTGTAAGCCAGCAAATGTCTAAAGATTGCTGGAGAAATTAAATCTGGTCAATCTTGCATGCACCAAGCAGAAGGAACAGTGTATTAAGAGGGTCACTGCAAATCTGCAGCTTTTGCAATAGCAGGCAATTGCCAAAATTAAACAATGAACAAAGAAACACACTGGAGTCATGAATTTCTGACATGGAAATGAAAGGTTCAATTATACCTTTAGAACAGATGAAGTCATGAACTGTGACAAACACTCAGCAGTGTTCCTGCAGCATCTAAAGAAGCTTCTCTCAAGCACATCTCTTTTAATAAGGCCTGTAATTATGTCACTGTGGAACTGTGCATCCTATATCCTTTAATTATTTTCCACTCTGTGGATTGTGCCACTGTCATTAAAATGTGGTTTTGAGGACTGAAACTTGTAATTCATTCTTTGTTTAGGAGGTACAGAGTGCAATGCTAATTATCATGCTAATTAGACCTCACTGCTGGATAGTGCTTGCTTTATTTTATAAACTATGACCAGATTTTTAGAAAATTGCAAAAATTTATTGCTTTCTTTTTAAAACAAGCCAATCTTATAACAAGTTCTAGGAAGCTAAAATTAAGAATTTTGTCTGAGGTGACTATGGGGCACCAAAGCCACAGCTCGTAACTGTGGTGATGAAGCAAAGGTCTGTCAGAAATCATGAATTCTCAATTCGAGACTGTGGGCCCTATAGAGAACAAGGCCTTAGGCCTTTTGCACATGCAAAGACAGAATCTCCTTTGGAATTCAGGTACAATCAGGCACTCACTCCAGAATGGATAATGGAATGATTTCATGTCTACTTGAATTTGAAAGGTTGAGATTTACCCTTTGATTTTTATTACCAGACACATATGTCTGTCTAGGTAATATTCTCCAAAGAGTGTATAAAGTGTGTAACTGCTCGCTGAAATTCCATTGTCAGCAACAGAACAAAATACACACTGGCATGTTTACAAAGGATGCCAAAGAATATGTTTGATTTTTGTTTTGATTGTTTCTGTCAAGCTTTTTTTTTAATGTAAGTTGCTGATGCTGATATTCACTCAGCATATTAAAAAGTAACATTTCTATCAGTATGATTTTTTTTAAACAAAATGTGCAAATTATAATTATGTATGAGCATATGTGTCTATGTTTGTATCTACATATGCACCTGTACACATGATCATGTTTGTATCACATGATCACTCAGTTTTGCACAATTCATTATCTAAAAGTGATGTTTCCATACATCTAAGTGATCCTTCTGTATGTCTCTTGCAGTGTCTCAGATATTCTATGAATTGCCACCTCATCTGAACATGGATATTTAAAAATATGCGGCTTTTCTACAGTGTTTGACAATGTATTGCCAAAACAGCTTCACATACGGGCAAGTTACATGAAGACTTAGTGTTTAACCTCAGGAAAAAAAAAAAAAATTAATGGAAACGCCCAGAAAGAAATAAGCCGTAGGATCTAAAGCTCCCCAGAGGTCTCCAGGATTTTTGTCCATCTGGGTCTGACAGTAACCTCCTGGGTGCGCACGGGCAGGTCACGGGCGAGTAAGGGGCACAGCCTTTTGAGGCACCTTTGCATCCCACCCGCACGCCCTCGTTCTCTCGGCAGGGCAGTGGGTGCTGGTGCTCGCGGGGAGCGCCGGGCAAGGCCGGCCCGGGGAGGCACCGCCGCCTCCCCTCGCCGCGAGAGGGGCCGGCACGGCCTCGGCAACGGCAACGGCAACGGCAACGGCAACGGCAACGGCAACGGCAACGGCAGCGGCAACGGCAGCGGCAACGGCAACGGCAACGGCAACGGCAACGGCAACGGCCTCGGCAACGGCAACGGCGCGTTCCTCCGGCAGCGGCAACGGCAACGGCAACGGCAACGGCCTCGGCAACGGCAACGGCGCGTTCCTCCGGCAACGGCAACGGCCTCGGCAACGGCCTCGGCAACGGCAACGGCAACGGCAGCGGCAACGGCAACGGCAACGGCAACGGCAACGGCGCGTTCCTCCGGCAGCGGCAACGGCAGCGGCAACGGCAACGGCAGCAGCAACGGCAGCGGCAACGGCAGCAGCAACGGCCTCGGCAACGGCCTCGGCAACGGCCTCGGCAACGGCAGCGGCGCGTTCCTCCGGCAGCGGCAACGGCAACGGCAGCGGCGCGTTCCTCCGGCAACAGGTCCCGGCGGCGAGGGGCGGCGGGCGCAGGTGGGGACCAGCGGGAGGGGTGCTGAGGGGACACTGCTCCACAGGAAAGGTGCTGAGGGTCAGGGGCTGGGCATGCCCCACACTGCCCCACAGGAGCGGTGCTGAGGGGGGTGACCCGCCGGACACCCCAGGGGCGGGAGCCGCAGGCAGCGAGCGCAGGGGCGTTCGGTGAGGTGAGAGCCCGAGTGTGGGCCCGGAGTGAGGGCTGGCCTTGAGTGACCTGTGCCCCTGAGCCTCCCCCTCTGTGCTGGGGAGCGAGGAAGTGAGAAATAGCAGCTGCGAGCTTTACTCTGTCTTTCGTGTGTGTTCAGTTTTCTGCTGTGGAAGGATTTGCTTTCTGTGCACCAAATTTATGAATTCATTGGTGCCTAAGCATTTGCAAGTTGTGAATTCTTGTGGGAGATTTCAGTTGCCTTAGCTGTGTTACACCTCTGCTGTGACTGGTCCAGTCCAGTAATCCCACTGTAGTGGGAACAACCTGGGATGCCAGCAATGCTTAGGTTACTGATTCACAGAACACCAAAATCTGTTAACATATACTGTTTTGTTATACAGCATTAAATCAAAATGTCATCATCATCATCACAACCATCCTCATCTTTACCTGTACATGACTCTACTGCTCCTTCACTGGACTTTGATCTTCAGGAAAAGTTTGTTCTTCTTCACACTATTGAGGCAAGTTCATTCTGTTCCTGTTAGGCTTGATTTTTTTTAATTGTATTTACTTTGTTAACAAGGTTAAAAATATACTTCCTGGTTATAGATGTGATGTAGGTGATATTTCAAAAAATGGCTAAGTGACAGTGGTGGACATAGCAAGAGTATACTGAAACTATGACAAAATTCTTATTTGTTCCTTTCTGCTTACACAGATTGGCTATGATAAATGAAGCATTATGTTTAATCTTCAAAGGTGCTGTTTTCACTGGAAGTAATTAAATTCAAGAACTTGGTTTTGGTTGTATATCCAGGAAAAAGCTACAAAGAGTTGCAGTGTGTTACACAAGTTGAGGTCTGCCAGGAAATCTAATCCTGTTATAAAACAAGACACACACACACATATACATGTATAAAATAAAAAACCTTGGATGTTTGAGTGTATTCATTTGCCTTAAGACAACAATTAGGAACAGAGCAGTCTGCATTCTGATTCTGTGAGGAAGTCGTTATTTAAGATGGGAACTTCCAAAATTTGTTACTCATTTTCTCAATTATGTGAAGGAGAATATGGATGTAAGAACAAAAACTCTTAGTCTGACAAATCCTTTTGATGGAGATGCACGTGGCACAGGCTGAGAGCAGAAGAAATGGGTCCTGGTGTGTGGAGAAGGCAACACAATCCACTTCTGAAAAAATAATGAGTAGTCAGTGGAGCATTGAGTGGAGTAAACAGATAACTTTGTGCTTGGTGAAGGCATCAAGCATGCTGGAATGCTAGGGTAGAGGCAGGAGAGGTGTTTGGAGAAGGGTTGAGGGTGAATGACAGGCTGCTGGTGCCTGATAAGGAAGTGGGGGAATGGGATGCATTTAGGTAGTAGGTCTGGTATGGCTCTGGGCTTGCCATGGCACAGGCAGCATCATTTTCCTGAGCAGCCAGGCCTGGTGAGAAGTTTTTCCAAACTGGGAAAAGAGGAAAGCCATTGCTGCCTCGAAATTGGAAGAAGTCTGCTGTGAAAAACAGCAAAATTGGAATCTGAGCAGGTCTTGGCCTTCACCTTCACTGGAGGTAGTCTGTTTGCCTTTGCCTTGTAGATTAGGTGTGTTCTGTGAGCAAACTGAGGGTACATCCTGTGGTATCACAGGCTTTTATCCTTGTTGAAAGTCCTAAATTATTCTTTGACCTTTAAACTTTCGCTTAAAGGATTCTCCTGAGGACCTGACTTGTTTTATGTTGATATCCTTGAATTAGCAATATCAGTGACCTTACTGTGAGTGAAACTAAATGTTACATAATTATGAATGCTATTTCAGGGAAAAACATGTGTGCCGCCTGGAGAAACAGGAAAACTGTGTTCACTGCTTCAGCCACATATAAAGGATTGTCACAGAACTACAAAAGCCATCCAAGATGAAAAATATTTTACTGATATGAGCAAAGAGTCTGACAGTCTAGAACACCAAGTAAGAAAATATGTAAGGCATAAACATAGAATCAATGGAAATGGATGTTTCTTACACAAGTCTGAAAGAAACATTTAGTCATATTATCTTCCTTAATGGACGCATTGGGGAGAGATTTTTTTGTTATGTCCTGTGCACTAAGAAAGTTCCTAAAAATTTGGAAGGAGTTTGTTGAACTATGTTTGTTAAAACAGGAAGTGAATCTGAGTGAATTCCTGTATAACAGTAGACATGTGGAACTCACATGTGGAACTCACACAGAAACCTGACAGAGTGAAGAATGTAGATTTCTTAAAATTAAATGTGTTTTATCATTGCTGACTTTCTTAACTCTTTTTCAGAACCTAACAAAGATGGGTGTTTATTCTGAACTTTATTTTTTAATTTTGAAGATAATCTTCATTTTCAGGTTTTCATAGACAATGCTAGTTGTCTTACAAGCATGAGGCTTTCTGTTGATCATTCAACAAAAAGATAAAAAGTTCATAAAGAATGAACTGTGGGGAAGACTATTTCTTGAGAATGGAAAGATGCTATGAGTAATTTAGGTTTCCAGTCACTTCTTAATTCTGGGAAGTCTTCTGAGTATTTTTGCTGATAAATCAGTGTCAGGTCACAAAACCATTCCTGTTTATATATTTTTTTTTCTGATAACAAATCTGATTCAGTGTAGTCAGGAGAGGTTAGGACTTCTACGGAATACAGTATTTGTAAGTTTGCTGTGCATGCAAAGGTGGAAACCTGGATGTGGAATTGAGGTCCATGGACTGACTTCACAGATAGGCATGGGATCAAGATTACGGAACATTATCAGGGATTACATGCAGGCCAGGATAAGATGAAGGAGTTGTAGTAAAATTTTGATGCCAGAGTTTCCAACTTGAGTTTGTGGGTTTATCTTCTCATTAGTGAAATTAAAAGGTTTGGGATTTACAGTCTAAAAGCCACACAACTCTACTTTTTTAAAATAGAAAGTTATGTTCAAACACACACAATTGGACATTTTAAAATAATGAGTTTAGCTGACAATATCATGGACACATAAGTTCTACAAAGAGTTAATGCAAATTGATTTTTGTGATCTTCCAGCTTATGCTTTCTGATTCAATTTTCAAATTCTCCTAACTAACTGAGGCTCCTAGAAGGCTTTAGCTCTTAATATTAGTCTTTGAAATACTGTGAATTCTACAAATGCTTTTATCATTTAACTACATGCTTAAATAACACTTATCTACAGTATTTAGAGCCCTTCTAGATAAAATAAAAAATAAATAGGTGTATGGAATAACCCTGGTTTGTTTCTTCAGCTGCAAATCCTATGTACAAAATAAATTGAATCTTTAGGGTTTAAACCACCAACTAAGTAGCTTGTGAGTATGTGAGCCTTTATATTCATATGTACCAGGTAGCAAATTTGAAAATGTAGCACATTGTATGTAACCAATTTAAGACCATTGAAAAATTTTAAATCAGTTATAATCAGAAGAAATTTTTAATGTTTCCTGTGTTGCAGTTAAACAGTAAAAACATTAACACTTGGATGCAGAAGCTAAGTGAAAATGAAATTCAGAATGCTGTAAGTAAATTAAAATTTGATTCTCTTTGTTCTATGCTGTACATCTGAAATTGGCTACCTTATAGGGCATACAATTTTCAGTAAGAGTGGAAAAGTGGGAGTATTTGTGATTTACCATCACAAAATTGAATCTTAGTTTTACATCTGAAATGTTCATCAATGCGCATTACTGAGGCTTTGTTGTACACGTACATTAAAATAATTTCTTTGTTGTTTTTTTTTTTCCCCATTAAGAATCTCAGGAAAAAAATACTTGAAAAGGAGAAACAGATTGAAGAACTTTCATCCATGCTTCAGTGTGAAAAAGTGAGTGACCCGTTCCGTTGGAATGAATGTTTTCTTCCAATGTACTTGATTTTTAATTAAAAATTTTAAACTTTGAGTAAAACAATTATTTCAAAGACCTATGAAAAAAGTAAAATCCTGAAAGATGTTTCATACAGAATTATCTTAAAACCACCAAAACTATATTCAAACCAACTACGGATACAGTTATCCTTAACACTAATATCGTAAGGTACAGGGAGGGGCACGCATCCAGACTAATGGCTTTTGACTTCTGATTTACTGATTTTCAATAGTTCTGGAATAAAAGTATTTATATGGCATAATATGGAGTAAGCTAAACAGATACTGTTCACAGTTAGTTCCCATGGCTCTTTGAGGAAAGGTAGTACAGGCAGCAGAGCTAATATCATCAAAGGCTGACAAGGGTGGCAAGAGATCATTCATTCTTTGCACCAAAAGAAGGGGCTCAGTGCAAATACCAACACTGGAAGGAAAGAACTGTTCTGTATAAGAGGGTAGTGTAAAAGTCTGAAAGCTATTTTACTGGTAGTTTGGCAGTGTGTGTTACAGATTGAGTAACTCCAGTGCTCTCTGTGTGTATGCAATGCAGCCTGGTTCAGTGTTAGTGAGGGACCAAATAGGCTCAGTTAAACCTTTAAGGGGGCAGCGGTGTACTTTGTTATTTGTAACTCCTTGGGGTGTTTTAAGAGCTATGGGTCTTCTTTAAGAATTTTTTTTGCTTAACCAAGTGAACACATCACTTGGCTGCGGGATAAACTTTACCAGCTTGTCATAATAGAGAAGCCTGTGGGGACCATTGTCATGTCCTTGTCTTTATCTTCAAGTGAAGGAGCACATTTTCATGGAAACATCTTTTTGCTTGAGAATAGAAATGCTGTACAGAAAAGCCTATAAAGATTCTGAAGACCCCAATGCCAGCAGACTTCAATGTTGATGGGATCTATGTGGCCTACCATGCCCTGACTAGAGACCTACCTTATGTTGAACAATTTAGGGTGTCCAGCATCTGAAATGATAAATGATTTGCTATACTATCCCCTTGTTCCTTCTTACATTAATTTCAATAAATGGCATTTTCATCAATACTTGACAGAATCTGCCTTTCTTACTGGTATCTATAATGAACACTTCCACTGGTACGTTGTTTTAGTCTCTTTTAGTCTATACTGATAATACAATAATTTTCTACCTTATTACTTCTTACTTAGAATGAGCCAAAGGAATTATATTGAAAGATATTTCGTAGAATCATCTGACCCGAGTCCTGGTGACATGAGTTTCCTCTTCTCTTATGATTTGTGTACCCCTCAAAATTAGAGTTTGAATTAAATGTATCAATACTTCTAATAGTAGATGCTGGTCTTTGGAATTTAATGAAGGTCAGTTCAGGTCTAATTAGTCAGAGCACAGCTGATCAGTGTGGCTTAATGTTAGTCATCCTGCTAGCTGGATGCCTTTGCTCAACCTGGATTTCTGAGTTCATGCTTCCAGGCCTTATTCCTACTTCTTAAACCCGGATTAAATATGATGCAATAATTATACATAAATAGGTTCAACTTGGTGATTTCTATTTAACATTAATACAATTTGTAGCAGGTTAGTGCTTGTGAATATACTTGTAGAGCACGTTTTTTCTTTTCCAGGTTTTGAGGACTTTCAAAAGTCAGTTAGAAACTACAGCATAGTAAAAAAAATAAAGAGAGCATCATACAGTATAGTCCAATAGATTTGTGTTTGTCTTTCTTAGATCAACGTACAGAAAGGAAACCAACTGTCAAGATCAGTAAAGGAAGTACAAGCTCACCTGCAGTGTCAGATTGAAAGAAAAGAAGCAGAAAATGATGAATTAAAAGTGAAAATACAGGTCAAAATGTTTTTATTTGTGTTTCAGTTTATTGGAAAAAAAAATAGCAAAACCTTACTGTGGCCTGTTTTGAAATCAAATTCTTGGTAAAAGAAAAATCCAAAACAACTAAAATCATAAGTATTTATATTTTGCAAGGTCTGCCTGACCACACTATTTTAATTGCAAGGTTGTTTTTTTGGTTTTTTTCTTCTTTTCTCAACTTGTGCCCACTTGGACAGTTCCAGTGAAGCAAAGTGAAACATGCATAGAAGCTATAAGTGCACTCACTTAACTGCACTGTCTAGAAGACAGTCTCCATATGGTCAAGAGAAAGAGATAGGCAAGTCCATATGGTGCCTTTCTGTTCTAAGAGAACGGTGACAGCCACACCCTGTTTCTTCTTATTGTCTGTGAAACAATCAATAAGTCTCTTTATACTGACTGAAAGTGAAACATTTAAGACTAATGCCTAATCTCACTTCGTTTGAGGTAGGTAGAGGTAGGTTAAATTATTTCCATTTTCTGTTCTAAAAAGCACAAGTTAAATTTGGGTGCTTGTTTCAGTTACTGGCTCTAGAAAAAGGCAAGGAGGAGGTCATGTGTGAGAGGCTGGAGCTGTATGTGGCCTCAGAATACAGTATATGAAACTTGTCAAGAACGTAGGCATGAATGAACAAACATTGGCTAAAAAGAATGTATTTCTAATTTCCAAACGTTTTAACTAACATATATCCCCTGCTAATCGTATCATTTGAGGTTGTCACCCAGCCTAGATCAAGGCAATTTTAAATCACGTGTCTATGTCTGCATCCCTCACGTTTTCTTCTAAATAAAAATTGTTTTCTTATTCTACCTAGTACAATTATGGAATTCCAACAACATTTTCATTAGATAAAATAACTTGATATACAGCTGTATTTTCATTCAATCTCTATTTAAAAGTTTTGTTCGCTTTCAGAAATTGCTGGAGGATTTTGTTAATATCTAGACAAAAGCTTGCAAAAGCTTAGCATTGCTCTTACGAAATTAGTTCTCAATTTGAATTTACCTCAGCCACTGACTAGTGCCCAAAGCACTTTTTCTTAGTGTGATTCTGACCTCCTGTGGTTATGATAGGGGATAGCAGCTGTTTACTTACACCAATAGTTAAAGAAATCCATACGTAGACTGAGATCTTCTATTTGCTGTGTTTATTGAAGGTGTTTATCCACCACCTCAAGTCACATTTTTGTTTATTAGATGCTCTGTAAGCTTTTATATAGAAAAACTACCATTTACATAGGGTTTTGTTTCATTGTTTCATTTTTTGAAGTAGCACTTTTGCTTTTTGGTGAATCCCAGTACCCAAGACCATCTTTCACTTGGAAAACCACATACATTTTGCTTTGATTGTGTAAAAGTTTTGAGGCCATTAGCCAGACTTGTACTGAGAGATATCCCCTCATGCATAATATGCATATTTTATAGCAACTGGCAATGAGTATCTTGAATAAGGCTGGCACGTTCACATAGTCAGTAGCCAAGTAGTAGGTCTTTATTCATGTAGTACATAATGTAGTGTCAGACCTAGGCTAAAAAGAAGGAAACAAATGTATTAATCATTCCTACAGTAAGAATATTTATCACTGAACTGAGTAATTCATTTACACTGCTGCTACCTACATTGCTGGAGTTCAGTGGAAGAATAGTAAGAGATATGAACAGGATTTACACTTGTCTTTATGAAACTAACTGTCTATTGGTAGCTTGGTCATTTTTGATAGGAGAATCTGAGACTCTCCTTGAATCAGAGTCTGGTATTGCTTTTAATGAACATCACCATGTAGTGTTTTAATGTCTGTTGTTATTTTCCATTCATATTTATGTGGTATATAGATGAAAAATACAAAAGCCATGAAGTTAGAGAGATTGGCTTCCTGCATGAAATGGGATCAGTATACTGTCTTCATCAGAGTGACATAAACATCTAGTTAGTCAGAAATAATGACAGTAATAGAAAAGACAATATAATGGCCGTTGTAGAACCCTGTTCCCATCTTGACTGCTTTGCACACGTTTCATAATATTATTAAATGCATTAAAATGCATTTCTGCTTCATTGTTTATAAAAAATATTTTATTCACTAAACAAGTCTGTGTCATTAATAAAGTGGGGCCATTTTATGCATGGAAAAAATTCAGAGATCTTGCAAGGCAATAGTATATTGTCATCTAATCGCAGACCATATTGTAATACCTATACTAAAGAAAAGACTCCAGCTTTTCCTAGCTTCCTGACTTTAAAAAACACAAATCCAAGATATTAAATTTCATATTAAAATTTCATATACAGTCATACAGCCTATCTCCAGACCTGGTAGTGTGTGTGTCACTCAGTTCAGAGCACATACTCTAATACATCAGTGCATATCACTGGTAGCATCATTGAGGTGATATTCTTTACAGAAATAGTCTGATGAAACCATTTTATTTTCCTCATAAACAGGTTTAACATCCATACCATGCCTTCTAAATTGAAATTCTGCATTCATTTCCAAGAGCACACAGAGGTGGTTAGATTGCTGTCTTTTCCCCTACTCCTGCCTGCTACTGCACCTTCTCAGTCTCTTCATCTTTGTAATGACTTTCTCTCTGTATTTTTCTTGTACTTATCTCAGCTAGCTCCTTGCATCAACCACAAGATTTGAGACACCAAGATAACATGGAAACAGATTATAAATGTAACAGCTATTCCTGATTATTTTATAGAACAAAATTATCTGTAAGGTTTTGCATTTGAAGAGTTGATTTTAATTATGCTGCAGACTCTAGAAAATAAAATAGCAGAGTGGAAACGTCAAATTGGTGAATACAAGTGCCAGAAGTTAGCCTTAAAGGAAACAAATGAGCAAAAGAAGATTGCTCTGGAAAAAGCAACAAGGTCCCAGAAACAAAGAGTTCAACGCTTTGAAGAAGCTGTGAAAAATGTAACCTCTAAAATAAGAGAACATGTGAGTGACTATGCTGTGAGAAATGTTGTGTTGTGTTGTTTGAAACTGAACAATGGAAATACTTTCACCTGTGGAAAATAGAAACATTTGTTTGATTAGGCTGTGCTTCTACGTCTTTTGTTTTGTTGCTCATTTGTTAAGGAAAAGGTTGTTATAGGTGTTATGAAAACTGTTACTATTAAGTGTCTTTGTTTTATTAAAATTTAGTGATTGTCTTAAGTCATGAGGTTGTACATTTCAAACTGTAGGAAGTAAGAGGAGTCTCACCAGCTTTTGGTTAAACCTCTCCTGGTCTTCCTGTTAGTCCTCTATGGATAAGCACTGACTAACTCAGAAATATAATGTACTAACTGAGAATCCATGATTGTAGTTTGAAGTCTTAATTTTCTTTATTTATTAATATGTGATGTCTCATGGTTACTTAGCTTTCTGTTTCTAGGCTGCTTGTTCTGAACCTTTTCAAAAGCCAAGTATAAAACTTCTTCTTTAATCCAAATTGTTCCATGGAATCTTGCTCTGCCTATCAATAGTTTGTAATTGTTCAAAAAGGCCAGGTGCACCATAACTGTGCTTACTGCCCTATCTGGATTTCCTAATAAGAATATGTTTTCATACAATTAGATGCGTTATAATAATTTCAGATATGTCAGTATTAAGGATATACTTTTCCACTCAGTGTTCCAGGAGATGATTAATAATGGTTTTTATATTCTTAGATCTTTGTGAGAAGGCAGTACTGGCTCTTTAACTAAAATTAGCAGTACAGAGAGACAGCAACTAATTCCTGAACTTCTAATGTTTTGAAGTCACAGTTGTTTTCTTCCTCATTGAATTTCAAGATAGCATGTGTTGGTTAATTATCCATATTCATTTAAGGGATTTTACCTAATGTTTCATTTCTTACCTAGCTAGTATTTTTCATTCTTAAAATATTTTGGCACAGTTTTATTTGTGTATTAATTGATGTAATTTGTATGTAGTTGAGATGCATCAAAGACAATTTTTTTGGTAAGAAAAGGTTGTCATCTTAAATTTTGAAATGTTGTATTCTACAGTTGATATACAATACCAGTGTTAACTATGTCTCTGCTTTGAAAGTAAGTCTGTACTTAGACTGATTTTTACAAAGTGTGGGTAATTTTGTTGATTTTATTTTGAGATGAGAGAAAATTTATATTCCTTTGTACGAGGGAGATCCAATAAAACTTTTTTACATTAAATTGCTCTTGTGTTTAGAAAAATTTGTAGAATTAAATGGCATTCTTCAGTAGCATTCTTATGTTACATAATTTATAATTTCTGCATTCTCTAGGAAGTCAAACTGTGTGAGATATTGTCAGCCTCTGATGTCTGGAAAAAGCAGCATGATAGAATAGTTGAAGAAAAGACAATGTTAGAAGTTCAAATAGAAGATCTTCAGAAGTAAGTTGTACTGTTGATCTTTTTTGTTTACTTATGTAGTCACAGGGTGTTGATATTTAGTAGTGCAGTACTCATTGTTGACAATGTAAATGAGTTTATTTATATTTTGAAATTCTGAGCAGAATTTAGAGTTGGAAATAAGAACAAATTTAAGATTTTTAGCCTTGTCTCTGCTGCATTTCACTTCCTTTAAAGCTTTATTCCCCTTTACCAGTAAGGAACATATTCTTTTCCCTGCATACTTCTGATTAGCCTGAACTTGCTGGCAGCTACTATGTGGCCTCCACATAACCGCTTATTTAATAACTGATTCCACAGCTTGAGTGTTAACCCTTCTGTTTACAGAATAGAAGAAGGTTCTTTGTCTTCTAGTTCCTACTTCAGACTACTGATGGCAAAATTATTTCAGTTCCACTAATGTCTCACCTCACTAGAGGATAGAGAAGGTTCCTCTCAGATGCCCATTTGAACAGTTCACTCATGTAAGGAAAAGCAGAACAAAATTATCCAACCTTATTCAAACTACGCAATCAAATCTTAATGTACATGAAGGGTATGCCATTTTTTTGGCAGACAGTGACAAATATCCTTTTACTGTTCCTGTTGGTAGAAATATGGACTATAATTTAAATCAGCAAAAGAAACTTTTAGATGCCTTTATTCTAGGTCTGAGACAGTATTTATTTCACAAAGAACTTGATTCATGCTCAAGTATTTAACAGCTGAAATTAAACTGGCTTGAATATTTTGATTTTGTTCCAGAAAATCTGACATTTCTGAAAATATTTGCAGCAGATTTTAAAATTTAACCAAAGTGCAGGTAGACAAGATCACGCCAGAAATCTGTCTAGCCCGCTGTTGGTCCAGTGGGTACAAGAAGGCATCTAAGAAAGGACAAATATCATTCTGCTTCCAGCTGGTTTTTGCTGGTTTTGTTTCAGTTGGAAATACAAGTCTTTGCTTGAAATGTGCCATTCTAACAAGACTTGTTCTACTAAGCAGTGTGTGACCACTAAACAGCAAAACAAATTTTGTTAACTTTATTAACAATAAAAAGCAAAAAGTGAGGCATAGCATAATTTTTTGCTTTTAATAATGGAAAGTGACATTCCTAAAGTAGCTAGGGAATGTTCTTAGTAGGACCTTACATGATATACCTTATAAATTCAATATAATTACATTTTGTACAGTGTGCATATGCATAGTTCTCTTGGAAGTATGATTTGGTGTTCTGTAATTGAGCTAAGACCCCTTCCTTGGAGTAGAAACTCTCCTCTTTCAGACAGTTTATTTCAGTAGATAATTGTTTCTTTGGATGCTTAAATGCGTTCCCCCTTTTATTTTTATACATATATATACATATAAACAATGAAGGAGAATAGGAGAATGTGTTAAGGTTCAATTTAATTTTCATAGTGAGAGTTTTGAAAGCACTGTGTATTATAGAGAACTTCTTGCCTGTCTAACAAGTCAGATCACAGGCCTTGTGGAAGGCATGAAAAGAAGGGAGGAATGGAGAAGAAACTCGGAGGAGGAAATTCTTGGAAGGCTAAATTCAGTTAACTCTGAAAATGAAAAGATTTACCTTGAAAACAAAAAATTAAAGGTGAGATTATAAATCATTGTTGAATGGCTCTACATTTCTCATACATTAATGAAGTAACCACATTAATTCTCTTTGGACCTTCTGTCTAGACACATTCTAGAAACCTCTAGAATGAAGTTTGCCATCCATTTATAATAGTAAGGGTAAATGAGACATTGAAAATTTTTCAGTGGAAATTTATGGCAAAACTAGGAACAAGGTTTTCTGATGATATATCTGCTTAATCAGGATGCTGTTTATTTTACTGTCAGTAACTGCACAATTGCTTAAGTAGAAATTGGTTTTTTATGTTTGTTAAACTTTCAAATTAAAGAACTGAGTTTATCTTAATTATTAATTTCAATTTTTGAAGAGTTTACAGGTTTTGTATTGTATTTGTCATCCAATATAAATGTTCTCATGAGCTGACGAATGAACTATGGACTATCATTTTTGTTTGACAAGAAGAATACTTATGTCACTCTTCCTAGTGCCTGCAGGTGACTTGCTGTTAATATCATATTCTAGAATGTGTTCCTTAAGTAACACTTAAAATTTTTGTATTTTCTATTTTTGATCGAGGCTTCCCTTGCTACATTAGAGAACAGTACAGTTTCTGTTGAATATGAGTTGCTACATCTGCAAGAAAAAGCAAAGCTGCAGGAAAACCTCGTACAACAGCATAAAAATGAGGTGACTTACCATGTTTGAAATCTTCAAGTATGTTTTCTTAAATTTGTAAGCAGTTTTGAGGAAATGATAAAGGTTTTGTTTGTACTAAACCCATTTTGTTGTCATAGGGATTGTAAAATTTTTTGTAATACTGAGTATGAAAGAAGAAAGTGCTATTACAAACGATATCAAAGAACAGTCTCCATACTGTTACAAGTACACATAGTCTGTACTGAATCGTGTGAAGCCCACTTGAAGCTCATTGAAGCCAACAATTTCAACCTTGCTTCAACAAGATTTGCTTCCTAAAAAGCAGGCTAGTGACCCAATAAACTATGTATTTAAAAAATAAAGTTTGAGTCTGGTGTCTTCAGTGGATATACCGACAATATTTTACCTCTACTTGACCATATTTTATTTTGTGTTCCTAAGAGCATATCTGTATCCAAGAAAGTTCAAGAAATTCAAGTTCATTCAAGAAATATAAATTAGGGTTAGGGTTAGGGTTATGAGTATAGGGTTATATGAGTTTTTTATTTCACTAGGTAAATCCCCATTGAAAATACTAGTGAAACAAATAAACCAAACTTAAAATGGGCTTTTTACAATTTTTTTTTGTATTTGGCTCCATTCACACAGAAATTTTTGCTTCAAATATGTATATATTTCTGCTATAGTATAGACAAAATTTCACTGACATTCTTCACTTATTTATTTTTTAAATCATTGTCAAGAGAAAAGAAAGACATGATACAGAATCTAAGTGAGCCCTGTCTGTGGGATGCATCATCACAATTAAATTTGTTGCCAGTGGTAGATGGTAGATGTAGTTTCAGGTAACAGCCAGCCTTAAGCAGTGAGTGGAGTGAAATTCCCTAGCTCAGAGCTGTAGTGACTTCAGATGGGAAGTGTCAGTGATAGTTGTTATGTGGGGAGAGAGGTGTGAGCCCGGCTGGCTGTTTCTATAGCACAACTGCAGCTCATTCTCCATTGTTGATAACACACTACTGATATGACAGTGCTCTTTACCTGGTAACCCTTTTATACTTGCTGTGACAAGTAGGATAATGAAAATAAATAACTTCAAATAATGACACACTTTGAGACACTATTTAGAAATCATAGGTTTTCCTTTATGCTTCATATTAATGATTCTATATTTTCTATATTTAAATGAAGGACCTCGCAAATGTATGTAAAAAAAAATGTTGTCCTAGGTACAAAAAAGACAAATTGCAGTAGAAGAATTGAAATCCAGATATGAAGTGGTCTTAAATGAAAACAAAAAAATAACAGAAAACAAACGCTTAGAAGAAAATAAGGTAAGTTTTGCAGTAATAAAGAATGTTTCCAAACAATTCCGTAGGATACTGATCTTTTCTACATTTTTGTGATGTTATTAAAAGTCACAAGGTACTGTCTCTTGTTTTTAAATTTCTGAGTTTTACTAACTGCTATCTAAAGCTGGTGGGTTTTGGAAACTACACAATTGCAAACAAGTGAGGAATGATTCCTAGTGCAATGACCAAGTAGTTGGGCTGCTATTTTAGAATTCCAGAATTCTTTTATCACTTTCAAAAATGTGATTTTATTGTTGATGATTTTGAAAGGAGCTTTTTGACAGAACAGCTGTGAAAGTTGTGTATGGAAGCAAACCTACTGTAACTGCTGGGGTTTTTTTAACTAACAGTTAAGATTGAGAATCCATACAGAGATGAGTTATAAGTTTTTCAGCAGATGGAGCTGAACACTGGAACACAGCACTTTCTTAAGAATCAGAAAAGAACTTGTATCTTTGTCAGTATTTTATAAAATAGGTGATATGCAACTTGTGTAGAATTTTAGCTTTATTACCTAAGTAAAAATCCATTAAGTATTACAATTAATTTATGGTTTTACACTTACATTTTTCTCCTGTGATGCTACTATGCAGGTGAGGGACAAAACGGAGGCTGAGTTAAAGGAGTTACAACATGTTTGTGACTTGCTGAAGGCAGCTGAGGAAAACCAGCAAAGGCTTATGTCCTGGGAAAGGATCCTTGCACAGAAATGCAAAACCCTTAGGGAGCTGGAGGTTCAGGTGGTTAGAACATGCTGATTTCTAAAGATAAATGAGAAAATTATGTGGAAAAAAGTCTTTGGGACATTTTTTCCTGTTGGTGTGACAGTGGTGAGGTTTCCTTTGTTACTTACTTCATAAATCAAAAACTTCTTCTGTGGAAATAGCACAATGCAAATAAAACTGTTGCCAACTGTATTTATGTGAATTCATTGTGTGACAAGATTTGTTACTTTTAGAGTGAGTATATTCTTGATCTTTTTAAATACTTATGTCCTGAGATGTGTTGCAGAATTCTTCCCTGGAAATAAATGCAAGTCTAGATATTGTTTGTATCTAGTAGAATAATTTAATTCTACATTAGTGTTGGTTTTAATGGCTAATTTATAAACCATAAAATATTTAATCAGGTAAATTATATTCTTGATGATGTATAAAATTTTAATTATTGCAGTGTTTTAGTTGATTAATTATTTTTAAAATATGCATTAATAGGATAATTTCTATTTTTGGCTGTATTGAACACTAATGCTTGTATTTTCTCTAAAGCCTGAATATGAATATCCCTTGGGTCTTTTTTCCTGTGACATCAATTTCAGTGGCAGGGTAAGTTTGGAGGTTTTTTTGTTATTGTCTTTTGTCTTTTTTAATGTGCTTTTGAGTTAGAAGAGCACAAATGATAAAGGTTTTTAAGTTAGTGGGGTGGGAAAGGGGCTTAATCATCCTCCTCTGTCCTTGAGAAAACTACAGCTGAAGCACAGTGAGTCTCTGTGCTCCTATAGACTATTTATGTTTATAAAAATCATAGCTCTTGATTTGTGATTCTTCCAGGAATGTTCATAAACTCTTACATCTATCATTGTTTGGCAAAGTACTTCATTAATTTTTATAAATTAATTTTGGGGTGCAAAATTTATGCCTTATATAAAATGATGTATGTAATTTCAATCTAACTACAAGTTTTCCTGAAAAAGTGTGAAAGAACCACTTAAGTAGTGGTGGTGGAACAGTAGTTAAATTTCAGCATTAAGTCTTGGTGATATCCTTTACCCTTGACTCTATAACCAGAATTAAGGAAAATTCATTTTGGAGCAATTGCTGCCTCTGCAGAAAACCTCTTCTTGGTTCAGCTGGACTAATTTCTGCTACTACCAGTCTGCTACCTGAACATCCTGTAATTCTTACAAGCAAAATTAGGCAGATTAGCTCAAATTGCTGGATGGGACTGCTTGAGGTAGTCCAGTGAATGGTGGTGGTCAGCCCTTTAAATGACGGTGCCAGCAGGCTGTTGATGTGGCTGTTTACTGCCAACATGCTGTTGATGGGTGGTAGAAGGAGCAATAATCTCATTGCTATTGAGATTTAAAAGAATACATGTAAAAGTTTAGCACTCTGGATGCTGGACAGGAGAAGACTGTTTTCTTGCTTCCTTCAGCTTCTGCTGCTGATACATCTCTTTTCATGAACTCGATTGTCTTTTTTGATATTCATTTCCTTCTGAAATTCTTTGCCAGTGCTGTACTGTTCTTCTGTGATAACCATGTATGTATGCAGTGTTATTTTTATGCTTCCTGTGGCTGTAGTGTGAGGGAGCCTTTTTTTGCTGGGAGATAGGTAGACCTGACCAACTCCTAATACACAAAGCTTCGTGAGCAGCATATGGAGTTTTTTAGGACTTTGTTACATAGCAGGTTTTCAAAAGTGTTCACAGAAAATTTTAATCTCCTACTTTGGCTGTATTTTATTAATTTAAGATAGTCATACAAGGTACAGTAATACAAGATAATGTTTACTTCAATATAATATAACATTTGTCTGAATATAGAATATTTATCTGAAATTACAGATAAATTATTTGATGGATTTTAATAGGCAGGCTTACTTTACTCTAGTAAGATCCTGTATACAGATCTCTTCAACTAGAAACAAATTGTCATTTTCACAGGATAGTGTAACTTCTATGGGCTATCTCTTATTAGAAGAAGAGATCTGTAACATTCAGAAGAAATATGAAGATCTTCAAAGGTAATTTGAAAAATCTGACTGAAATTAATTTCTACACTTTTCTGCTATAGTGAATTATAATGCATTAATCCATTTTTTGTAAAGGCAATTAGGAGAGATGGAATTTCAGAATGAAGGACTTGCTTGTCAGCTCAGAAAAGAAGATGAGACTCTTCTGTGCAGTAAATTGCAGCTTGAAGATAAAATTGCAGAATATAATGCATTAACCAGACAACTTGAATCTGCTTTGGAAGAAGGGAGGAAAATGGTATTGGTGATTTAATACATCTCTCAGTCTTGTTTGATACTTTCTATTTGAAAATAGCATTAAAAATGTGCTTGAGAAAAAATGATGGGACAAGACTATTTTGCATGTGGAGAGCAATACTAAAAAGTTACTGTGAATTTCTGCTTGTTTTAAATATGGATTGAACAACCAATTCCTTTGTCAAGTTTGGATCCTATGGAAATTAATAACAAGTTTCAATCGACCAACCTTTTATTATCTTTTTTTTTTTGACAAATCAAAAGGCTTTAACAACCTAATATTAAGTCCCACACATGGCAAAAAGTTTCTGCACAAAAGCTTAATCTTACCTTTTATTTTCTTCATTATAGAACCTCACAAGAAATTTGGTGTTGAAATCCTTCTCTTTTTGGAGGAAGAGTTTTCATTCTTTCTATATTAAGCTGAATTTTGTAATTTGTAGAAATTATGCAAACAGTAAATCAAATTCAAGAGGAAATGTAGGAGTTTAGATTGTAATGAATTATATTAGTTTAATCAGAAAAAATGTATGAAGTTGTAATTTCAGATTAATAATGTAGGAATAACCATCTGATTTTTTCAATACTGAGGATATTTCTTAGGTTTTGAAAAAACTAAAATTTTGGCTTAACTTGAAAATGAGCTAAAAAGTGTTCCACTCCCACTAGTATTACATTTTTTTCCAAGTGAAACAGCTTTCAAATTTGGCCAGAATATTTCTCAGGTTTGTTTAATTCTTGTGCATGGGAAATAAGTAAAGTATTAGATGAAAGAATAGGAAATAGAGCTATTAATATTAAGAGATAAGAAAATAATTTGATTTGGGCTTTAAGAGTAAAAATATATGTAATATAGATATCATTTATAAATATAAATCATATATATATATATATACATAATTTTGCTCTCGTTATTATAGGTTGCTGAAGAACAGGAAAAAATATCATACAAAGAACAAGCCTTTCAGAGAAAACTGCTACTTCTTGAAGCTGAAGTGAGAAAGAAGCAAGAAGAAAAAAAACAACTCCTCTGCTTATTTCACCACGTGAGTAAATAATGGTATTTGTGATTTCAGAAATCACTTACCATGTCACCATTTACACAAACAAGTTCCTATTACTGAAAACACACTACTAATACAGTTGATACACGCTTTTCAGAATAGTAAATTAATTCAGCTTGACAATATACTTTGTACATTGACGTTTCCCATCAACCTAACAGATACCCAGTCTAGCTAAATCACTTGTATAATATTGAGTTTACAGCACTTACTCAGGGCAGTTTTCCCTGCAAGACAAAAATAAAAAATATGTATGAAGTTGTCATTTCCCTCTCAGATCAGTTGTGTTCAATAAGCATATCTAGATTTGATTAGATGCAAAACAATTCCATAACGATGTAGTGATATCTTTTTTTTCCTGAGTTAATGATAATAATCTGAATTTACAATTATTATAAATTATTATAGGCCTTTTTTTGATTTTAAGTCTATCCAAACATGTTCAGTTTGGTCCTGCCTGAACATAAACAAAAACTTCAATCTTTTGAGGCCTTTTTTAGCACCTTTGCTTTTGTGGAGCCTCTGAAAACTTTTAGAGGTAAATAAGGCTATAAAAATTTGGTACTAGTTGTCTTAGATTATTATTATGATTGATTTATATTTTATTTCTAAGTTTCTTTGCATTTATCTTTTTTCATTAGAATGAAAAGCACCATGAAGTACATTTGAAAGAGCTGGAGAATAGCCTACAGAAGTCAGAGAACAAGAACCAAAGCATCCAGAATTATGTGCAGTTTTTGAAAGCTGCATATGTAACAATGTTTGGCTGAACTCTTTAATCTATTTTATAGTGAAGAAACTTATCAAGATTGGCCTCCCAGTCTTGTTGGAGATGAAGCTGTTGAGACTTTACACTATTTTGCCATTTTTGATGTTCTATTTTGAGTTCTAGAATGTTAATTCTTCCCTAGGAAAACATCTGTTGTGGGCAGGAGAAAGCAGGTCAGTCATTACTATATATCCTACTGGTCGGTCACATGTGGGAAATTGGGCTGATACTATTGCTTTAAACAATTATGTTATCCATGGCACAGCAGTGCAAAGCTGAGTGCATGACAGCAGTGGCAGGTGTGTATGTGTGGGGTATGCACACAAAATTGGTATGTGAATGTCCTGGGCTCTAAAATCTTACATGAGTCCTTTTAGTCCATGGTAAATGAGATGATCACAGATTATCCTTCAATTCAACGATATCCAACCTATTAAGACAGGCAAAAATTTAGATCATTAGATTCCTTCCTTTTTTTCCCTGCTGTTTAGCACTAGTATAGTACACAGTGCTGCAATACATGGGAGAGTCACCACCAAAAGGCTGTCCCATCCAGCCACTTTCCTCTACATCTCTTTATGCTCAGGAATATACTGTAGTAATATTTTATAAATAAGTAGGAAAATATTTTAGATACAGGTATAGTTTAAGCTCTGAATGTGCTGATATATTCTGGTGACACGGTTCCAGTAAGATATTTAAGTATTTGAGTTCAAGAGCTGCTGTTCAGTAAGATTGACTTATGCCTCAGGTAAAACACATAAAAATATTCAGCTGATGCAGGGCTGTTACAGTGGGGATACTGCAACGCGCATATCAGACAACGAGGCCCGTGGAAAAGAAATACATATGGACCGATTCTTGGTAGATATTTTCAGAGATGTTTATTTCCCCAGCCGCATGGCCGGGGCTCTGCCGAGGAACTGAGGCAATCACAGGACCCGAGGGTCCTTTGCCCACACAGGGGAACACAAACCAACCAATGGGAACGAGGCTGACCAGGGGCAGGGAAACCCCGTGTCTGTGCCCTCAGGGCCCCTCTCCCAGGGCTACATGGCAGGGGGGAGGGCCCCAACATTTCACCCATTTATTTTTAACAAAAAGAGATTTAAAACTTAACATTGAAAACAACTGGATAAACATGAGATAACAAGGACAGTTTCAAAACAAAACAAGCCACCCTCCTGAGTCTTTAAATGTCCAAACAGATTCTCTGGAATGTCTTAAGGCTGACAGAAGGGAGACAGGACTCTCTGAGCATGCTTTGTGGGGAAACTGAGGCAGGAGAGGGTTTCTTCAATTTGTACCTGTTGGAACTCTAAACAACAATAGTTAATTTCTTCCCTCCCCCTCTACATCCCCCACTCGGCATTGGAGAGGGATTTTTGGTGAAACAATTGGCAAAGGCATGATTTTGTGAGGGAAACCATGGGTGAAAAAACAGATTGGGAATACACTGGCGATAATAGGATATAGGATAAAGGGGAAAGGTAGGATTAGGAAAGGCAGACTGTAGGGGGGGCTTATAATGGAGATATTGTCTAACATGACTACGATTTTTAGCATATATACTGCCTTTCACAGAAACACCATCAGGCCCAGTGTCCTCTACTGCTTGCAGGCCTTTCCTTCCTTGAATAATCCTGAACTCTACCTCTTCTCCATCTCCTAAACTTGGGATGCATTTTTCAGGGTTATTCTTTTTAATAGCAGTTCTATGAACGAATATGTCTTCCTGGTTGCGACATCTCATTATAAAACCATAATTTTGTTTAACATTATACCATTTTACTATTCCAAAAACCTTAGCTACGATGATTTTTTCCTTTTTCTGAGTGGCTGCTGTTTTCTGTCTCGCTGTGTTTTTGCATTCACTTTCCCTCGCTCCCATGTTGGAGCTGCCAGGGCTGCTGGGGCCATCGAGGTTGCTCGTGCCTGCACGCTCTTCCCGGGGTCGCATTTGGGGCCGCGTGGACTGGGCCGGGCCACGGTGCTCAGCTCCCTGCGCGCCATCTCCTCTGCTCTCAGCTGCGCTGCTGCTGCCTGGTGCCGCACGCATGTCTCGGCCAGGGCCCTGAGCAGCGGCCCCCCTGCGCCCTGCTCCAGTGCACATCTCAGCTAGGCGCGGCTCCGCTCCACAGCCATCGCCACTGGCCACCGCCCGCGCACTGCCCCTCTCGGTCGGGTGTTCACAGGGCTCGTTCCACCACGCGCTGCGCTGGGCCAGGCGGGCACCGCCAGGTCATGTTGCTCCCACCGCACCTCACTCTGCTGACGACACTGCAGCTCGCGTCACTCTGCCCGTGTGAGAGATCTGCCTCGCTGCTGCTTGCAGAGCGCTTGGCACACGTGGCTGCGGTTGCACGGACTCTGAGGCACGCTTCCCTTTGCAAGGACACAGCTGACATTGCTCAACGGTCTTGGTAATTAAATAGTATTCACGAAAATATTCTTGGATCGGCATATATTTTGACTCAGAAATTAACTGTGTCCAAACGGTCTTCCAAAAGTCTTTGGTAAGAATCAAGTCTCAAGAAACGTGGAAAAAGTTCTTAAACAGCCATGAAAGGAAATATTTCAGTTCCTTTTGAGCTTGAATTAAGCTAAAATTTACAAATCGTTGTTCAAGAATCTTTTCAAGTTTAAAATAAATGTCCACATGTGGCTCAGAGAGCCAAGAGTCTTTCCATGGTTCCTCCATAGTTTAGAGATGGAATAGCAAAAGGAAAACAAGAAGAGAAATCCAGAGTTTGCTCACAAACCTGTCGCTGTCCTTAGGGATCGGGGATCGTTCTGCCCACAATTCTCCACTGTTTGTTACAGTGGGGATACTGCAACACGCATATCAGACAATGAGGCCCATGGAAAAGAAATATATAGACTGATTCTTGACAGATGTTTCAGAGTGATGTTTATTTCTCCAGCCACATGGCCGGAGCTCTGCCGAGGACCTGAGGCAATCACGGGACCCGAGGGTCCTTTGCCCGCGCAGGGGAACACAAACCAACCAATGGGGAACGAGGCTGAGCAGCGGCAGGGAGACCCCGTGTCTCCCCTCAGGGCCCCTCTCCCAGGGCTACATGGCAGGGGGGAGAACCCCAACACAGGACTAGTACAAAAAACAATTCTGAATTTACTTTCAGTTCTAAATTCTAATTAATTTTGTAGATATATGCTGTAATATGTTTTTTGAAAAGTAGTACATTCAGTTAAATATGTGATTTTCAATGTACACTTAAATAATATGTATTTTTTGACCAAAACCGTAAGTTAGTTCATGCATAGACAATACCCCTTCTATTTCATTGTTAGTTATTAGTAAGGTGTTGAATACTTTTTGCTTTTGCAAATGCTTATCTGTCCTAACCAATACTGACATGTGCTAATGATCTGCTTCTGTGCACTTTTAAAAAGTAAAATTATAATTTATTACACACACACAAATATTTGTATTAATTTCATTCTGATTGTGCTACTTGTAAAATATCAAAACCTTTTTGAAAGTCATCATGGATGAAGGAAAGAGTTCAGAAATAAATTGTTTAATCCAGTCCATGGGTGGTTTTCCAAAGCTGTACACTTTTCATTGGAACATGATACAAAGATGTACACTAACTTGATTTTGGCCTATATTTTGCTATCCAGGAAATTAGTTTTTGGGTTTTTTTCCTTTTTAGTTTGTTTTGCTTCTTTTTATGGCTCTCAACTGCCTTTTTGTTTGTTTGGGTTTGGTTTTTTTTTTCATGGTAGAAATAGGGCTACTAGTCACAAAGATCATTTGCTTTTACTCAGTTCCTTTTTGAACTGGTGTTAGCTTACCATGTCTTTTCTTCTAAAAAACAATTAGGACAAGTTATTGTGGTTTATTTCTTTCTAATAAAGAAAATAATAAAACTTTTTCTAACTGCTGAAGGATCTAGCATTTACTTGAGATTGCTGCTTGTATTTTTAGTAACTCTGTAAAGTATAGCTAAATTAGTTCTTGCCTTGTTCATTTTACAGTATAGAAAGCTATGTGTTGTGCCACAAAGTTCTTGGATGCAGCTGTACTGATTTGACTGCATTTTGGTCTTCTACTATTTTTCTTTAAAGCAAATTATTTTTACTGTCTGCATCATGTAGCAAAGTGACAGTGTTATAGAAAGAAATAGACTAATTAAGCTTGCTTTTGGGTGAGTTGTCATCTCTAGACAATTTTAGAAGCCTTTGGTAAGGGTGAGTTGTCATCTCTAGACAATTTTAGAAGCCTTTGGTAAGGATGGTGTTGCCAGCATCTCACCTCTCAGCCCTTTTTCCAATGCTATTTTTATTTGGTATTTCCCCCCAAAAATGCTGAATATGCTGTTTTAGTTTTCCAATACAGTCAGATGAAATATATTACTGCTGTAAGTATAGACAGAAAAAGTATCAAACCCGCAGTTCCTGGTCCATATTGTGCTTGCTTTTGTGATTATACTTTCAGTCTGAATGTGTTCATTTGCAGGGCCCTTATCAAGCAGGAATGTTTCTCTTCTGCTGGGCAGAAAGTCCCTGGCTAGAAAAGCAGTAAAAGCCAGAGATTTTGTATAAAAGTTTGACAGTGCTTTCAATGATGAGCTCAACCAGTAGAAAGAGAGTTTATCTGGTTAAGAATGGAGTAGAGAAAGAAAAAAAAAAAAAAGAAGGTGACCAGGAATTAATGAGCTGTTAGGGTAAGAACGAGTGTGCTCAAACCCCGTCATGAGCAATATGCTACCTGCTGGCCTGGCAGGCATCAGCTGGGCAGGAAGAGTCGGCCTCCGGGAAAGAGATCCCACTGTTGCTGGTAGCTTTCAAACCCACATTTTAAAATGTGGTTCAGAAATCACACCACATTTAAATCTGTAGGGTGCCCCTTGTCAGTGTGGGGTACACTGCTGCATGCATTTCATAGTGGGACAGGATTTCAGAGTTATAAGAAATGAAGTGATTTGTGGTTGACAGATTCACTTTCTAACCAGTACATTTCCATATTCAATTATAATTTCTTGTCTTTAATTATGTTAAATTGTAAGCATGTTGAGTCCTGAAACTGTCAGATCTTAAAGATCTGACCTGGATTCCCTATTCCCTACTGCAATCCTATATGCTTTGTATTTGTTAATGTGTGAGAGCACAAAAATTAAACCAAACAGCGTAATTCTTAGGGCTACTTGGTACCTTACCCTTTTAATCCTGCCTGCCAAGTAGTTTATTAGTGGTTTAAGTTTGATAAAAGATCTTTTCCTGTTTCCTATCTATGTCACAAAAGCTGCTATAAATTCTTCTTACTTTCCAGTAAGAGCAGAGGTACTCAATAATTTTGTACCAGGCACAGGCCTCCAAAAGGGATATCTTTATAGAAGATAAAACAATCACTGAGCTCCATATGGATGAGTACTCAGTGGAGTGTGATAGGTTACTAGCACAGCAATCCCTTTGAGAAGTTCTCAAAAGGAAGTCCTTGTCTATTTAACTGTGAATGAAATCAACATATGGGTATCTGGGAAAGTTTAGGGAGAGACTGAAGTTCAAAATGTCTTCTGCTAGAAACGTGTCCAGTATTCTTACTCAGAGAAGAGCCAGGTTAGACATTTTTGTGACAAAATCACTTTGTTGGTGATATTCCTACAGGAGAAGTGACCTGGTTTCCTCCACTGATGAGCTGTTTAGCAGTGTAACATCTGTGTGCAGCTCTTTCTGCTCTGGGGGGCCTAGAGCTGGCCAGCACAAACAGGGATCAAAGCAGGGCGCTATAGGAATGGGTTGTGCAGCGTGTGAATTAGACACAATGATTTCATACAGATTTTTTTTTTTTTCTTTTTCAGTGGAAGTTTCCTGTGGATCACTTTAAGGCTGACATAGCTCAAACATGTTTCTTAAGGCCAGAAAAGTGAGACCCCTGTGTTGATGTCCACCGACTGGGAATTTAAGCAGTCAAAAACATGAAATTATTGCAATCACGCAAGTCATGCATTTGGGTTCAGAATATTTTCCTGTCTACTTCTGGCTGAACAGCAATCATACAGCAGCTGTCACTCAGTAGTAAAGCTTCCAAAAGTTGAATGTGGTGTGTTTTATATTGCCATCCATATCTATCTGCACCCTCCACTCAGGATTTCTGATATAATGCTGTTGGCTTGCAACCTTTGAATAAGACTGTTACAGCTCCTAAAAATCCAAAGGCAAATCATTCTAGCGATAAGTAAATCATCCCCCCTCAGAGAAGTCCTTTAAATCCTAGCCTTTAAAAAGCTAGGTTTATTTGGAACATTAATATAGTTTCCAGGAAGTAACTGACTTTTTTTTTTGAGTGTTGGACAGAGCAGATCAAATACCTGATTAACATATTGTAATGCTTTCATGGCACATTAATCTACTTCATTGAAAAGCAATTGGGGAAAAGATTATTTTTTGTGTAGAGACTGCTGCAATTCTGCCTCCCTTTGTAGCAGAATAACGTAGCATATTTTTGGCTGTAAAACTGTACCTTCCAATTTATCGACAGCATAAATATTTCATGTGCCACTCTGTCTTTCGGTAGTGCTACTAAAAATTGAAACCAGGTCTTACTGGTCCAGTTTTGCATGCTTTTCATCCAGTTCAATCTTTCAAGCAGATCTTTGATAACATCTAATTTCTAGAGCAGCTGTTTCACATCCAACAACCATCTTCCAATCTCCCATCAACGTTTCAGGCATGCGGAGCCCTTGTTCATTATCATCGTGACCACATTCCTATTCTTAGCAAAGCTTCTCCTTTGCAGAGCAGCAGCCTACTCTGCTGTGGCAACAGTCCACTTAGTAATTTACAACTCCACCCACTAAATGCCACTGTGAATTATAAACTACTGAAGTAAACCATGTATTTTTAACAGCCTCAATTTTACCATCATGGCTGTTCATAAAAGTCAAAGACATTTTTGAAGTGCAAAAATGCTAAGTTAGCATTTCAGGTTGTTCTCAGGACATTGGCTGTTCCTTCACAGTAAGGTTTCCCCTTCTCTTTCCTTGAGAAAATCAATATATTAATACGCTGCAAAACACAAACTGGTTTGTATCAACATTTCGCTCTCTTTCTAGAGGAAAAATCTGAAGAAATCTGAAGAAAGAGCCAAACCTAGGATCTTTCATATATTTGTGCAAATCCTTTGCAAGACTGGAAGAAAAATCCAGTTTCTTTCAATTTCAAATAAATTTCCTGCTTTTATTAAGTCTTGTTTTAATAAGATTGTGGTTCAGGAGAAATTTCACATGGATATTTATGAATAGACAAAAATGCACTTCAAGTTCTGTGAGTGTTCAAATATCATTCTGACATTTATTGGTGTCATTCCAAGCCTTAGTAACTCAATGCAGTTATAGTCAAGCACCAACATATTATGAAGCATGTGTGATGCAGGAACAGACATTTATATATTTCTTTGCATACTTGTATTTCATGGGAGATGTCCCCAGACAGGAGTGTTCAGAGGTGGCAGCCTTGCCAATTTCTCCTTCAGTGTGCACATGTAATAATGGAGGGGAAATCTTGTCTTCTAGTGACAAGTTTCTAAGAGACCTATCATCCCAAGATCTAAAACATAAAGAAGCTCAACAGAATGAAATAAATCCCAGTAACAGAAACAAAAACTCCATGCTGCTGTGTAGTGCAAGATATTCTTTGACTCCTCCTAAGTACTGCTTGTTGATAGCATTCTTGGCATGGTTTGACTGATGACCTTAGTGTGTTTAAGCAATACTCTCATCTGCTAGGGATACTGGGTACAGTGGTACCAACTGCAGTTCCTAATTTTAATAAAATATTGCTTGCAAGGTTTTAGCTCTTCTGGCTTCAATTAACCCAAGTTAATGTCTGAAAATAGGGCAAGTTTTATACAATAAGCCTTCTTTCTTTCTAGCAGCCTAATAATTTCTCAGTTCTTAGCATTATATCTGGTTTTAAATGGTGAATATCAAATCTTTAATTTCTCTTTGTCTTCTCACTGTATTTAATGAACTACAATTTTGTGTTAAAATAGGAACTTTTTCCATCCATACAATTCTGCCCACTTTGAAGCACTTTTCAGTATCACATAATGGAAAAATAGTGGCTCTATCTGTGAAGGTGTTTTTTGAACAGTCAAACAAAGTAGAAAAGCTTCAAGTGCCCAAGCATGGTTTCTTACAAGCCCTCCTTTCTCACTGTGACTTTTGGCAAACTCACATTCCTTGCTCTAATCACTCTCCACAGTTTCTAAAGGACACATTGGTATGTGGTTGTGCTTTCTTTGAACAACTTTGAAGTTATTTCCTTCCTTCTAAATTTTTTCCAGACAGAAAAAATAGTTTTTAATAATTTCCTAAAATCTATTTTTGAAGCCAGATCAGAGTTACATTAGAGTTACCTTTGCACAGATTAGAGTCTAATGCCTGAATATTCTAGTCCAGAAAACGTAACGTAGCCCGAAGACTTGTTGCCCAATTCCATTTTGTCTTTGCTTTACATTTTGTTATTTACGTTAGCTGTGGAAGTTTCAGAAACTCTGGGTGATGTACTTCACAGGCATTATATGACCCTACAGTGAGTTTCAAATAACCATTTCATTTTTCTCAAAATTGGCACATTTCAGTGACAGCTGTAATTTGGCCAATCAAGTATTGGAAACAAGGCAATCATGACAAAAATTCATCAGGGTGAACTCAGTCATTATTCTCAGGTGATAATTTTCTTGTTTGCCTCTAGAACAAGTAGCCTGGATCTTACAGGAAGACTTCAACAGCCACTGCCCCCACACAATATATTCTCTACCAATTTCCTTACTTATTCAAGACCATCCTAAATTTTCTGGGATTTTCTTTTTTTTTCAAAACCTCATGTTTTAAAATCTTATTAGTTTCACAGCATCATTTTCTTAAATATGGGAAAAGTGTACTTGGTGTAACTTACCTCATGGATAAATATTGGTTTATAGTAGTGAATCTCATACTTCATTATGCATGTCAGACTTCACTGCCCCAAAATATAAAGAGACGCATCTAAGAACTGTACACTAAACATGGATGAATTATTTAGAGTTATGTCCAAGGTTGCCAGGTTTGATTCCAGATTTTAATGATTTGACATCTACTTTGATCTAGAATTATATAAACTGAGTACTTCCAACTGGAGATCCAAATGAAGACTCACATACACTTGCAAAGTCATGCAAAAGAGCATGTGGGTTAGAGAAGTCCTTCCAAGGTAAATGCCCAACCAGTATGTTTTGGATAGATGTCTAGATGTGGGTAGTTTTAGGCGCAATGTCTGACTGTGCTGTCAAGTTGCTTCAAGAATAAGTTTATTTCTTTTATGATAGATGAGCCTTCTGGTGGGGTATGTGAGATGTGATCAGACTTCCTGCATTATCTTACCGTTTTATGTATTTGATTAGCAATGCAGAAGTTTAAGCTCTTGAATCTAAAAATCTGGAATTAATTATCCTTGCTTAACATTTATCACACTGGAACAGATTAATCATCCTTTGAACTAGATTGTTTCCATACCAGTACATTACTCAAGATTAACTTGGGCTTATCAAAATTTTATTAAATTAAAAATCATAGCCCAATAATAGAGGTTTCTGGGTCACTACCCATCTCAAACATTTCCTTCGAAGCAATAAACTGCTATCAGTAAACTGCTATGTTTATTCTGTCTCTGCAATGGCTTTTGATGGTGTTGCTCATGGAAGGTGCTCCTAGCCACTGAGAGCAGAGAGTGTGTTTCCAGTGCTTAGAGATGGAAGCACACGTGGTGGTGATTCCCAGCCTCACACTTGTATAAGAAGTGTGCTGTATACGAAATGTGCAGACATATAACGAATTCCAGGCGTGGACAGAAACTTTAAAAAAAAGGGGGTTGTGAGCAAAGTGAGAGTGTGAATGTTTGTGATTGCAGCTATCGTGCCCTCATGTCAAAATACACTGCTTTTGTCTGGTATGCCCACTATTCCTGGCTAAATGAAATAATACTCTCATAGAGAAATATCTTAGAACGTTTGGTTTCATTCCTCAACTTACTCTTCCTTCCTTCTTTAAAAATAATGTTTGTGCACTATTTCATGTGAAAAAAACTCAATGGGAACTTCAGTGTCTTTACTTGGAAGTTCTACACTATTTCTTTCACACATCCTCAGACATGATTCTTAGCTGAGAAGAAACAAAGACAAAAGTAAATTTTAATTCACACAATGTGTTATATTAAATGAGGCAAATCTTACTCCTATGCTTGGTCTCTATCTAAAACATTTTTTGATATTATAATAGTTACTTTTAGAGTCAGTGGACAGGAGTTTATAAAAACTCTATATAGAGTTTTTCCAGTGACATCAGCATGGCCAGGACTTTATCAGATACTTTTCTACTCACTGTATGCAAAATAAAAAACTGGTTTCTTTGTTTTATTCAGAACTGTGGATCTATTCAACCCAGCTGTAAACAGGGGTGTTTCACATTTTTACTCAGGGACCCTATTCAGGGATCCTCAGCTTGCCCACTTCAAAATGTCTGTATTAAGCACTCACACAGCCCATGGGACAAAAATATCCATGCATTAAGCCACTTAAATGAGAAATTTTACCCTGCATAATTCAATATCTGAATTTGGCAATTTCAGTGACATATTGCACCACAAATTGTGTTTCTTAAATGCGTCCTTAATAATGTGAAATTCATAGGGTAAGGCACCTGGTAACAATCTGACAGTGCCAAGGCATTTGATAGTAATTTTAGAGCTCTTACTGTTCTACTGTGTAAAATTTAGTATTACCATCTTCATATCTAATTTGCGTATGTGCTGGCAAATATAAAATTTATATTTGGACTGCACACCTGTCTGTGGGTGACTATTGACTATGGCTGTATTTTTTAAATTAGAAACAACAAACAGTGTTTATATGAATGCCACTCAGAAGAACATATT